>NC_041222.1:39816790-39870744 GCF_002837175.3 Physeter macrocephalus | reverse complement strand
ATGTATGTTCCTATTACCATTTTCTTAATTGTTTTAGGTTTGTTTTTGTAGGTCCTTTTCTTCTCTTGTGTTTCCCACTTAGAGAAGTTCCTTTAGCATTTGTTGTAGAGCTGGTTTGGTGGTGCTGAATTCTTTCAGCTTTTGCTTGTCTGTAAAGTTTTTGATTTCTCCGTTGAGTCTGAATGAGATCCTTGCTGGGTAGAGTAATCTTGGTTGTAGTTTCTTCCCTTTCATCACTTTAAATATGTCATGCCACTCCCTTCTGGCTTGTAGAATTTCTGCTGAGAAATCAGCTATTAACCTTATGGGAGTTCCCTTGTATGTTATTTGTCGTTTTTCCCTTGCTGCTTTCAATAATTTTTCTTTGTCTTTAATTTGTGCCAGTTTGATTACTATGTGTCTCGGCGTGTTTCTCCTCGGGTTTATCCTGCCTGGGACTCTCTGTGCTTCCTGGGCTTGGGTGGCTATTTCCTTTCCCATGTTAGGGAATTTTTCTACTATAATCTCTTCAAATATTTTCTTGGGTCCTTTCTCTCTCTCTTCTCCTTCTGGGACACCTATAATGCGAATGTTGTTGCGTTTAATGTTGTCCCAGAGGTCTCTTAGGCTGTCTTCATTTCTTTTCATTCTTTTTTCTTTATTCTGTTCCACAGCAGTGAATTCCACCATTCTGTCTTCCAGGTCACTTATCCGTTCTTCTGCCTCAGTTATTCTGCTATTGATTCCTTCTAGTGTATTTTTCATTTCAGTTATTGTATTGTTCATCTCTGTTTGTTCTTTAATCCTTCTAGGTGTTAGTTAAACATTTCTTACATCTTCTCGATCTTTGCCTCCATCCTTTTTCCTAGGTCCTGAATCATCTTCACTATCATTATTCTGAATTCCTTTTCTGGAAGGCTGCCTATCTCCACTTCATTTAGTTGTTTTTCTGGGGTTTTATCTTGTTCCTTCATCTGGTACCTAGCCCTCTGCCTTTTCATCTTGTCTATCTTTCTGTGAATGTGATGTTTGTTCCACAGGCTGCAGGATTGTAGTTCTTCTCACTTCAGTGCACAGTGCCTGACACATAGCGTCAATGTCGGTGTACAGGTTCTTTTTGGAGGGCTTGCCCAAGCTGATACTGTAGCCCGAGTAGTCGTAGGAGAAGATGTTGCAGTTGATGCCCGAGCCGAGGCTGATGTAGAAGCTGCACATCTGGCCCAGGTCCACAGCATTGCCATGGAGAAGAGCAGCATGTAGTGGATGGAGGGTGCACAGTGCACGAATGTGCAGCTGAGCCCCAATTTTACTTCTAACGCTTTTTTTTGTATATTCTGTGATATTTTCTACATAGACAATGAATTTTTAAAAAAATGAAGACATGGGAATTCCCTGGTAGTCCAGTGGTTAGGACTTGGTGCTTTTATTGCCATGGTCACAGAACTAAGATCCCGCAAGCCGTGTGGTGGGGGGAAAAAGAAAGATAAAAAATGAAGACAGTTTTATTTCTTGCTTTCCAGACTGTATGACTTTTATTTCTATTTTGGCTTTATTGTACTGCCTAGGGCCTCCAGTATGTTATTGAAAAGGAGGGAGGAGGGCAGATATTCTTACCCTGTTCCTGATCTTATGGGTAACATGCACAGTCTTTTATCATTAAGTATGATATTAGCTGTAGATTCTTTGTAGATGCATTTTACTGGGTTGAGGAAGTTTCTTTCAATTCATAGTTTGCTGAGAGTTAAACTGCCACCATAGTTTAACATCATGAATAGATGTTAAATTTTGTCAAATAACTATTTCTGCATCTAGAAGATCATATGGTTTTTCTTCCTAGAACATTGATTTGATGAGTTACATTTATTGATTTTAATATTGAATCAGCCTTTCATGTCCCTAGATAAACCCCACTTGATCATGATGTGTAACCTTTTTACATATTGCTAGATTTGATTTGCTAACATTTTGTTACATTTTCTTGCATGTGTTCATTACCAATACTCGTTTGTAATTTTGTCTTTTTTTATCTTGATGTTAGGGCCTCATCAAATGAATTGGGAACTGTTTCTTTCTATTTTATTTTCTGGAAAGATTTGTGTAAAATTAGTATTATCTCTTAAATGTTTGGTAGAATTCACCAATTCTAAAGCCATTTGGGCCTGGAGTTTTATTTGTTGGAGAGTTTTTAACCATAACTAAATTTTTCTTTAATGGGTAGAGGAGTTTTTAGATTATCTATTTCATCTTAAGCAAGTTTTTATACTGTGTCTTTCCAGAAATTTGTCCATTTCAGTGAAGTGGTTGGATTTATAGGCATAGAGTTTTTAGTATATTTTTCTTATTATTCTTTAATATCTGTTGCATCTCTAGTATTGTTCCCTCTTTCTTTCCTGAAATTGATTATTTGTGGTCTCTCTTTTTTTATCTTGATCAGTCTGGCTATATGTTTATGAATTATATTAATCTTTGCAAAGAGCCTGCTTTGGATTTTATTGGTTTTCTCTTTTTCTGTGTTTCAATTTCATCGATTTCTGTTCACATTGATATTGCTTCCTCCCTTTTGTTTACTTTGAGTTTAATTTACTCTTCTTTTTCTTCTTTCTTAAGATGGAGGTTTAGATAGCTCTTTTTGCTTAATATAAGCATTTAATTATATAAATTTCCCAAGTACATCTTTAGCTCCATTCTATAAATTTTGGTGCTGTGTTTTCATTATCATTCAATCGAAGTATTCTAATGGCCTTTGTGACTTCCTCTTTAACCTGTAGGTTATTTAGAATTGTTTTGTTTAATTTTTGTTTATTTGGGCATTTTCCAGATGTTTTTCTGTTACTGATTTCTGGTTAATTTCATTGTGGTAAGAGAACATACTTTATATAAATTTTAGGTTTTTGTTTTTAGTTTCTTAAGGTTGGTTTTATAGCTCAGAATATGGTTTATCTTAGATTCTGTTCCATGTGTGCTTGAAGAGAATATATTGCTCCTGTTGGGTGAAGTGTTCTGTAAATGTCAGTTTGATTGATAGGCTTCTATCAATCAGGTGTTCTATATCTTTACTGATTTTTGTCTGCTTGTTGCTTCACTTACAGAGAGAGAAGTGTTGAAGTCCCCAGTTGTAATTGTGGATTTGTCTTTCTCTTTTTAGTTCAATGCTTTTGCATCATTTATTTCAACACACTGTTTTTTGGAGCATAAATATTTAGGATTATTTCATGCTTTTGGAAAATTGATTCCTTCATTGTCTTGAAATATCCTTTCTTAAACCTGACACTTTTCTTTACTTTGAAGTCTGTTTCAATAATAATGTAGCTTTCTTCTGATTAGTGTTTGCATTTGTTTTTTTTCCTGCCCTTCTTCTTTTAACTCTCTACGAGCATATCTCAGAGATACTGTGGGTTTGATTCCAGGGCACCTCAGTAAAGCAAACACTGCAGTAAAGTGAGTCACATGAATTTTTTGGTTTCCCAGTGCATGTAGAACTTATGCTTACACTATATTGTTGTCTATTAAGTATGCAATAGCATTATGTTTTTAAAAAATCAATGTTTTACCTTATTTTAAAAATATTGCTAGAAAATGCTAACCATCTTCTGAGCCTTCAGCAAGTCGTAATCTTTTTGCAATAGTAACATCAAAGATTACTCATCACAGATAACCGTAACAAATATAATAATAATTTTAAAATTTGAAATATTGCAGGAATATCCAAAATGTGACACAGAGGCACAAAGTGAGCAAATGTTGTTGGAAAAAATGACAACGATAGACTTGCTCAACACAGCGTTGCCACAAGCCTTCAATTTGTTTAAAAAAGAAAAAAAAAAAGCAATATCTGTAAAGTACAATAAAATGAGGTATACCTGTTTATGTTTAAAGTGGATTTCTTGTATCTTTCATTCCATGTCTTTCTTATTTCTAATATATTTCCATTGGCTTTTAAAAAATATCTTTATTAAGATTCACATACAATACTGTTCATCCATTTGAAATGTACAGTTTAGCAGCTTTTAGTATTATATATCACAGAGTTTTGCAAACACATCAGTTTTTGAACATTTTCATCATCTCAGAAAGAAACCTCATACCCATTAGGAGTCAATCTCCATTTCTCCCCCAAACATTCCCCCATCCCTTGCTTTCCCTTTCTATAGATTTACCTATTTTGGACATTTCATGTAAACAGAATCATATAATATGTAGTCTTCTATGACTGCCTTCTTTCACTTAGCATATTTTTTTCAAGCATGTTGTAACATTTATCAGTGCTTAATTCTTTTTTATTTATAAGTAATACTCCATTGTATGGATATATATTCTTATTTACCCATTCATCAGTTGATGGACATTTGGATTATTCCTACTTTTTTGGCTGTTACAAATAATGCTGCTATGAACATCGATGTACAAGTTTTTGTGTGCATATGTGTTTTCAATTCTCTTGGGTATGTATCTAGAAGTAGAGTTTCTGGGTTAGGTGATACTTCTGTATTTATAACCTTTTGAGGAACTGCCAAATTGTTTTCAAAAGTGACTACCTTTTTACTTCCCACCAGCAATATGAGGATTCCAATTTCTCCACATCTTTACCAACACTTGTTATTGTGCTTCTTTTTGATACTAGTCATTCTAGTCAGTGTATGGTGGTTCCTTATTGTGGTTTTGATTTGCATTTCCCTGATGACTAAAGATGTTGAGGATCTTTTCATGTGCTTATTGGCCATTTTATATCTTTTTTGGGAAAATGTCTATTCAGATTCTTTGTTTATTTGTAATTGAGTTATTTTTCTCTTTATTATTGAGTTATAGGAATTTTTAGTATATTCTAGATGCCAGTTCCTTATCAGATATGATTTCCAAGTATTTTCTCCCACTCAGCAGGGTTTTGTTTTCACTTTCTTGATAATGTCCTTTGATGCACAAAAATTTTTAATTTTTTGAAAATTGAGATATATAACATTATGTTAGTTTCAAGTATACAACATAATGATTTGATATTTGTATACACTGCAAAATGATCACCACAATAAGTCTAGTTAACATGCATCACCATACATAGTCACAAAATTTTTTTTCTTGTGATGAGAACTTTTAAGATTTACTTTCTTAGCAACTTTCAAATATGCAGTACAGAATTATTAACCATAGTTACCATGATATACATTACATCCCGATGACTTATTTATTTTATAACTCAAAGTTTGTACCTCTTGACCCCCTTCACCCATTTTGCCCACACCCTACCCATTGCCTTTGACAACCACCAATCTGTTCTCTGTATCCATGAGCTAGGTATTTAATTTATTCATTCATTCATTCAAGATTTTACATATAAGTGAGATTATATTGAATTTGCCTTTTTCTGTCTGACTTATTTCCCTTAGCATAATGCCCTCAGGGTCCATCCATGTTGTCACAAATGGCAAGATTTCCTTCTTTCTTTAAGGCTGAATAATATTCCATTTTGTGTGTGTGTGTGTGTGTGTGTACGTATATATTACATTTTCTTTATTCATCCATCAGTGGACATGTGGGTTGTTTCCATTTCTCTTCCCTTGCAAATACTGCTGCAGTGAACATGGGGATGCATATATCTTTTCAAGTTACTGTTTTTGTTTTCTTTGGAATAATATCCAGAAGTAGAATTGCTGGATCAAATGGTAGTTCCGTTTTTAATTTTTTGATTAACCTCTATAATGTTTCCCATAGTGGCTGCACTGATTTACGTTCCCACTAACAGTGCATAAAGTTTCCTTTTTTCCCACATTCTCGCCAACACTTGTTATTTCTTGACTTTTTGATAATAGCCATTCTGACAGGTGTGACGTGATATCTCATTGTGGTTTAGATTTGAATTTCCCTGATTATTAGTGATGTTGAGCATCTTTTTATGTACTTGTTGGCCATCTGTGTGTCTTCTTTGGGAAAATGTCTATTCAGATCCTTTGCCCATTATTTTTTTTTTTTTTTTTTTTTTTTTTTTTTTTTTTTTTGTGGTATGCGGGCCTCCCTCTGTTGTGGCCTCTCCCGTCGCGGAGCACAGTGCCCATTATTTAATCAGTTTTTTTTTTTTTTTTTGCCTTTGGGTTATGTGAGTTCTTTGTATATTTGAGTTATTAACCCCTTAACAGATACGTGATTTGCAAATATTTTCTCTCATTCTGTAGGTTGCCCTTTCATTTTGTTGGCGTTTTCCTTTGCTGTGAAGAAGCTTTTTAGTATGTTATAGTCCCACTTGTTTATTTTTTATTTTTTTGACTTTATTTCCAAAATGATTTCCAAAAAATTGCCAAGACTGATGTCAAGAGCTTACTGCCAGTTTTCTTCTAGGAGTTTTATGGTTTTAGGTCTTACATTCAAGTCTTTAACCCATTTTCAGTTAATTTTTTTGTATGGTATAAGATAGTGGTCTAGTTCCATTCTTTTGCATGTGGCTGTCCAGTTTTTCCAATACCATTTATAGAAGAGACTGTTCTTTCCTTATTGTATATTCTTGGCTTCTTTTTATAAATTAATTGACCATATATGAATGGGTTTATTTCTGGTCTCTCTATTCTGTTCCATCAATCTATGTGTCTATTTTTATGCCAGTACCACACTGTTTTGATTCCTGTGGCTTCGTAATACAGTTTGAAATCAGGAAGTGTGATGCCGCTACCTTTGTTCTTTCTCAAGACTGCTTTGCTATTTGGGGCCTTTTGTGGTTCCATACAAATTTAGGATTGTTTGTTTTATTTCTGTGAAAAATGCCACTGAAATTTTGATAAGGACTGAATTGAATCTGTAGATTGCTTTTGGTAGTGTGGCCTTTTAAACAATATTATATGGGTACATATGGAATATTCCAACCAAAAGCAACAAAATACCCACTCTTCTCAAGTGTCCATGGAACATTCTCCAGGATATATTGTATGTTAACCCACAAAACAGTTCTGAGAGGGAAGTTCCTAGCAATAAATGCTTTACATCAAGAAACAAAAAAAATCTTAAACAACCTAACTTTGTTCCTAAAGGAACTAAAAAAATAGATGAAGTCCAAAGTTAGTAGAAGGAAGGAAATAACAAAGATCAGATTGGAAATAATTGAAATAGGAACTGAAAAGACAACAGGCAAGATCAATGAATCTCAGAACTGGTTATTTGTAAAGATAAACAAAATTGTCAGACCTTTAGCTAGAATCACCAAGAAAAAAAAGAGAGAACTCAAATAAATCAAATCAGAAATGAAAGAGGAGACATTGCAACAGATACCACAGAAATACAAAGGATTTTAAAGGACTGCTATGGACAATTGTATGCCAACACATTTGACAACCTATAAGAAATGGGTAAATTCCTAGAAACATACACCCTACAAAGACTGAATCATGAAGAAGTAAAAATCTGAAAGTTCAATTACTAGTAAGGAGATTGAATTAGCAATCAAAAATCTCCCAACAAACAAAAGTCCAAGACCAGACAGCTTCACTGGTAAATTCTACCAAACATTCAAAGAAGAACTAATACCAATCCTTCTCAAACTCTTCCAAAAAAAAAAAAAAACTAATACCAATCCTTCTCAGACTCTTCAAGAGGAGGGAATGCTTCCAAACTCATTTTATGAGGCCAGCATTACTCTGCTACCAAACCAGACAGGGATACCACAAGAAAAGAAAATTACAGGCCATTATCCCTGATGAGCATAGATGCAAAAATCCTCAACAAAATATTAGTAAACTGAATTCAACAATACATCAAAAGGACCATTCACCATGATCAAGTGGGGTTTATTCCAGGCATGCAAGAATGGTTCAGTTTCCTCAAATCAATCAGTATGATACAGCACATTAATAAAATGAAGGATAAAAATCATATGACCATCTCAATAGATGCAGAAAAAGCATTTCACACAATGATATGATAAAAACTCTCAACAAAGTGGGTATAGAGGGAAAGTTTCTCAACATAATAAAGGCCATATATGATAAATCCACAGCTAACAGTATACTCAGTGGTGAAAACTGAAAGCTTTCCCTCTAAGATCAGGAACAATACAAGGATGCCCACTGTTGCCACTTTTATTCAACATAGTGCTGGAAGTCCTAGCCAGAGTAATCAGATAAGGAAAAGAAATAAAAGGAATCCAAATTGAAAAGGAAGAAGTAAAACTGTTAATATTTGCAGATGACATTTTTTAAAAGCTTTAAGAAAGGAGATAAATGTCTACTATTACTCTGAGCTGTACACTGTTCTCTAGAAATGCTATGTAATTAACCTAAAGTAACATATGAGAGTAATATCTGAGATTGAGGCTTATCAGCTATACACTTAGCCACACACCCCCTTATTTCATTAAATAAACCTTAGATAATGAGTAAAAAATTAAGATTTTCTTTTCTTTTCTACTTTTAGTGTTAAATGTTTACAAAAGACAGTGAAGGATTCTTATCACATAATGTGTAGACCATGTGCCTGTGATCTTGAAGTTTGTGCCAAATGTGGAAAGAGAGAAGATGTTGTTATTCCGTGAGTATTTCTTTTTATGTTTGGGATTTACTCTTTTAATTAATATGTGAATTTTCTTTTAAGGAAACATTCAGTAGCTCTGAGAATCTTAAGATGCAGAATATCACGCTAATGTAGACATTGTTCTACCCAACAGGAAGAACATTTTAATTAATTGTTAAATGTTTCTATCATTATAATAAAAGTGAAACATCATTTTTAGAAAGTTAAAATATTTATGAGGTTCACATTTATTACACATTACAAAAGAATTACTCATTATATAACTTATTTTCTTTAATGGACATCATGTGTTAATTTCTTTGATCATACTTTATTGACAACTGTATTATAATTGGTTGGCTCTTGAGTTAAGTTAATCTTCAAGGGTCTTTTCCTCTTTATTTCATTAGGCTCCTGTTAATCAAGAAATGTAGTGTGAAAGTCTTTTCAATCTACACAGTTAAACAATGAAATCCTGAGAAATAAAGTTTTTTTCTTCCATCTTTAGGTTTAATATAGAACCGGAAAAGACAGAAAATGTTGAAAATAATCTACGTTCCAGCCACAGAAGAAGCTGCAGAAGAAATGAAGAAAGTGATGATGATTTAGATTTTGATTTAGATGACACAGAAGAAAACAGTCAGATGGATTGATATAACTATATTAAAAGACAGTTTGAAAGCATGAAATTCTGAACAACTTTGATTTTGAGGGTTTAAAAAAAAAATACTGTGGAATCCTAGTAAGGACATTGGAAAAACCTATAGAAAATACATGGACAATGTGAACTGTGTATGATATTTGAATAGTGATAAAGCTTTCATCCAGAGTTTTCTTATAATACATTTTTAAGTAGCATATGCTAGTATATCTGCCAAAATGAGTATTGGAGTATCGTATTGAAGTTCATGGGAATTATTTAGAAGAATATATTATCTAGTATCAAATTAAGCAAGATTCAGAATTGATGGTTGTATAGAAACTATCTCATGGAAAAATCAGATGACATTATTATGTTGCTAGCCTCAAAAATTGGTCCTCAGGAGGTACCTTTTGATAGATTGATCTCAGGTTTATGTCCCACATAACAAAAGCACTCTTGCTTACACTTGCTTGTTGTAAAGCAAAAAGTTTATTGTTTTTTAATAATAATGTTTAACAAGTATATAGCAGTTTTTCTTTGAAAGTGTTTTTATGCATCTGATCACATTATTTTTAACTTTTTTCGCTTATGAAATTTACATACAGAAAAAAATGCATAAAATCTATATGTATAGTTTAACACATAATTATAAAGAAAAATCATACATTTATCACCCACGTGAATAAAATACTCCTAAACAGCATAAGTTAGCTTTGTCTGATTTCTGAATATTTTTTCTATCTTTTTGTTTTGAAAAATCTCAAACCTAAAGAAAAGTAGCAGTGTAGTACAATGAACCTTTGTATGCTCTTCACTTAGATTCACAGTTGTTAACATTTTGCCACATCTTCTTTATATTTGAATAGATATATGGATATATTTTTTATTTGCTGAACCATTTGAAAATAAGTTGCAGGCATCGGTTTCGAACTTTATATCAACAGACTTATACTATGCATGTTAATTTGTATCTCTTCTTATTTCATTATTATGAAACTTGTGAAATTGATCCATGTTGTTGCAAGAGCTCTATTTTGTTAATATTACGTTTTTTATTCTACATTTTATTCTGTTTTATTCTATTGTATTTACATACCACAATTTATTTTTCCTCTCTAATACTGAGGGACATTTGAGTTATTTCAGAATTTTCCTATAACAAACAATACTAGGTGTTTCTTGGTATAAATGTCTTATTTCTCAGTACATTTTCTGTTAGGTATGTAATAGAAGAAGATTGAAATGTTTCCTGGTGTATTTGTCTTGTTTCTTGCTACAGTTTCTGTTAGGTGTGTCTAGCGGTGGTAGAGGGCATCAGGTATATATGCATCTTCACTATTACTATGTGATGCTGTCTTTCCAGAAGGATTGTTATCTCCCTTCAGCATAGCAATGTATTAGAGTTCCTGTGGTTTGCATCCTTTCCAACACTTGGTATCATACTTTTAAATTTCTGTCAGTTAGATATGTGTGCAACATATGTCTTTGTCTTATTAATTTGTATTTCTCTAATTACTAATGAGCTTGGGCCCCCTTTAATGTTTATTGACCATTGGTTTTTGGGTAATAGATGATATTAAGGAATCATTTTGGTAAGGCGTAATAATGTTATTTGAGAAATACATATTGAAATATTAAAGGGTGTATAGTCAATTTACTTTAAAATAATTTAAGCATAAAAAAGGAGAGATACAGATAACATTTCAGTGGCATCAAAAATATGTTATTTACCTAGGAGTAAATTTTAAAAACACTCAAGAACTCTGTTGACAAAAATATAAAGTCTTATCAAGACATTAAAATTAAATGGAGACATAAATGGAAAAAGATAAAAATAAATGGAGAGAGATATCATGTTTATGATATAGAAACCTCTAAGTTTACAGCCTACAGAAAGTTTTTATACCATAAATTCATGTGGCTTACCTTTTTGTTTGTAAATTTGTTTTCTGAACTATGTAACTTTTGTGGTTAATGAACCAACTTAATTATTATTAGACCTAGCATAAATTCTTCCCCATCTGAGTGAGTTATAATTCCTCAGATTACCTTACTAGGAGAGAAATTTAATGAAGAGCATCACCTAGTGACATGTACTAATATCTGCATTTCATTCTTTAGTGCTAAGAGAGATTTTGTTTTGTTTTTTCAACAGACTGAAATTTAATTGTTACATTTAGCTCATTTACATATCTTTAGGTCTTATCCTTTCTAATCTAAAAATTATTTTTATTGGAACTCAGCATGGATCTAAGTCCTGGCTCTGCCAGTTACTAGCTGTGTGACTTGGTACAAATTAATTAATCTTTCTGTGCCAACTATGAGTGCACTAAACAACTGATATTATTATTGCTACTGTGATTTTGTGTGTATATATATATATTAGTAATGAGTTAGTAATTATTAACTGGAAATGAAGTAATTAGTAATTATTAGTAATGAAGATGTCAATTTGGTTGTTTGCCTATGTTCTTCAGAAGAACATATATATGTGTTTATATATGGAATGCAGAATGTTAGAAGGTGAAAAGTTCTATGGGAAAAAGAATAAGGCATGGTAGGGTGATTGGGAGTCTAAGGGTATGGATGGGGTGGGAATGGAGTGCACAGGGGATGGGAAGTGGTCTTTTTAAATAAGGTGCCTAGAGAGACATGTTGGGGAAGAATGTTCCAGGCAGAGGAAACAGCCGCTACAAGGCCTCTAAAGCAAGATTGTGCCAGGTGTGTTCAAGGGACAGTAAGGAAGGGAGTGATTAAGTTGGAGAGCTGAAAGAGATAAGATCAGGAAGGTAATGGAAGGCCAGATGATGTGAAACCTGCTTTTAAGATGTTTTTTGTTTATCTTTGGTTTTCAGCCATTTGACAGATTTCTAAGGTGTGAATTTCTTATTTATGCTACTTAAGGTTTTCTGAGTTTCTCATATCTGTTGGTCAATGTCTTTGAACAGACTTGGAAAGTCGTTAGCCATTATTTCTTCAAATATGCTTTTTCCTATTCTTTCCTCTTCTTCTAGCACTCCCATTCTATATACATAGGAGTGTGTCCCACTTCTTTCTCATGCTCTGCTTTCTTTTTTCTATTTGTTTTTTCCTTTTTGTGTTTGTATGTTTTCTATTGGCCTTTCTTTGCATTCATAATTCTGTCTTCTATATAAACAGGAGTAATGTGTTCAGTATGCTTTTATTTTTTTTAATTTTATTGAAGTGTAGTTGATTTACACTGTTAATTTATGCTATACAGCTAAGTGACTCAGTTATACATATATATATTCTTTTTCATATTCTTTTCCATTATGGTTTACTACAGGATATTGAGTATAAGTCCCTGTGAAAAGGGCGTGTTGCTAGTATGCGTTTGTTTATGTATTTATATTTATTTGTTTGTTTATTTTGGCCATGAGGCTCACAGGATCCCAGTTCCCCAACCAGTGATCAAACCCGTGCCCCCTGCTGTGGAAGCACGGAGTCCCAACCACTGGACCGCCAGCCAGGCAATTCCTATTAGTATGCTTTTAAACCCATCTAATACATTCTTAATTTCAGATACTGAATTTTGCAGTTCTAAAATGTTCATTTGATTCTTTTTTTAAAATAGATTTATCTCTGTTGAAATATTCTGTGCTACCTATCTTGTACATTTTTTCTCTATTTTTTTAATGTATTAATTACAGTTATTTTGAAGTTCTTGTTCACTTTTGTTTGCTTTTACTAATTATTTTATCTCTTGATTGTTGGTCACCACCCCCGGCTTTGCATATCTAATAACTTTTATTGTATGCTAGAAATTGTGGATGATACATTATAGAGACATCCTCTGAAAAACAAAGTACTGCAGATCACCTTGATCCTGTCAAAACTTGGGTTTAGGCTTGGGCTGGTCTATTTCAGTTTCACACTTATTCCTGGCTCTTATGCCTTGAGTATTGTTTTTATTCCTAAGCATGTATTTTCTGAGGTCTTAATGCCACTGGTGTTCACCAAGGAATCTCCCCTCTGGGTAAGCCAAACTGCAACACTGGGTGACCTCTGAAGTCTCTGCCTGCCTCTCAGCCTCACAGCAGCTGTTCTCTGCTAGGACGCCTGGAGTTGTGCCCTTCATGTGTGCAGTTTAGGAGACTCAGGAGTGACCAGAGAAGTAGGAGAACCAAGAAAGGGTGTCCTGAAAGGCAACAGGCACACATATTGAGTGCTTACTGTATTCTGACAGTGCTCTAAACTAAGCCCTTTACATGATAAACTCCTTGAATGTATATCATGGCCCTGTGTAGTGATAACTATCGTTATCCACATTTACAGATGAGAAACTGAGATTCAATAAATTGACATACAGCCACAAAGTGTTTAGGTCCAGGTTTTGAACCTACACAATCATCTGATCCCAAACCCCATTCTGCCTATTAGGGTTAGTATGCTTAAGAAAAATATGTGAGTTGCTGACTGGATAACTCCACTATTTTTCATACTACTATTCCAGGGCTCTGTTGACAGTCATTTCCACTGCCACACTTTCATGTTCTGTTATTTGAGAGAATTTAGAGCTTTTCTCTCTTTTTTTCTGAAGAACTGTCCCAGGCATCACTGGAGAGAGCTTAAGTTTTTAGCCACTGCTGATATACCTGAATTCAAGTCACTTTTTTTGTACTCTCCTCCATGATTGTTGATTTCCATATATGAATCATAATACCTGTGATCTTCCTAATTAGTGATGTCATGTTATTGTGACACCTACTTGCATAATAATTATTAGGAGAGTAAAAAGTTGTTTTATGTACTTGGTGCTTATATATATTTTTTCATCGTAAAAGATAAACAGCAATGTTCTTAGTGTTCTCCATTTTTCAGGTGACTTACCTAAGGCTCGAGGTTAAGTAACTTGCCAAAGTCAAAAAGATAAGTAATAAACCTGAGGTTCAAACCAAGTCTATGTGACTCCAAAGCCTATATTATTTCAACCACTTTTGTGCAAAATTACAAATATTCCATGTTCCTAAACGCTTTTCTTCTTAAGTGAAATGTGTAACAACATTAACCTGGACACACCTCTATCCTTTCCTTATGTCCCTCTTTCTAGGTCTTTTCCCTCTCTCGTAACATTAGTCCTGTACTGAATGATTGCCCTGTTTAAAAGCTACATTTTGTTTTTAATAAAAAGTCTATAGATACCCTCCATCTAACTTGTGGCATAGAATTTTTGTCACTCATTATGTTCAAATTTGTCAGTAATGTTAAATGTTGCAAGATCGTTTTGCACAATTTTTACGGAGTCGGGAGTACGTTGGGATTACTTAGCTCTATGCTAATGAGCTGCACAATTTCATCAACAACTATGGAAAAAATTATGCATCCCCAAATCTCTTAAATAAGACTAATTTTTAAGGAATTAAAGTACCAGGCTTTCAAAAGATATCATTACATAAAACTACACATAAAGTTACATCAGTTACTTCTATATAATCTTAAAAGTAAAAAAATTTTATAATCTTAAAAATGTTTCCTTTCAAATCAAATAGTTTGCATTATAAAATGTATAGTTGGTACTTGATGCTAATATGGAGGGTTTAAAAAAATATATTGGATATAAAATTACAAACAGTACCTAAGTGTTCAAAAGTTGACTAAGTGATACAATATTCCATCAAAATTTGGTTCAGAAGTTTCTGTAACCTCCAGAAATATTAATTTGTAGTATATAAATTAAATAAAAATATTCAATATTTAAATGTATATTATTTAAATATTTAAAATTAACTTTTTTCTATTTTCTAAGGCAAATCAAATGTCTTTGAATTGAACATAAACATTAATTTGTAATTAACATTTTAAAATTATACATTGTCCGTGGATGGATCTCACAGATAATTATGAACAAAAGAATCCAAACACGAGATTATATATTTTATGATTCCATTTGTATAAAATTCAGAAATAGTCAAAACTGGGAATTCCCTGGCGGTCCAGCGGTTAAGACTCAGAGCTTTCACTGCCAGAGTGCGGGTTCAATCCCTGGTTGGCGAATTAAGATCACACAAGCCATCCGGCGTGGCCAGAAAAAAAAAAAAAACCTCAAATAACAAACAAACAAAACCAAACAGAACAAAAATAGTCAAAACTAATGATGATAGACATCAGAATAGTGGTTACCTTTGAGAGCGTGGTATTGACTAGGAAGGAACACAATGGAAACTTCTGGGGTGCTGGAATTGCCCTTATCCTGATCTAACGATAGTTACAGAAGTATCTAAAAATATAAAATTTAACAGTTAGGATTTGTTCACTTTATTGTATCTAAATTTTATCTGAATTCAAAAGTAATTATAGTACTTAATTTAAAAAAATTAATAGATATCATTAGCAAATCCATTCCTTGAAATAAAGCAATGTGGATTTTGATGTCAGGAAGAGTAGGAGGCAGAGAGACTTGGAGGCAGAAAGATCTGTTTGAACCCTAACCCTGCTCCTTCACTAGCTTTGTGACCCTGGGCCAATTTCCTTGTGAAATTACCTTCTGTGCACTTTACCTAGTTGTAAAATGAAGACTGATTTCTACAGTATAAAAGATTGCTATTAGTTTAAGTACAGTATCTATAAAACTCCTGGCCCATAGGTGCTCTATTCATAGAGCTTATAAATATTACTTTATAAATTTTGGCTTAGACATTTTCATTCAAATTATCCCAAGATGCTTTGTGTGGGTGAGACATAGGTAAACTGAAAATTCTTGGGTGGGGGAGAGAAAAGAAACCTTGATACAGAATTCCTATACGCTGAAAGTAAGAGGCAAACCCTTCCATTTGTAATAAGACATGTCAGGCTTGCTATCGGCTATTTTTAGTATTTGTGAGGGATAGGCCCTTCAATAACAACATCCAGCGACTTCCCTGGTGGCACAGTGGTTAAGAGGCCACCTGCCAATGCAGGGGACACGGGTTCGTGCCCTGGTCCGGGAAGATCCCACATGCCTCGGAACAACTAAGCCCGCAAGCCACAACTACTGAGCCCGCATGCCTGGAGCCCGAGCTCCGCAACAAGAGAAGCAATTGCAATGAGAAGCCCGTGCGCTGCAACGAAACGTAGACCCTGCTCGCTGCAACTAGAGAAAGCCCACGCGCAGCTACAAAGACCCAATGCAGCCATAAATAAATAAATAAATAGATTAAAAAAAAAAAAATCCACAAATTTGTGAGTACAATAGTGAGCTTTAGAAAAAATATTTCTGACAGTTAACAACTTTATAAACTGCCCTTCATTTCTTTGTTGAAACTAAGTAATACCATATTGCCAACCGTAATTAATATCACACAGGCACAGGAACTGAGAAACTTTAGTAAATCAAATGATCAAAAAATTTGTATTTTTAAAATTAGCTAATGAATTAAAAATACCAAATAAATTAGAAAAGCATATTCCGTTACACTGAACTTTTATTTAAATTATAAGCTTGCATATTTAAATTACAAACATTATCTGTGTAGTTGTTTGTAATTGTTATTGTTTATTGTTTATTCTACTTTTTATTTTCACTTATTTAATCTTATCACAATTTGTGGGGTATATTTTCTTTAATCTGTAAAAGAGTTATTTTTTTCTCTTAGTGTTATGAAGAAAAATCACAGTAACATGGAGAACAATGACCTAAATGGCTGATATAGGAAATGAATTGGCCCTGGGGAAATTGCCAGGACCAGCTGAGGTTAGGAAAGATGATCTTCTACGGGACAGAACTGACGTCCCTTAGAAGAGGATATTACAGCATGTCTACGAAGTTCGGAAACATAAACTGACTTAAATTATGTTATTTACACTTTCAAATAGTATACTCAGTACGTTTCTTGATGAAGTGTTCTAAATTTAAAGCAATAGGTCCAATTGTTATTCTAGAAAAATATATAATCGATACACTACAGAGTGTCCAGAACATCTGGAAACACAGGGAGAATAGTGTATTTATTATACTTCATCCAAGAGCATACGGAACATACTATTTGGAAGTACAACTGAATAGTTACACACTGTTTAAAAAAATAAGTTTCTCCAATGTTTCTCGCCTTTGCAACATTTGTGACTACCAGCTGAACAAAGCAGGCGCAGGAGAGCGGCTGCCAGTGGACAGTGACAAAAACAAGACTTACTGAAACAAACAAGTGTTTCTTGTAAATAATTTGGAAACAGTTTGGGAATCCATTTCTTGGCAATGGAAATAGTGCATTTCAGATCCTATTAAGTGATTGATTTATATGTGGGAAGCCCTCAACTGGTAGTTCTGGAAATATTTAATGACGCTATGCCACTGTCTGTAAAGTTGAGAGGATATCCTACAGAAAATGAAAATCCCAGAGGAAGGAAGACATGTGGGAGTATGCTGTCTCTGCATGGTCACGATCACCTAATACAAGGTTTGTGCTGGAGAACTGTAGTGACACGACTGGTTACAACTGAAATGGGCTCTGGGGATGGATTGGAGACAAAACAGGAATCCACAAAACAGTTCCATTGTATGTTTGAACAAGCATCCAACCAGCCAAACTTTCCGTATTTTTCCAGTCATATGACTTCTCTTTTTCCATGATCCACTTAAGTACATTTTGCCCCCAGGTGGGACATACCTATAGTCCAAAAGTCAGTCATGTTCTTCCCAGCTGTAAACTGACTATAGAGATGACTAAAACACCATGGAACTGAACTTAAAGTAGTAAATTTACTTTTTTTTTTTGGTTCAGTGCTGCATTAGGAGATGAAAAATTTCGAAGAAGTTTCAACTTAGGGGCTACTGACCCCACCAGTATTCAAGAAGCCTATGAATCCACATGTGCACTCAGCATTGACAGTAGACTGAATAAATAATACGTCTTACATATGTATCTACTATTTTTATGTGTAGATGTGATTAGTTAAATGCAAATTCAATTAAAATTATTACTGAGTTCACAGTATTCTTGAAATTATGTTTCCTCAATTTATACCAAATATTCAATTCATATATATAAGTATGCAGGGCTGTCACTATTTTTGCTGTTAAAAAAGGATTCTAGTCCTGGAAATGGTTGAGAATCACTGCTAAAAGTATCAGACTTCACTGTGCTATAAATTCTGTAAAATTCTATAAAAGCTTTTCCTACAACGTAGTGATAATTCCATCTCTATACTTTTTAAATGCTTTATTGAGGTATAATTTATATGCCATAAAATTTACTTAAGTGTTTAATTTTATGATTTGGTAAGTTTACAATGTTGTACAATTATCACCACAATCTAGTTTTAGTCCATTCCCATCACCGCAGAAGGATCCATCATGCCCAGTTTTTAGTCACTCCCCATTCCTATTCCCAGCCCCAGGCAACTAATCTCCTTCCTGTGTCTATAAAATTGCTTTTTATGAACCTTTCAGATAAATGAAATCACAAAATATGTAGTCGGTAAGTCTGGGTTTTTTCATCGAACATAACATTTTTGAGATAGATTCATGTTGTAACATGTATCGGTAGTTCATCATTCTCTTTTTCTTTTTTGCTAAATAATATCCCATTGTATGGCCATACTAATTTTGTTTACCCATTCCAATCTTTATTGGTTCCACTTTATGGCTATTATGAGTAATGCTGTTGTGAACATCTGCATTGTGTTTGTGTGGACATATGTTTTCATTTTTCTTGAGTGTATGTATACCTAGGAGTGAGATTGATGGATCCTATGGTAAATTTATATTTAATTTTTAAGAAGCTACCAAATTTTTTCTGTTTTTCAGAGTGGCTGCACCATTTATAATCCTGCCATCGGTGTTGAGGGGTTCTCACTGAGGAGGTTCCACATCCTCACCAATACTTGTAATTGTTGATCCATTTTGATCATCACCATTCTAGTGGATGTGAAGTTTATTATGGTTTTAATTTGTATATTCCTAATGAATAATGATGTTGACTTAGCATCTTTTCATGTGCTTATCAGCCAATGGTATATCTTCTTTGGTAATATGTCTATTCAGATATTTTGCCTATTTTTAAAATTGGGTTGTTTTCTTACTATTGAATTGTAAGATTTCTTTATATACATTCTATATACAAATCCTTTATCTGATATAACTTGGAAATATTTTTGTGCCAGTCTGTAGCAGATATATAAATGTAACTCAGTTTAAAAATAGTATCACATTAAGAAATTACCAGTGTAGAGACATAATAACCCCTCTGGTAGCTGTGGATGTTTGCAGTCCTGAAGCCTGCCTGACTGTCCGCTGCCCCTCCCAGCTACATGCTACATCATTTATGAAAATTTTAGAGTAACCATTGCGCATGCAGTCTTGTTTGGATAGATTTCTAGAATTGGAAGACAGGTAGAGAGCATGTAGTCCAGCACATTGCCCCAGTAAGTTAGTATGAAATTTCCTGTTAGGAATTTTTGTTCTCTTCTGTGGTGGGTGTACTGTGGGCAAGTCCAGTATGACTAGGGAGTGTGTGTGGGGGGGAGCGGCATCTCTTGAGAATGTGAAGAAATGCCTTTCGTTATCTTTAAGTCAAAGTAGTATTTCTGTATTTCAGTATGTGTATAAAGGTATGTGTGTGTGTATGTCTCTGTGTGTAAATAAACAAACATGGTTGGAGGAGGTGGTTCAACCAGGTACTGCATGAAGGGCACAAAAGAATAACTGGATCTACCTTCAATAATGAAAACTGTGTATACAGCAAACCATAAAAGCCAAATGTAGATTCTCATATTAGCCTCTGGTTCTTCCTAAGAAAATGGTGTATAACCATTGTAGTAGCAGGAATCATTTTGGTCCTTCTAGAGCCTCTTTTTTATTTTGTAGTTTTATTTTCAAGGTTGCTCTTGTCCACCACTGGCCTGGCAGCTTTTTGCTCCACATCAGAGAGTCATTAAGTCTTTGCTTATGTTCTCATTCAAAAATGAGTCTGGGGCTTCCCCGGTGGCACAGTGGTTAAGAATCCACCTGCCAGGGATTCCCTGGTGGCACAGTGGTTGAGAGTCCGCCTGCCGATGCAGGGGACACAGGTTCGTGCCCCGGTCCGGGAAGATCCCACATGCTGCGGAGCAACTAAGCCCGTGGGCCACAACAACTGAGCCTGCGCTCTAGAGCCCGTGAGCCACAACTACTGAAGCCCGTGTACCTAGAGCCCGTGCGCCACAACAAGAGAAGCCACTGCCATGGGAAGCCCGCGCACTGCAAGGAAGAGTCGCCCCCGCTCCCCGCAACTAGAGACAGCCAGCGCAGCAACGAAGACCCAATGCGGCAAAAAATAAATAAATTAAAAAAAAAATGAGTCTGCATCAGTTTTCTATAGAAAACATTTAAAAATATCTTATATATAAAAATGCCCTGTGAGACCTCCCTGGCAGTCCGGTGGTTAAGACTCCGAGCTTCCACTGCATGGGGCTTGGGTTTGATCCCTGGTCAGGGAACTAAGATCCTGCATGCCGCGCGGCCTGGCCAAATTAAAAAAAAAAAAAAAAAAAAAGCCCCTCACTTGCAGTCTCTGCCTGATGCAGTTTCTTTTCTCTTCTCTCTTCCCATTTGGTGGAACGAATTTGTTCCTGTTTGAAACTGAAAATATTTTCTCCACTGCCCCAAAGTGTGGACACTAAGATCACTGTATAGTGCCATTAACCCCCTCAAAAAAACCCCAGCAACTGAGATATTATATAGGGCAGTGGTCCCCAGACCTGGGCGTACATTAGAATCACCTGTGATGTGCATTTAAACTACTGATCCTCCAGACCCTTAGGCAAAGCTCTTCTGCAAAGTTGATACCAGCTAGTTTGGGGAGCCAGTAGGGAAGGCTGAAATGGCTCAGCAGGCCAAGGTCCAAGCTGTCAGTGCATTGTGTCATTACAGTATGTTTAGCACAGCTAGAAGGACGGACTCAGGCACAGGGCTGTCTAAACCTCAGGCGTGGGCCATAACTGATGGGGACAAGCTGGCCATATTTGGAAAAATTCTATTGTAGGGGGCAAATGTGGGTGAGATTTAGGAGCCATAGGGAGATATAGCAGGACAGATTAAATCTTGTGCTATGTGAGAGATGTGGGAGAAACTAACTATTGGCAGAGAAGTCTCTGACTCCTGAATGGATGACTTGTGAGCATGTGGCCCATTTGGGTTGCAGCAGCTCAGCCTTTGGGAGAGAGTTGAAGGAGGGGAGGAGTGAGAGGTGTACTGAAGGGCAAATGCACCCTTTCCTGGGCAGGGGTCAGCATTCAAGCTGCTGAAGGGAACCCCATAACCTCTGTTTCCCATCTCTCCTATCCTCCTCAGGTCCTGGTTCTAGAGTATATGATCTGCTCACTTGCTCAGGATTCTTAAGTTCTTGCAAATAGGTTTATGGAAAAAAGTTACCCTCACCCACCTCTTAAATGTCTCCTTATTTTGTTTTTTGGTGAGGGGAAGTAGTCTCTCTTTTAACGTAGCTTTATATGACATAGCATTCTGAGATATCCAATTTTGGTTCTATCAGATGAGAGGAAAACTGATTGTGAGGCTCCATTCTAATTATAACTTTGTCACTAACTGGCTCTATGACTCCAGTAAATTACTTCGACTGCCTAGCATGTAATTTCTCCTTATGTAAAATAAGAGAGTTGATCTGGATCAGTGGTTCTCATCATGTGGTCCCAGGACCAGTAGCATCAGTATCACCTGGGAATTTCTTAGAAAGGCAAATTCTTGGGCACCCCCCCCACTGAAATACACCTGGGTTGGGGTCCAGCAGTCTGTGTTTGAACAAGCCCTCCAGGGGATTCTGATGTTCGGCAAAAATCTGAGAACCACTGGTCTAGATTAGTGGTTCTCCATCATAGTTGTACATTAAAACCACCTAGGCAGCTTTTATCACCTACCAATCCTGAGCTTTAACCACCAAAGAATCTGATTTAAATGATTTCTGGTGGGGCCCAGACATTGTTATGTGGTTCTAATGGACATCTAGATGCTATCTGACATCTGTTACAACTGAAAGTCACTATTTCTAAATGTAAATGTGGGCATCCAGACCTGTAGCCTTCTTAGGCCACTCGGGGTTGCTATAATAGGAAAACAAACAAACAAACAAAAAAAGAGGCATTTTCAAAACTCTGCTGCTGGATATGCCCAGGGGAGGAAAATGTATTTCTTAACTTATGATAACAGGTTATTCTGTGATTTATATCTGAGTATAATTTGTTAAATATTCATTTGCAATTTTTTCAGTTGTAGTCAAAGGAAAAGTCCATCAATGATAGTATGAATTGTAGTATATACATACAATAGAATACTCCTCAGCAATAAAAATAGATAAACTAGTAATGCACACAACCACAGTGCTGAATCTCACAATTTGATGATGAGCAAAAAACCAAAAAAACACCCCTTCTCTCCCCAAGAACTGGACACAAAATAGAAACACTGTATGATGCCATTTAAATAATAATCAAAAATAGGCAAAATTAATCTGTGTTGATAGAGGTCAGAATAGTGGTTACCCTTGGGGGTTAGGGTGCTAATAACTAAAAGTAAGCACAAGAGAACCTTCTAGAGTGCTGGAAATATTCTACTTCTTGATCTCGTGATACTTATATACATACCATACATATGTATATTGAACTGTACTCTTTAAGATTTGTGCATTTTACTGTACAAATAATAAAGACTTACAAAATAAGTCAATAGTAAAGACTTAACAAAAGTTGAAATGTAATCTTTAAGGGGAGTACTTGGCACATCAGCCCACTATCACTCAGTAGACTATTTTATTTGTGCCATCTGTGGTCACCAGACATGAACACAGCACTTTGTTTTCATGTTGATATTAAACTACAGTGTACAGTATATCAATCTCTATGACCCCAAGTTAAGAAGGTAATGGCATGATCTCTCTCTCTCTCTCTCTCTATACATATATATATATATATATAAATATATTTTTTTTTACCGGGGCACGAACCCGTGCCCCCCGCATCGGCAGGCGGGCTCCCAACCACTGCGCCACCAGGGAAGCCCTCTCTATATATTTAAAGCCCTTGTTTGTTTTGAATATTTGTATGCGTCCAGGGCGCACATTCTGCAGCAATACACTTGGGTAATTGATTTGCTTAGGGCAACCCTCTGCTATCTCTTCCGAACTCTTCAAATCTTGTAATAGAATCTAAGGAATAAAACTGCCTGTTCTTTGTTATCTGCAGAAAAAGACTTCACCACCTCTCCTGTCAGTGATCGGAGGTCAATTGCATCCTAACAAATCAAGGTGAGATAAGAAGAATCGATCTGTAGCAGAGAGAAACAAATACTTGCAAATTGTACTAAGCCATTCACTGTCAAAACAAGGCATATTAGAAGGGCATTCAGGGAAGAAAAATGTGTTGGGGAAAAGAAAACCAGAGTCACTTAGCAGAATGCACAAAAATCCATTGGAAAGAGAACCTTATCGTAATAGATGGGAAATTACCATCCATTACTCAGCTATCACTTTATTTATTTTTAAAATAAATTTATTTATTTTTGGCTGCGTTGGGTCTTCGTTACTGCGTGTGGGCTTTCTCTAGTTGCCGAAAGCGGGGGCTACTCTTCGTTGTGGTGCGTGGGTTTCTCATTGCAGTGGCTTCTCTTGTTGTGGAGCACAGGCTCTAGAGCACAGGCTCAGTAGTTGTGGCGCATGGGCTTAGTTACTCCGCGGCGTGTGGGATCTTTCTGGACCAGGGCTCGAACCTGTGTGCCCTGCATTGGCAGGTGGATTCTTAACCACTGCACCGCCAGGGAGGCCCAGTCACTTTAAAGTCACATGCTGGGTGATATGATTTCATTTTAAGCCCTGCTAATCAAAAGCAGGAGCTGGACTGGCTGACGCCTACCTATGAAATCACTCAAAGAGAGCTGAAATCTATGTTCAGCTGGGACTATATTAAATGCCGTCAGAGTTTTCCCTGATTCAGTCATTTTGAAATGCTGTGCTCTGTCTCATTATGTTCCAATCACTTTGATGTCCTTCTATGGGAATTGGGCAGAATACATAGGGCAGATTTTTTTCTTCAGATAATTTGTTTTTATCATGCTTTATGAGTTATTATCATGTAACTCAGTCTGTGGACGTGTTATGGCATAGCTCTGAACATTGAAGTACTTTCATTCATTCACTCATGCCAAACTGTCCCAGGTGGTATGGGAGAATCCATGGAAGGGTAAGACAGTTTCTGCCCCAAGGAGTTTATAATCTACTTGTGGGGACTGAACATAAACACACAACAGTTAATTTTTAAAAGCTACAAGATATTTTCCATTTGTCTCTCTAGATTAACTCTCTATCCTGCTGCCCCTGCCCTGTGACCTGGGAGCCTGACCTTATGGGTTGCATCCATGATGTCCTTGCCCTTTGGCTTCCAATTGAATTTGTTCAATGGGAATTCCTGAAAGAAGAGTCCAGATTATTCCCCTGATTCCCTTTCTCTGGGGTCACCATGGGCAGGCTGAGTAAAAGCAGAGAGAAGTTCTGATGGTTCTCTGCATATAGACCTCTCTGTCTTCCAGTTCTGGAAGGAGAATCTCATATCTCCTTCAGGTCTAGGGGTGGTAATGATGCCATGCTGTTCCTAGCCTCAGAGTACAGTACCATGCTTTGTGGGTTCCCTATACCCTACTCATATCCTTGTAAATAGTCTCTTTTAAAAACTCTCTTTAAACAATCCAATTTTAGTGTGTCATCTTTTTTTTTTTCTGGGATCTTGACTGACATAAAAATTGCTATCACAAGAGGCCCCAGGAAATAGATGCTCAGAATGGGATTCTGGGTTTAGGTTGCACATCTATTTGAAGAGCACAGAGATACCTTATTTGCCAATGAGAAATAGGAAATATAATCCCTGGTATAAGGCAGCATTGTGATTATTCAGATTATCACTGTGTGGGCATGAGATGAAGTACAGGAAGAGGACAAGGCATTGGGAAATCAA
Organism: Physeter macrocephalus; assembly: GCF_002837175.3. Taxonomy (NCBI): domain Eukaryota; kingdom Metazoa; phylum Chordata; class Mammalia; order Artiodactyla; family Physeteridae; genus Physeter; species Physeter macrocephalus. The sequence goes on along the minus strand of NC_041222.1, from coordinate 39,845,711 downwards.
GTAGCTGTGGAATTCAGTCATTATGCTGATAATAAATGATTATATAAATCATGGAGCCACCTGGCTTCTTTTGACAGCCTTAGAGAGTGTATGCAAGATAAAGGAGAAATGAAACAGTGAGTTTCCAACTGTAAGTGGATAATCCGAAAGCCTTTTGAAGCTTCTGAAGGTTGTCAGATTTTGAAAGATGAGAGCATCTCCTGTAGTTATGGAGCAGATGTCATTGTGGTTACTATTATAGAAAGGGTAAAGTGAAAACGCTGGAGCTACACAACTCTCCCCATCAAGATAGTAAGCCAAAAGCGATTCTCTGTTTCTAGAGAAATTGCAGAGGTTGGTGCCACCATCAAACACTTGAAAGATGCAGTGGTGTGATTCTATCATATCCCCTTTCGAGTTGCTTGTTTGGCTAGTGTAAAAGTCAGATGGGTTATGGAGATGTTACTGCAAACTTAAACAGATGGTAATGACAATCATAACCATGGTCTGACTGGAGTATCATTGCTAGAACAAATCAGTATAGTCCTACATATCTGTTTACAGCTGTTGACCTGACAAATGCTTTTTTCCATTCTCATCATTAATAAAAATCAGAAGCATCTTGAAGTAGTTTGCCTTTTCAAGGCAGGGCAACGTATACCTTTCCTGGTTTGTCTCTAGGCCATGTGAACACTCTTGCTCTGTTATAAAACAGTCCAAAGGGAATTTGATCATCTTGATAGTCTACATAGCATCAGTGTAATCCACTACAATAATGACACAATGCTAATAGGAACTGGGGAACAAGAAGTAGCATGTATCCTAGATGCCTTAGTAAGCCACATTCATCCTAGAAAGTGGGACAAAAGTCTATGAAAGTTCAAGGACCTTCCACATGTGTGATGTTTTGATGTGTACAACAGGCTGAGGCATGTCTCTCTAAAGTGAGAGGCAAGTTGCTGCACCTTGCATTGACTACCACAAAGAAGCACAAGTTATGTTGGGTTTCTTTGGATTTTGGAGGCAGCATATGCCACATTTGAGCATGATGTTCCAACCCACTTACCTAGTAAGCTGTGAAGCTGACACTTTTGAGTGGGCTCCAGAGCAAGAAAGCATTCTGAAACAGGTGCAGGCTGAGGTGCAAGTTGCCCTGCCACTTGAGCCTTATGACCCAGTAGACCCAATCATACCCCAAATATCTGTGACCGACAGAATGTCTTATGAAACCTCTGGCAATCCCCAGTAGGAGATTGTTCATGGCAACTTTAGAGCCCAAAGCTGGGGGAAAAAAACCTAAATGTTTATCAACTGGTGAATGGATAGATAAATTGTGATATTTCAATAGACTACTACTCAGCCAAAAAAGGAACGAATTATTGATATGTGCAACGATAAAGATGAATCTCAAATAATTATGCCAAATGAAAGAAGTGATATAAAAAAAGCATAGTTGCTGTATGATTTCATTTATATACAGTTTTAGAAGAGGCCAACTAATCTATAGTGACAGAAAGTAGATCAGTGATTGCCTGGGGCAGGAGGGGAATTGGGAGGGTTGACAGGAGGGACCACAAACTTTTGGTGATGACAAGTATGTCTATCATCTCAATTGTGGTGATGGCTTCATGGGTTTAGAGATGTATATTTAAACCCAAGAAATTGTACATTTAAAAAAATGCAAGTTATAGTATGTCTATTATACCTCAGTAAAGCTGTTTCTTTATATTTCTTTATATTTATAACCCAATCCAGGAAGAAATTGCCTGGGTTTAATTAAATATGTAGTATAGGAGTTTCAACAGAGAAATAGATCATGGAAATCCCACACAGTTAGGAAAATGGGAGAAGGGAAAGGAAGAAAGGATGCTTGTGTGCTCAGTACCTTACTAGGGTTTTTGGGTTTTGGTTTGTACTTCATCTCATGTAATCTTCATGACAATCCTAAGAGAGGGTAATATATTGATTATAGAAATAAGGAAACTCTAACTCAGAGAGGAAAAGTAACCTAAATCCATCTAAATCTACTTCATATTCTTCTGCCTATACCATGCTGTCTGTCTTTCTCACGCCAGAAATTGAAACGAGCCTCCTATAACAGATATAAGTGAAAGTAAAGATTTGGGGAAATAGATTCCAAAAGGTTACAAGAAACTCTAGCAATGGCAGCAGGAACAACTGTGATTGAAAAACAGTGGGCAGGCTAGTTTGACAGAGGAAAAGTATCCTTTGGGGAAAGCAAAGGCAGGAACACTTATAATGGTGAGCAATAGTTAGATTTTTGAAGGCTCTGAACTTCTGTATAGAAAGTTGGGACTTTGTCCCACAGCCTGTGGATCTTAGTGAACAACAGGATTCACTTACCCCTTAAGCAGTAGGCACAGTGCCTAGGACTCATGATATTTTCAGGAACCCACAACAGTGTTTGAATTTTAATTTATCTCAAAATGAGAAAAAAAAGAATATATAAAATGAATCCAGTCTGGATTGTATCCATCTTTATAACCATACAGTTATAAAATTTTATTATATATATACATATATACGTAGGAGGATGATTTAGGAATGTCTTTTAAAAAAATTTTATTGAAGTATAGTTGATTTACAATGTTGTGTTAATTTCTGCTGTACAGCAAAGTGATTCAGCTATACATTGTATATATATTCTTTTTCATATTCTTTTCCATTATGATTTATCACAGGATAATGAATATATTTCCCTGTGCTGTAGAGTAGGACCTTGTTGTTTATCCATCCTATATAGAATTGTTTGCATCTGCTAACCCCAAACTCCCAATACTCTGCTCCCCACTCCCTTGGCAACCACAAGTCTGTTCTCTATGTCTGTGAGTCTGTTTCTGGCTCATAGATATGTTCATTTGTGTAGTATTTTAGATTCCACATATAAGTGATTTCATATGGTATTTGTCTTTTTCTTTCTGACTTCACTTAGTATGATAATCTCTAGGTCCATCCATGTTGCTACAAATGGCATTATTTCATTCTTTTTAATGGCTCTAACATTCCATTGTATGTGTGCATATATATACCACATCTTCTTTATCCATTCATCTGTTGATGGACATTTAGGTTGTTTCTGTGTCTTGGCTATTGTAAACAGTGCTTCAATGGACATAGGGATACATGTATCTTTTTGAATTATAGTTTTTTCTGGATATATGCCCAGGAGTGAGATTGCTGGATCATATGGCAACTCTATTTTTATTTTTTTGAGGAACCTCCATACTGTTTTCCATAGTGGCTGCACCAACTTACAAGGAATGACTTTAAAGTTTAGAAACTGAAAAGGTTAAACAGAAAGGCTAAATGTGTCATGGCCTGAGATGGCAAAATCAGGAAAAGCTGGTTTATGGGAAATACTGATGCTCTGCTGAGTTGGAGGCTGATGTTGAAATTCTGGTATGGAGTGATAAGGATTTTGATCCGGTGGTGTCTTTGAGAAGAGGACAGTGTCTTTGAATTGGTGTCTAATTGGATTGGGAAGAGAGGGTTCAGTATGGGAAACCACCCCTGGAATTTCCCACCTCTCTATCTGCTAGATGACCCCAGGCTTTCCACTTACTGCCATAACAGGAAGACAGAGGTTGAGAGGTTCCTCTCACCAAAGGCTGTTCTGGGTCACAGCCTCCCATGCCATTAACTCTAACCTCTTTCTTGTCTCCTGCACCCCACCTTGTTCTCTGTGGTCCTATATACTTGTGTAGATTATTGTATCATTTACATTTGAAATTAACTATAATGTGAAGAGCACAACGTCATTGTAATATCAGCAATCACAATTTTTATTTGTAGAATACCTTACAGGTGCAAAAGTGTTTTCTAAGAAGTGCCTTATAGCATACGACACCCCCAAGAGAGAGAAAGGGCAGATTTCCTAGTCTACAAATAAAAGCTTGTCCGGGGTCTCTAAAACAGTAACTTCAAAGTCACTGTTTTCTTATATGTTATTGCCTTTGAACATCACGCAAATGCTTTTTATTTTTATTTTATGTTTTTAGTATTATGAAGTATATTTTTCTCAACAAGTAAGTCATTCTTTTGCAGCTTGACACAATGTCCTTTCTCTTTTGTTGCAGAATATTCCATAGGTATTGCGGTGTTGTCTTCTGTGTACTGTTCCTTGAAAAATGAGGTCTTTCAGGACTTTCCTGGTGGCGCAGTGGTTAAGAATCCGCCTGCCAATGCAGGGGATATGGGTTCGAGCCCTGGGCCGGGAAGATCCCACTTGCCACGGAGCAACAAAGCCCGTGAGTCACAACTACTGAGCCCACGTGCCGCATCTACTGAAGCCCTGGCACTCTAGAGCCCATGCTCCATAACAAGAGAAGCCACCACAATGAGAAGCCCGCACACCGCCATGAAGAGTAGCCCCCCACTCACCGCAACTAGATAAAGCCCGCGTGCAGCAACGAAGACCCAACGCAGTCAAAAAAAAAATAAAATTAAAAAAAAAAAAAGAGAGCTCTTCCCAACCCTGAAATTTGCCAGCAGAAGGGTGGCCTGCCCTGCCTCCTCCACCCTTGGGAGCTCTTGGACTCCTCTCTGATCATCAGTGGGGGCTGCTTTCAGTTGTAGCCAGAAGTAGTTCTCAGGTGGTCATAGAGTTCAGACTCCTGGATTAAGGCTGGCTCTTCTTATGGACCTGCTACTTCATCACTTAACCTTACAGAGAATTTATTCCTGGGTAATTTAAACTAGCTTGCAATTTCTTGTTTTGTTTTGATCAGAAGTGGTACCTGAAAAACCACAATGCCTAGGGGGCAACTCTTGCTTTCAGAGCCCTCCTGAGCTCACGGCCAGCATCAGCATCACTGCTCATGCTGCATTTCTAGGGTTTGAAGACTCAGAATGGATAGAGAGAAAGTAACAATCAGTTTTGGGTTGTGGCAGTGGCTCTAACTGCCTCAGAAGAGGTCCTACAGTTTTGGGGTGACCTCTTGGTTTGTCTGTGGTGGATAGGAGAGTGAGAATAGAGGAAGTGGGTCTGACGTTCACCTCCTTCCTGCTCAAACACTGTACATGTAGCTTCAGGGGTTCACAGCTGGCCTCTGTGCTGACTGATCCATGACCATATGCTACCTGTTGTTAAGTATTTTCACTATCCACCCTCCACCCTCCACCCTCCATCTCCAGTGGAGGCTTTGTTCTCCTTTCTTTCTTTTGGCTACGAAGTTTACAAAGTTTAGTTTCAGGGGTCATAATTTGAACCAGTCGGTGATGGTTTCTCAATCACATTATATTTACTGAACATTAGGATCTGCCTTCCTGATGATGGATATTTTTATTTTGAAGTCCTGTTGGGACTTTCTATTCTTTTGTACAGTGTCTCTCTCTCTTTTTTTTTTTTTTTTTTTGGTAAATCCCATTAAGCCAGGGGGATGATTCAGCCAAGTGTTCTATAGCTGCCCTCTTAACCAGGAAGGACTGAAAAACAGCTTTCGGAACCAAACCCTGAAAGTTGTATCCATTTTTTGGTTTGACTTTTCTAGAATTTGGTGTGCTAATAACACTCACTGCTTATCCATATTGTAAGTAATATAACAATTTATTGGATTGTTTATATTTTGAGTTAAGAAACACTGACCCTAGGTGAACCAAATACTGGAATGTCTCCCTGAGCGTGTGATCTAGAGTGATGGGTTATAACTGGGGATGCATCAGGATCACCTATGATGCTCGTTAAAGGCCCTAACGCCTCGCTTTTATAGGTCCTAGCCTGGCCCTCCTGGTAGGTGGGTACTTGAAAAAATGGGGATTGATGTTTGACAAGGGACACGGGAAGACCCGTCTGCTTAACCCACTTACTTGGGTTTTCATTATTCTTAGAGTAGGATCCAGATTCATTTCCAAGGCATTCAGACCTATGTGATCTGTGGCCTGCCCACCCTGAACCTCATCTGATAGGGTTCTTCTCTTTTCTCGTGTTTCAGCCACACCAGCTTTTGCTGTCTCGCAAGAACACTAAGCTCATTCCCACTTTAGGAACTTTGTATTAACAGCTCCTGTGTCAGAGTGCTGTTCCCCAGCTGTCTTCTACCCAGCCCCCTCTTATTCTTCAGGTTTCAGGTCAAATATCCCTTCTTCAGAGAGGTCTTCCCTGACCTCCTTATCCAAAGTATCCTTCCCCAGAAACTCTACATTTCATCATCCTGTTTTTTTTCTTTTCCTAGCATTTTTCAAAATCTGTAATTTTTTTAGTTACTGACATTCTCATTGACCAACCTCTCCCACTAGACCCTAGGCTTCATGTGGAAGCCTAAGTCTGTATATGGTGGGCCCCAAGTCTGTATATGGTGGGCCCTCAATAAATATAAACTAGAAAGAATGGATGAACTCAAAGACATACCACAATCCTTTTGGAAATTAAATGGCAAGAATTATGAGGAAGATACGGCATACAATTCATGTTTTAACATAAAACATCTTTAGAGAGATTACTGTGGTAATCCCAGGGTCTGCGGCAGGAAACAATTTCCCTCAGGCTACTAGGGGAAATGGATACCTAAACCACTGAGTCTCTTTAAGCTGTGGACAAGAATAACTCATAATGAACTTTTACCTATCAGTGTCTTGTCTCACCAGGGCTCCATTTTTATATGTGCTACTGTTGCTTTACTTTTCATTACCTTGAAATAGATTTAACTGAATTGCTAATACTTTCCTGCCTTAAAAAAGCAAAAAGAGATAATCCAATTTATTCACTTATTTATGGTTAGAAGTAGAAGGTTCTGGAGCTTGCAGGCACTAGGCAGAGGTACTAGTGAAACATTTTCAAGAATCTTAAAGAGATTGAAAAAAAACTAAAAATATTTTTAAAAATGAATGAAGAGTTTTTGAATTGGATGCATTCTTAGAGATCATTTGGTTTAACGCTATTTTCCTGGAAGACTAAATGGTAAAGTGGAAAGAGATGCTTGGTGTGTAGACTGACACTTAAGAGCCTGTATGACCTTCGGCAGATCATTTAATCTCATGGAGCTCCACTTGCCTCAGCTGTAAAGAGGAGGGGGAGAAAGAGAAGGGTCAGTCTGGCCCAGTTATTCCATGATGATTGCTGCAGGTGGACTTAATTAAGTCAGCCAGTCAACAATTGCTTTTGGAGGGTTTTCGAGGTGTTAGCAACTGAGATGTGCTTTCAAGTCACGACTGTGAGCTTCCAGTCTCTCCCAGAGGACTGCTCTTTTCTTTGTCCTGCTCTGGGTTCGGGGATATGGTTTCCCTGCTCTTACTACTCTATGTAAGAACCCGCACTGTTTTAGTCTGATGGTTTGTGTCCCCATTTTGCTGTTGCTTCTGAAGCTATCAGAAATTCATTCTTTGAAAAATATTTTTTTCTGCCATTACAATGGGATTTGAACAAACGGTGATAAGTACATGTTCTTATTACATCATCTTTGAAAAAATATTATGAAATATAGAAGACTAATGTAATAAACACCAGAGCCATTTAATACATAAAATGTTTCCAGGACACTTGTTATTACTGTGTTTCTCTCCCCTGAGAAGGATCCACTATTCTGAATTCATGTTCTGTCATTCCCATGTACTTCTTTATAATTTTCCCATATGTCTGTGTATCCCTAAACTATACACACGTGCACACACATGTATTTGCATACTTTATATATATATATATATATATACACACACACGTGTGTGCATATATTTTCTGCCTGGTTTTATACTTTATAGAAATGGTATAATATTGTACACATCTTTCTATAACTTACTGTTTTTACTCTGGTTCATTCCTTTTCACTGCTCTTAGAGTATTCCATTTTACAAGAATACCACAATTTAGTACCTGAAACTTTTATCAACCTAGGGAACTTCTTCAACCTAATAATATTTTTGGCCTTAAATTCTATTTTGTATTAGTACTATAGCTACAAAAGCTTTTATTTTGGTTAGTGCTATCTATATTTCAGTTCTTTTATTATCAGTTTTTCTATGTTATGTTTTAGGTCTTTCTCTTGTATATAGGATATGACTAGAGTTTTTATTTTCCAGTCTGACAATCTCAGTCATTTAACAGGTAAATTGAGTTCATTTTTTTTTTGTGATTCCTGCGTGTGTGCATATATTTTCTGCCTGGTTTTATACTTTATAGAAATGGTATAATATTGTACACATCTTTCTATAACTTACTGTTTTTACTCTGGTTCATTCCTTTTCACTGCTCTTAGAGTATTCCATTTTACAAGAATACCACAATTTAGTACCTGAAACTTTTATCAACCTAGGGAACTTCTTCAACCTAATAATATTTTTGGCCTTAAATTCTATTTTGTATTAGTACTATAGCTACAAAAGCTTTTATTTTGGTTAGTGCTATCTATATTTCAGTTCTTTTATTATCAGTTTTTCTATGTTATGTTTTAGGTCTTTCTCTTGTATATAGGATATGACTAGAGTTTTTATTTTCCAGTCTGACAATCTCAGTCATTTAACAGGTAAATTGAGTTCATTTTTTTTTTGTGATTCCTGATGTGCCCCAATTTATTTCTAAGTTATCTTTTGTTTCTCATCCTGCTGTTTCCTATATTCCCTCCTTTTTTCTACCACTGCTTTTGTTACCGACCCTTTCGGGTTGGTACCCAAAAAGGGTCTTCCTGCCCAGTGTCGTTGTAGCCAAGAGAATGAGACCAAGTTTGGTTCAGAAGCAAAGGAAAGTTCTATTCTTCGATCCAAGAGTGGAGAGGTGCGCGCTAGCACTCTAGAGTACTCGTTCTCCTGACCAGCTGTGGGCAGGGCTGTTTCATAGGGATCTTGTCAGTGGGGAGGGGAGGGAGCAGAGTTCTTGCATGTTGGATGCAGCTGTGCTGCTTAGGCTCCAGATCTCAGCGCCAGGCCCAGCGTCTCTGCACACAGCCCGCCGCCTCCATTTTGAATGGAGGCGTCCTGCGCAGCTCTTCTGCGCACGCGCCCTCCGAGTGCAAGTGTCAGCACAGCCGTTTCTCACTAGGAGCTCCATCTGAAGTGCTGGGTGCAGGGCTTCCGAGTGCGGCGTCCTACGAGCAAGTGAAAGACTAAGCACAAAGGGAAAGGAAAATAAAAGGTTAGACTTTATTTTATTACCCATAATGGGCTTTGCTGGTGACACTTTCTTCTGACTTTATTTTCAATTTGACTTTGGTTTCTTCTGTTTTGGATTTTATGCACTCATTTCTTTTTCTATAGTGAATAGCCTTAATTAATCCGAAATGCATAGAAAATATTATAATATCTTGCTACTGAAAATGTGGTTCATGAAGCAATAACATCGGTACCACTTGAGCGCCTCTTAGAAATGCAGAATCCGAGGCCCCCCAGAACTGCTAAGTCTGAATCTGCATTTGAACAAGGTCCCAGTTGATTCATGTGCACTTTAAAGTGTGAGAAGCACTAGTTTAATGAAAAAACGTCTCCTGTGTTTAACAGATATTAGCATTTTGCCATAATTACTTCACATATTTATTTTTTCTTTACATATTTAAAAGTAAATTGCGGAAAGGAAAAAACTTGTATTTTAAATAGTTTAATACGGGTCTCTTAAAAATAAGAACATTTCTACATATTTGCAATATCGTCATCAAACTTAACAACATTAACTATAATTCCCTAATATCACTGAGTACTCAGTTAGTATTCAGATTTCTCCAACTATTTCCAAAATAGCTTTTGCAGTTACTTAGTGTATACTAGGATCCAATCTTGGTCTGTATGTATCTTTTGGTCATAATGTTTTATGTCTCTTAAGCTTCCTTGAATCTAGAATACTCCTCTCCTCCCTCCCACACACGCCATTTCTTTTTATGACATTGTCTAGTTAAGAACAGGTCAGTTGTCTTGTAGAATGTCCTCAATTCTGGTTTTGTTTGACTGCTTCCCTGTAGTCCTGTTTAACTTGTTCTTCTAGTCCCTGTATTTCCTGTAAACTACAAATGAGAGCTAAAGGCTTGATTAGATTCAGGCTAAGCATTTTTGGCAAGAATACATCATAGGCAATGTTGTTTACTTCCCATTGCATCACATCAAGTTGCACATAATGTCTCATTCCATTTAATAGTGATGAGAATATCCATGCCTGGGTTCAGATGGGGTAAGCCTAACGCCTTCAACATAATGTTTGGTTTTTCCTCTTGTGACTCACAAGTAACCTGTGAAATATTTGCTTTGCAAATATTTCATTCTCCATCAAATTTTTACCTGTTGGTTTTACTGTTCGTTTGTAATCCTTGCTAGGCCCATTTGTTTGTTTGTTTGTTTTGTTAGGGGCTACAAAATGGTGACTTCCTAATTTTTTATTTCTTTTACATGTATTAGCTGATATTCTTTGATAAGGAAGAGCTTTCTTTTTGGCTAGGGCTGTTGGGTTACGCTTAATTGCTGTTCTTACTTCAAAGATGGTATTAAGGTTTAATTATTTCCTGTTGACCCTTACAGTCTTAATGTACATTCTTAACAAAATCTAAGTTAATCCGTTTCCCCCTCAATTCAAGAACCTTGGCATTTGTCTTACACATTATTTTTGTCAGGGTTTTAATCCTATCTTCTTTTGTTTTCCCCCCTGATTAGACTTCATTATTATTGACTTATATAGTCAATCTCTATGTGTTTATATTTACCAGGATCTTAGCCTATTTCTTTATCCCCTCCTTCCTATTTCCTTCAATCACCTGTGATCATTTTCCATCTTCAGGTATGTTTTTTAACATTTCTCTAGTGAGAGTCTTTTGGTGGTAAGCAATTTTAGTCTTTGTTTTTCTAAAAAGGAAAAGAGTTTTACTGAGAATGTGGTTCTAGGTTGACCATTATTGTCCTTGGTCCCCTTGGTCCATTCTGAATTGCTGGTCACCGCTCTGCCTCTCAATTCTGTGACTTCCTTTTGTAGGGTCCCTGTTTTCTGTATTCCATGCTGTCTCCTTTGTTGTTGTTAAAACTCCTTTACTTTGCTGAAGCACATTCTACAGTGGCTTCTTAAGAAAGGACACATGAGCTAAATTTTTGGAGCCCTTGCATGTATGTAAGTGTCTTTATCTTCACACTTGATTTATAATTTGATATAGAATTTGGCAGGCACTGTTTCTTAAACATTTTGAATTAATTGTCTTAACACCTTTTGGTGTTGGTGTTGGTCTTCAGAATCAAATATCCTTTTTTTTTTTTTCTTCAAAATTTCCTTTAATAATGACTGAGTCTGATGCAAATGAATAACAAGACAGGTTTCTAAGACAGCCAAGCCATATCTAGTTTTCAAAAACATATTTGTTGTGAATTAAGGGTGCACTTCACTTAATGAAGTTATTTTTTCTTTTTTTTCTTGGCAATATTTTTTTTTTAGTCCTTTAATATTTAATCAAATATCTTTTTGATTCCCCATCCTTTGTGACTTGTTTTTCCTGTCTGAAAGTGGTATGAATCTTTAGTTTGTTCTTCCAAAATTTTTTTGTGATATGCTGAGGTGTGAGCCTTTTTTGTTTGTTTAAATCAGGCAGTTGGTGAGCTCTTTCCAGCTGGAGACTTATGTTCCTCTATTCCGGATGTTTTTGTTTTGGGTATTAGTTCTTTGATAATATTCCTTCCATTTTATCTATTTCCTTTTTCTGGTACTGCTATTTGTCACTTGATAGATATCTTTGATTTCCTCTTTAAGTTTCTTGTCTTTTTTCTCTTATTTCTATTTCTTTGTCTTTTGTGTAAGACATTTTGGGAGATTTACTTAATTTTTATCATCTAACTTCTCTATTGAATTTGTAAGTTGTTTGGTCATACTCTGAGTTTTCAAAGAACTTTTTAAATTCTTGATTCTTTTTCCATAGCACACTGTTTAGTTTCTATGGATGAAATATCTCCTCTTGTCTCAATGAAAATAATGATGGTTTTTAAAAAATATTTTATGCTACTTCCTACATTATACCTGTTTCCTCTGGGTTCTCTTTTTTGTGTTTGGTTTGGGCCTCTATTTTTCCTACTGAAGCTTTCAACAAATGTCTGACTATCCTTGATTCATAGCAAACAATATATTGTTTGAGAGAATGAGAGGAAATTAAAGAATAAAGAGGATTTGCTTTGGCTGCCATTGTTTTTGAACTAGACATCTAATTCTTGATTATTGTCCTTCTTTCAACTTCATACATTATTGTCTTGGGAGGAAAATAATGCAAGCAATCTTGACTTTTTAATAAGACGATTATGCTTTCTATGGGCGAATGTAAGTATAAGCATACTCTTGTGGGAGATTTTTAATAGTACTGACTGTAAGGAGATACATTTCTTTGTCTTAAGTTTGGGGAGGGCCAACATTTTACCTGTACATACCTCACAAGCACTAGACTATGAGTTAGGAGGCCTGGGTTTTAGTTCTTGGTCCTTGCTGTGTGATCATAGGTGTATCACTTACCTTCTCTGAACTTCAGTTTCCTTATGTATAAAATGAAATTCATTTTTCTCACTGGGCCATTGTGGGGATCAAATGTGATATACCAATTGTCTTCACCCATAAATCATCAGTCAGAAATTTCTTAAATCCCTCCATTCCACAAAGATCTGCAAGCATGACACTTGCTCTTCAAGACATCCTTTTATAAAAGATTACCTTTTGGCTGAGGGTTGGCAAACAGCTGCCACATTTTAATTTCTTGTGATTTCTTTGTTTACGTTTCTCTAACCTGGTCTAGGAATGCAGGAATTGTTTCAGTTGTTTGAATCTGGATGAGAATCCTGAGGCCACATTCTATTTTATTTAGGCTTTGAATGGTCTTAAAAGAAAAAAAAAAACAAACCTGGCTGCATGAAGTTGATGTCAGAAAATTGACTTTAGTCCATTAATCACCTTGGGTGGACAAAACAGGTGGCCACTGCAGGTATAAGGAAATACTAATCTAAGAGTGACTAAGGCTAAAAGTAATCCCCTTCAGAACTAAGTCAAGCAGTTTATTTAGGGCTTGGGTGGTGAATCAGTCTGTGGAAGCTTGGACTTCCAGGTTGAGGGACTTGCAAGGTGTTTTTGGGGAGTGTGTGTGTGTAGCTAGGTCGGAAGAGTGATTCATCCTTCTAGAAGAGTCTCTGCATCTCTATCTCTTTCTCTTTTGTGCTCTCTCCATCTTCTCACTCATTTTCTCTAGCTCTCACACTCTGAAGACTCTCTTTTACTCCTTGTCTTAGACCTGCTTTGACTCCAGTTTCTTCCTGGCATGTCCTTTTAAGGTCTAGAGCAAAAGTTTTGCCTGAAACTTGTCAGGGCTGGGGAGTGAAGAGGATTGGTATACCCATGACTACCACAGGTGGAGCTTGATCTGCACCCCTTCTAGTACTCTTCTGTCCATTACTTTATCTTATTCTTTATTTGGAACTCAGTGATGTCCACAGAGAAACGTTAACTGTGGATCTAGATGCTGTGGTCCTCTCTTGTCAGCCCTCATGTCCTCCTACTCCTGCTTTAGTCTATGTTTTGAAGACCAATGGGCTTTTGGAAATACTTGTGTACAAGAAAACAGGGAGTTTTACCGGTCCTCTATATATAAGGGGCACACAACCACAAAAAAAAAAAAAGAAAAAAAAAAGGATGAGAAGGGAAACATAGTGGGAAGTTTGATTTTCATTCTCAAGAGGATCATAGATGGCATTAAAGGGTAATTAGTTATTGATGAGCTTTAAGGGAGAAATTTTTATGCATGTTTTTCTTCAAAAACAGCCCACAGTCATGACAAGCCATGACAACTGAAATAAATACAAGACTAGTAATTAAGCACAGGTTTCCAAGATAATAATCCAGAAAGACAGAGTACAGAGAGAAGGAAGGATAAAGGTGTAGTTTATTGAGCCTGTGTGCTATCTAGAAAGCTACTGCAACTTTAAAAATAATAAATGATCCCAGGTACTATGGATAAATACAGTTGGATAAGAACAAATGGGTAACATCAGTAAAGTATATTGTGCTTCTGTGGGTGAAGAGATGTTATAAGCCATAACTTAGTTCACTTCTGATATTTATTAGGCACACTCCAGGGACAAAGCCTTGCCCTAGGAACTGGAGGGAGCTACAAAATGCATAAGACACTGTTAAGGAAATAAAGACTTCCTGCTGTATTATATGTATCACATTTGCTTAGATTATGCAATTCTTGTGTTGTATTATGTTCTCATTGGTTTTGTTCCTGCTAAGGCTGTGGGGTGAAACATCTTACTATCTCTATGTGGCATGTGCATATGCCCTGAAGAAAGGGGCTGGGGAAGAGAGGCTGGATCTGTCAGGAAGCTGGGACTCAGAGGGCTCTCGGAACTCAAAGCCATGAAATATAAACCATATTATCTGGTTGGGTCTAGCTCTGGGTGTTTGTGGGTTTTTTAGTTTGGTGTTGGGTTGTTTTCCTCCTGAGCCTTTTAGTATGGTCTCTTTTCAAATGTCTGGCCTTGTTTCCCCTTTGCTTCTGAAGACACAAAGGAGGATCTTAGATCCTTGGGAGCAGTGATTTTCAAAGTGTGGTCTGTGGACCAGTAGCATAAGCATCTATCTGGGAACTTATTAGTAATGCACATTCATGGGTCCCACCCAGACCTATTGGATCGGGAACGCTGGGGGTTCCTGATGTGATGTGTGTCTTAAGCCTTCCAGGGGATTCTGAGGCTGGCTCCCTGAGAACAGCTGCTCTCTTGGCTGTGGCTCTAGCAGTGAGTGGCCACAGCCAGTGCAATACATCCTCTAGGACACCAGCATTCGTACCCCTTTGTGGAGCATGTCCACATCCATTTATACACAAATATTTAAGGAGCATCTCCCATAGGCCAGGTGCTGTCTAGACACTGTGGGGAGAGCTGTCAACCAAACAGACATGGCCCTTGCCTTCAGAGAAAATTGTTAAATAAATAAGTGAACAAAATAATTTCAGATGTTGATAAGCGCAATGAGGAAAATAAAAGAGGATGATATGATAGGGCGCAACTGGGACAGTACCACTTAGACTCAGCAGGTGAGGAAAGCCTCCCACAGGAGGACACTTGGCGAGAAATCTGAAGAAGGCCCCAAACAAACAGATAGACACCCCAAACAGTTGTGAACAGATCTGGAGAAGTACATTACAGACAGGGGAAAACACGAGGGCAAAGCTGCTGAGCTATGAGTAAACTTGGTGTGTTTGATGTATTTATAGCGTAGAGAGGGGAAGGGAAGTAGTGGGGTGGGTCTGACAGGCACAGGCCATGGTGAGAAGTTTAAATTTTGTTCTAAGGACAAAGGAGAGCCATTGAGCAGGTGAGTGACCCAATATTATTTACATATATACAAATTATATTACTTATTTAATCCTTTCAACAGATAGTGAGGAAATTAGTGCTTACGACAAAGAAAGATACTGAAAAGTTATGTGATGGATCCAGAGGTCACCCAGCAAAGGCTGAACAGAGTCTGAAACCTGGCTCTTCAAACTCCAAGTCCAGTGTTGTCCTCTGGGCACCAGCTGAGTGCCAAGTAAGATTAATGGCAAGGACAAGAGTGTGGATGTGGTATTTTATTTGCACACATACTAAGTACATGATGAAGGGATTGGGGAATGGAGGTGTCCTGGAGAGAGATATTTCTTAGTGGACTTACATGCAGCAGTTCAGCTAGCTTTGGAAGATTTCTAGAAGACAAAGGAACTGGTTCTGGAAGAGCCTGACCTCAGGATTTTCAGTTCTATAGGGTTACGGGATAATAGTGATATTGTAATAGTGCAATCTTTTTTTTTTTCTCCTTATTATCAATAGTTCATTCATATGGAACACTAACTGTGTGCCAGGCACTGTTCTAAATGTTTTATAAACACACACACACACACACATACACACACACACACACACACAGAAACAAACAAACCAGTCTTTGAATGAACATTACAGTCAGGGAAAAAGGCACAAAGTTTTTGAGATACTAATAAGCTTATGTTGGATGAATAGAAAGAGGTCAGTGTACAAAGAGCAGTGATACTTTTTCTCTTCACATCAAGCCAGTGAGGAAGGTATTGTCATTATTTCAATGTTGCAGACATGGGAACTGAGGCATGGAGAGGTTAATAATTTGCCCAAGATCAAACAGTGACTACGTGGCAAGAGCCCTAGAGCCCACACTTTTCAACCCCATGTCACACTGCTATTTACTGAGTGGAAAATAGGACTGCTATACAAATTATTCTTGACCCAGCCCTGAAATATGGCCATCATTAGTTTCCTCATGTAGTAGATAATAGAAATTCAGAGAGTATAAATAATTTATCCAAGTCATCCAGTGAGCTCGGATTCAAATCCAGGTGTGCCCAATGCCTAAATTCATACCCTTTGCTTTACATTCCGCTGCCTCTTAGGCTCCCCAAGGAGGACCACTCTCTTAAACTGGACTGAATAGCAGGCCTCCACCAGTCAGAAGCACGATACTCAAACCTGGGGTCAACAGCATTTCAGGTGTTCTTGTTATTAGTCCACTGAGATGCTTGGATTGAAAAAAAGTAGCTCTGGAGTCTTGCTGAGAGGAAGGTATAGGATTTAAGAGGCAGGACCCTCCCAGAAGTCATGACCAAGAATGTGGCTTAAAGCCTAAAGCCACAACTTCTCCTACAAGGAAGAGCTGGATAAAGTGACAGCCACTAGGGAACTAGGATGGTGTGTGAAAGAACCCCAGCCTATATACCCCATTGCAACAGACCCACTAGCCAGTCATTTTTTTCATGTTTTCTCAATGACCATCTGACCCGTTCAATACTTATTACTTTCATATCTCCAAGAGGCAGACATATGGAGACTTTGTTTTTTGGCCAAGAGAATTCCATAGTCATGTATGTATATAAATTCTTCAGCTCTTATTTCTCTGAATATTTTTTCATATTCCTCATTAGTCTTAAATATTTCTTATGATTGTTTTCTAACAGTCAAGTCTTAACAAATATTAAATGTAATTGTGTATGTATATGTTTGATGTTGAAGGGACTATTTATAATGACTTGTGTGCTCATGTTGGATTTCTACCACATCACTTAATAACCATGAAATTTGTACAGGAACAACTTTATGAAATCTAAAGTTTAGTGCCAAGATAATTAACATTTTAGACAATAAGGTTAAGATATAATAGACCTATTGAAATCTTAGTTAAATTGGTATCTATATTTAATCTTGCTAAAAATTCACTTCAAGTTTCTACTGCCTACTTTTCTACGGCTTTCTAGTCTTATGTAAAGAACTGATACGGAGCTTTAAAATGGTCGGTTTCATTGAATCTAGATAGTCAACAGGTAATGTTGCCATGAGTAAATTGTATCAAAACCCCCAAACTTTATGAATATTATCTATAATCCTATGATTATGAGGGTCTTTTGGGTTAAAGAAAGAATTTATGTCAACAAGGCTCAGAATTCATGAGGTTATACTTTTCTGTAGATTATTACTTTAATATTCAAAGATGAGCCCCCTCCCCCCAAGAGCAGCCTGGAAATGAGGGGAGTTAATGGCCCCAGGACCAGTCCTCAGCCAATGGGGGATGGGAGCCAGTGAATAAATGCTACAGCTTTCCATCCTTCAAATGGAAAATTCTACTTTTCAGAAGGTACCAGAAGAATCAAGATAGGACCAACCTTGACAGTGCACACTAATACTGACTTTTCTTTCTTTCTTGATTCACTTTCCCCTCTGTTCACTCTTGTTTCCTGGGCTCATCTTACGAATAAACAACCTGCACTCAAGTCCTAGTCTCAAGTTCTGCTTTAGGGTGAATCTGAGCTGAGATATTTGGACCAGAACTAGCCCTAGAAAACAAGCTATTAAAATGGTCTCTGGAAATGTCTTACTGGTGGTTGGCTAGTGGTAAGTGGGTGATGTTATCCTTTGCCTGCGGTAGCATCACAGTTGCTAAGGCTCTCAGTGTGGTGGGTTGTGTGAGGTATAAGTGAAAGGGGAAGCACTGAGTTGTTCAGAAGCTCAGCACTTGAGTGGTATGGGCAGTGGCTATTATAAAGATGATGGAGTTGGTTGGATGTCTGCCTCGGAATCTTTGAAGGAAAAGAAGAACACATCCTGGTCAGCCAACTATTAACTCAAGGGAAGCTGTAAGAGCCAGAAGGCTTGCTTGGCAGCATATAAAAAGAGTCTTATCTCTTGCAGCTATACAGCAGCCTGCGCTAAAAATCAGGCCCAAGATTTAAATAAGGTGGCTGGGCTGCAAAGAACACTGTTCAAGTGCACAGCCTCCACCAGTCTCCCGTGCTAAAGTCAGGGCCTCAGGATGAAGACATTTTCAAGTATGTGTCTAAGAACCTTGAACCCCTCCCTATATTCCTGTGAACCCACTGGGCTGGCAGAAGCAACAGTCTCCTTTTGCCTGGAGAACATTCAAAGACCACCCATGAGGTGGCTGTGTTACAAGATGATGTTTGTTCTCAAGATCTGACACTTCCATCCCCAGCCTCCAGCTCATTGCCTGGAAGCAATAATGAGGGTTAGGTCTCAGGATAACCCAAGAGGGGAGGTTTAAAACTTACTGTGGTAGAAATAGGTACTCACCCAAATAATTGCAGGGCGTGGCTAGTATGTATTGTGTAGAACCAGGGGAGCATGTGCAGGAATGGATTTTGAGACTATCGGGATGGGCAAGGTGGTGGAGGAGCGGGATATAAAGCCGGATGGGGGAGAGTGAAATGACACTGGAGCATTCTCCCGTATCCAGGGATTAAACATGCAGCTGGTCCCGATATGCCACTGGGATGGGAAGCTTGAACATGATGATGACCTTCAACGAATGAGGTGGAGATGCCAGAACTGACGTGGAGGCATATGGAGGAAGGAGTCGGTATGATCAAAGAGGTGGGCATGCAGAATGGATTTATTAATAGGACCAGAGAAGCCACCTGCTGGCTGGATTCTCAAAGAAGACCCAGCACATACTGCTTGTATAAAAGTGATAACGAGGGCTTCCCTGGTGGCGCAGTGGTTGAGAATCCGCCTGCCGATGCAGGGGACACGGGTTCGAGCCCCGGTTCGGGAGGGTCCCACGTGCCGCGGAGCGGCTGGGCTCGTGAGCCATGGCCGCTGGGCCTGCGCGTCTGGAGCCTGTGCTCCGCAACGGGAGAGGCCACAACAGTGAGAGGCCCGCGTACCGCAAAAAAAAAAAAAAAAAAAAAAAAAGTGATAACGAATGTACTAGTGAGGGGCACCAAAATCACTGAAAGCTCAGTGGTGGCTGTCCTTGTAGGCGGGGATTATCAATCATAGGTGCTTTTGCAAAATTAATCTTCCTAGTGTCAATGGGAAGAGTAACAGAGGCCAGTGGCGGCACGTAAACATCAGATGCAAAGTATACATAATTATCATAATTAACAGCGAGGGTGGAATATCAGGCAGAGCACCTTGACCTGCAGGGATCAATAGTGATGGTTAATAGACTATGGTGTTTTTAGGGATGAGAAAAATGGGTTGCCAGCTGGGGAGATGCTTGACTTGTATAACCAGAAAAAAATTAAAAAGTGACTGATGTCACTTTTCCACTATAAATAATCTTTCTCCCAGTTTTCATATTTGAGTGGTTCTAAGACCCAAAGCCCATCACTTGAAGGGGAGGAAGTGTCCCTGGAGGTAGGCTTCTGCAACTCTCCAGCAAGTATATACAATATATATTCCTTCAGTTCTTCCCCAAATAGACGTATATACTGAGACAGTTTCTATCTGAGCCCTGTCCACACAGATATAGGGACTGAGCTCAAAATCTTAAAGGCTCTCTATTGTATTCCTGTTCAGTTCTGCTGTATGACCCCTGCAAAAGCCAGGTGGATTGTTGTAGTAAAGATGGACTATATAGACTTAAACAAAGGTACACCCAATTATAGCTGCTGTACTGTATGTGGCATCTTTATTGTTGCAGATTGGACATTTGATATATGGCTGTTGGTCTGGGGAATGCATTTTCTTTCTTTCAGTGAAGATGATCAAAAGAGTTCACAATGTGGAAAAAAGTGAGGCACATTCACTGATTTTGACCAAAGTTATATCAACTGTCCTGATCTCTGGCACAAAATAATCTTCATAAACCTTGATCATCTTGATATTCTGCAGCATAACACACTGGTCCATTATATCACTGATACAATGTTAATTGGAGCCGGTGAACAGAAAGCAAATATTATGGATGATTTAGTTAGACATATGTGGTCCAAAGGATGAAAGACAAATTGAAAAAGATTCTGGGTCCTGTCGTATTGGTGAAGTTATTAGGGGTTCAATTGTCTGGAGTATGCTGGGACATCCCTTTAAGGAGAAAACCAACTTATAGCACCTTATACCTTCAATCATTAAGAAAGAGGCTCAGTGCTTGTTGGACCTCTTTATATTTTGGACACAGCCAGTTTTGAGTGGAGACCAGAGCAAGAAAGGACTTTATCACAGGTTAGGGTTGCATTACAGTCTGCCCGGATGGTTGTGCTAAACGATTCAGCAGACCAAATGGTGCTAGATGTACCCATGGTGGTAAGGATACTGTTTAGTCTCTGACAAGCTCTGATAGGAGAACCATAGCACAGACCTGAAGGGTTCTGGACATCACCATGCCTTCTGTAGCAGAGAACAACTTACCATAGTAAAAAAAAAAGCTCCATGAGGCCTACTGTGACATTGTAGAGATGGAGCAACCTGACCATAGGATATCAAGTGACTGTGATATCACCATGGGCTGGGTGACATCATAACTACTGAATCATAACGAGCTGCCACAATCCACTGCATGATGAAAAATGGTTCATGCAGATCAGGCCCAAGCAGGTTTAGAGGGTGTGTCACCTTGGTGGCATAGCACCTCCTCCTCAATTTATGCACTTGATCTCACAGCAGCTTCCAGATGATCCATTGGTCGAAGAGGAAACTTCTTGTGTCTGGTTCATAGGTGGGTTGGATCAGTATATTGCGAGAAGAAAATGAACAGTTGTCACATAATAGTCATTCAATATTGATCTTCAAGGACAGAGTGAGGGGAATCCTCCCAGTGGACAGAGCTGTGGCTGGGATACTTGGTTGTTTGATTTGTATGGGAGGAGAAATGGCCAGCGATATGGATATATATATATAGGCTTCTGGGTAGGGAGCAAATAGTTTGGTTAGTTGGTCAGGGGCATGAAACTAGCAAGACTGGAAGATTGGAGATATGTAGGTGGACTGATAAGTGTGGATACAAGGGCATCCACTTTAGGGGAGATGCTCAATAACCAGATGGACAGGATGACTTAGTGAATATCAGCCAATATCTCTCCCTGGCCGCCAAATGCTTGAGCAATGGGCCCGTAAATAGAGTGACTGTACTAATATGAATTGAGGCTCTGTTTTTTTTTTTTTTTTTTTTTTTTTTTTGTGGTACGCGGGCCTCTCACTGTTGTGGCCTCTCCCGTTGCGGAGCACAGGCTCCGGACGCGCAGGCTCAGCGGCCATGGCTCACGGGCTCAGCCGCTCCGCGGCACGTGGGATCTTCCCGGACCGGGGCACGAACCCGTGTCCCCTGCATCGGCAGGCAGACTCTCAACCACTGCACCACCAGGGAAGCCGGAGGCTCTGTATTTTTCTAACAGAATGAGCTGCCTCTCACCAAGGCTGACCTTTTGGTTACTGGCTGCCGCCAATGCTGAATTTCCAGAACGTTAGTACCAAGGAATGACACTGAACCCTCAGTGGGGTACAATACCTGAAGGAGATCAGCCAGCTGCTCAGTGGCAGGTTGGTAACACTAGACCTCTTCCACCTTGGCGATGGCAGTTCAGATCATATTATGCCAATCCATATCTGGGACTTCATTCTGTTTAAGGGGAGATACAATTTTTTCTGAGATTAAAAGCATAAAGAGGATCCATAAATGTCTTTGAGGTATTTCTGGTTTAAGCATAATTGCTAACAAACCATTTGGCCTCATTTCCTCTGGTTCTTCCTTTAGTGCAGTGGTCCCCAACCTTTTGGGCACCAGGGACCGGTTTCGCCGAAGACAATTTTTCCACGGACGGGGCGTGGGGATGTTCAGGCGGTAATGTGAGTGATGGGGGGAGCCCTGGGGAGCAATGCAGAGTGGCAGGTAAAGCTTTGCTCGCTGGTTGCTTACCTCCTGCTGTGCGGCCCGGTTCCTAACAGGCTGAGGGTGGGGGTTGGGGACCCCCGCTTTAGTGGACATGAGGTGGGACGGTGAGCTGTTACATTTTCCATGGGAAAGCCTTTTTAGAAAAAGATTTTCAACGGCTTCTACGTAAATAAGAAATCCCAGTCCCAAATTCTCCCTCAGGTTCTCCTGCATATCTAAACCCCCTCTAAATTTTTAGCATCTAACCCCCTTCTAAATTTCTAGCACTTATTACCTGGGTGTAATAAGAGTTTGTCTAGTCTTAACAGAAAGGATTCTAACGTTTTGAACCATCTCTGTAGTAGCATTAGTTAAAGCAGCCAATGACTGGGCACTTCCTGCTTGATAGCCACTTGACTAGGTGTTTTTCATAAAGTATTCTATTGTCTTTCAGAACAGTTATACAGAGCAAATATTATAATCATGACATTGTTGATGATGACACCACGGATCAGAGAAATCAAGTAACTTGCCCACAGCTGGTCAGTTATACAGCTAGGACAGAATCCAGTTGTGGTCCTCAATGATGCAATATAGGATTCCCACTTGATTTTTATTTTTTTAAAAATTTATTTTGTTTTTGGCTGCATTGGGTCTTCATTGCTGTGCATGGGCTTTCTCTAGTTGTGAGGAGCTGTGGCTACTCTTCGATGCGGTGCATGGGCTTCTCATTGTGGTGCATAGGCTTCTCATTGTGGTGCCTGGGCTTCTCATTGCGGTGCTTGGGCTTCTCATTGCAATGGCTTCTCTTGTTGTGGAGCACGGGCTCTAGGCGTGCAGGCTTCAGTAGATGCTGCGCGTGGGTACAGTAGTTGTGGCCTGTGGGCTTAGTTGCTCCACGGCCTGTGGGATCTTCCTGGACCAGGGATCAAACCCATGTCCCCTGCATTGGCAGGTGGATTATTAACCACTGTGCCATCAGGGAAGTCCCTCCCACTTGATTTTTGAACTTCAGAGCTTTATAATCCAGTGGGTCAGTTGAACTCACTACACCCCAAGAATTACCTTCCTTCCTTTTTTTTTCCTATATTTTTTACCCTTTCCCCCTCTGTCAGACTTCAGACCACATCCACAGGCACTGTTACAGGTTGTGATTAGTTAACTTGCCACAAAGACCACTTAGCATATGTTTTGATAACTCAAGGATTTTGCCTTGCATAACTTGGTGCAGGATACTGGGACCTAAACAGATAATAAGTAGAGCATCCTGGCTTGATGGATAAAGGAAAGAGCAGTGCAGGGAGTCACTATGATGGACCGCAGGGTGCAGTTACCACTGTTGGCCACCAGATGGCAGAGACACTCAGGGAAACGTGGCACGGAGGCTACAGGTGCGCTGAGGGCCTGGCTGACGTGAGGCTCCCCACAGGCCTGAGAGCCAAAAGCAGAAGGGTTTGTTGACAGCGTTCTAAGCAGGGAGGGCCAGTTGTTTAGGCAAATATAATTCAGAAAGGTTGAAAATAGAGTTCACTGGTGAGTTTCAAACAGGCTCACTTTGGTTCTGACAGGATTTATGCCAGAAAAATGAAATGCAGAAGAGTGCATGCCTCTGTGTGTGTGTGTGTTTTGGAGGTGTGGTTCATTGGAAGGCATAGTTTCAAAGAAACCACATCAAAACGCAAGATGAACAGTTGAACTAGGGAACAGGCTGGATATGATCACCAGGCAGGATTCAGTCCAGGTGATTAGCATTTTAGGGTGAGTTATGTAATGCGGACTTCTGTTGCAATGAGGTTCTAGAAGGGGGGGGTTCTTAATTTTTTTTTTTTTTTTTAATGCCATGGGCTCATTTGACAGGCTGGTGAAATTTACAAATCCTGTGGTAGATAATATTTTTTTAAAATGGCCTCAACCGTATTTCAGATCTCATCTTTTTCCAGAAGCTTAGTTCTTCTTCATCAAGAGGCAGAGTATGTATGCTTTCCCCATAAACCTGGATGGGCCTTCATGACTGCCTCACTAATAGGGTACAGTAGAAGTGACGTGTGACTTTTGAAGTTAAGTAATAAAAGGTGGTACAGCTTCCCTCTGGCTGTCTCTGTCTTGGGTTACTGAGTTGCCATGTGAGGAATCAGGCGACCTTGAAGCTGCCACGTTACAGAGACCACATGGAAAGACACAGTGTTTTGTCTTGGGAATGGCAAATTATGCTGAGACTGATAGTCTCTTTGCCAATAGTTTATTTAACACATGTTCACTGCAGGAATTTCACAAGCCACTGGTATACAGGGTCATGTCTCTTAATAAGACAATAAAGAAATAATATACTCTAAACCAATGATAGATTAATCACACTCTTGTTCCGGGCAAGGGGAGATGACAGAAGTAAAGTCCAAATTAAGTCGAGGTGTACCTTTATGCAAATTTGGTTTCTAAGGAAAGAAGGCTTAACCAAATGGGAGCTGACTTTCAGCTGCCAGTACAAAACGGAAGTCCCTTGTTGCTGGAGCTTGTTGCTAGGGAACCACAGCACCTGTGGGGCAGGGTAGGCTCCTCCCAGGGTTATCCCTTCAGGGACCGTTGCCCACCTTACACCACTGCGAATGAGGAGTGCTCAAGACAGGAAAAAGATGTCCCTTTTCTTCTTTAGACTGCTGTACAGTTTAACACCACTGCCGACCAAAAGCAGCCTGGCCAGGGCAGGAGCAAGTGGAGAGCTAGATCATCAACTCCAAGTCTGTAGCTTTTGCCCAGACCGAAACTCTCGGATATTCCTCACAAACTCTAGGTGCTCACAGTCTAAATGTCCCCTTGCCTTTAGTCCCCTTGCTTCTCCACGTGCTCTTATCGACAGGCCTCCAGCGGGGCCCCTCAGCAGCTGTGCATGTCAAGGACAACTGATGTGACGATGACATCCTGACACAACTTTACTTCTAAAAACAACTTTTTTGGGGGTCTTTGTCATAAATAAGTGCATTTGAAATCATATCAAACCAATGCACAACACAAGTAGAGAGAGAGGTGCTGAGTGAGCCCACCTGTTCTTGTCCCCAGTGGTTCAGGTCTTCCCAGCCTAGGAGCTAGACTTGTAAATGGATGGTTCCAGCCCCAGACACTGCCCGACTGTAATTCCATGAGAAACCCTAAGGGAGACTGGCCTCTTGGAGGTCGGTCAGCCCCAGAACCATGAGAGATAAAAATAAAATGATGGTTGTTTTAAGCCACAAAGTTTTGTGATGAATTGTTATACAGCAATAGATAACACAAACAGACCCCATTTCAGAATAATGTTTCCAAGTGCTAAAAGAGCATATATAGGATTCCAAAGGCACACTGAGAGATTAAAAACCCAGTATATGACAATTCATGTGCTTTTCATCAATGTATTAAATAAGCTCCAGTGTTGCGTCCAATGAGTACTGTAATTTCAAAGTGTTGATTGCTTGGAGTTGTCCACACAGCAGACATTTTTTGTCTGTGATATAAATAACATGATATAAAGATATTTGCTACTTTTTGATAAAGTCACAGGTAGTTCTAATACTATGGGCCACGTGCTGCTTTTATTCATTATGGAAGGAAAAGCTAAATTTCAGTTACCAGTGAGTGAAAAGAAAGGAATAAAGGTGTAATTTTTTTCCCATCCAAGTTCATGGACTGCTTTCCTCCACACCCAACTGAGAACCACAGGAAGTTGGTGCTTGCAAGAATCTCAGGAATTATAAACCAATCCAGTCTTTTCCATATGTTGGAAGCGAGGGGTGTGACATTAAGTCTGATGATAAATTGAGATTATAATGGAGTAATCGTAGCTCAGGCATACAAAAATGGAGTCAGGTGGCCATTGAGGATCTGGTCTCAGACATTTCCCTGCACCACTGAGAACCAGAACTTCCTGTGAACTATGCCTACGCCAAGGACACCAGCCATGTTTTTTTTTTTTTTTTTTGCGGTAGGCGGGCCTCTCACTGTTGTGGCCTCTCCCGTTGCAGAGCACAGGCTCCGGACGCGCAGGCTCAGCGGCCATGGCTCACGGGCCCAGCCGCTCTGCGGCATGGGGGATCCTCCCGGACCGGGGCACGAACCCGTGTCCCCTGCATCGGCAGGCGGACTCTCAACCACTGCGCCACCAGGGAAGCCCTACACCAGCCATTTTTAAAACAACATCTGGTAATTGCAACCTTGAATCTCAAGGTTGTTCCCCCTTGTAACTAATTATGCAACCATTTCGGACCCCAAGCAAGCCTTACTTCATAAGCACCCTTACTTCTTGCCAGCTCCAATTATGATTCTTGATAAACCACTCATGTAACTAACCGGAACCTTGCAGTTTTTGCCTTTACAGACCTCCCCCATTTTGTAGTTTGGTGGAACACAGTTCAAGTGCTTCTTGAATCTGTGGTCCCCTGGGCTTCTTGAATCTGTGTCTCCTGGGCTGCAGTCCTAACAAACCCCAAATAAACACCTTTTTATTTCAATCAGGTCTTCGTTGCTCAAATTTTGGTTAACAAGTCTTTGCTCAATGTGAGTGGCTCTTTGGTAGCGGTGTATTTTCCCAAGCCACTCCTCTGTTCCCCTTCTCTAGAGTTATCTGTCTTGTACTCTCCCTTTCATGGATCTGTCTGCATCTCTTTTTCCATGGCCTTTTCTTCTTCTGTGACCCCTCCTAGTCATGAAATTAAGTGCAGAGCTTTAAAATCAAAGCTGTGTGTATACTCACTTCTTTCTCAATCTTGCCCACGATTCAAGAATTCACTTACCGGGTACTCAGTTCTCTTCTTTACATGCTGCGATTTGTCACGTGAACCCTCTACTTAGATGAAACAGATCATGAAACCAGGTACATTCCTGTGCCCCACCCCCAGGGTGCTCTGTCCACTCCTCCCCTTATCTAAATTAGTGTCTCCTCAGTATGTGGTCTGCGCTCTGCTTGTAGCAGAATCACTTGACTCCACCTCTAACCTAAAGACCGTCAGGGGACAGGTCTTAAGAACCTGCTTTTTAACAAGCTGCCCTGGGTGGTTTAATGGCCCTGATAGTTTGAGAACCCCCCACCCTGGTCGACAAATGTCCACACAATTTCCACCTCTTCTGCCCACCACGGCCTCACCCGCCTCTGACATTCTCATTTTCAGAATTGCTATTTATCTTATCCTGCCCTGCCTTCTTGATGGAAACTTTAGAGCAGTGAGAAAGAAAGAAGAGGATCAGGTGTTGAGCACTTGTCATGTGCCAGACATTCTATGAGATCCAGTGAAGTAACTGTTATTGACCTTGTTTTACAAATAAGAAAATTAAAGTTCAAAAAGTTGAGTGACTTGTTCTGGGTCACACAGTTACTAAATGGTGGAAATAAACTTACAGCCTTGATCCCTTTTTTTTTTTTAAGCTCCAAAGCCTCTGTTCTTCTTCTGACACAGAACTTATTCAACTGAGCGTCAGGATTGAAGCATAGCCACTTTCCATATGCTAAGTCCAGTGTATGTTCCTTTTTCCCAATAACCTGAACTTAATAACCTGAGCTTTCCCTTGAGCCTTTACAGATTTTTCTCATTTTATGCCCCGCCCTCCCCATTCAACATATGTCTTTCTAAAAGTTCTTCTCTGGTCTCTTCTCTTTTCTCACTCTTCATACTGACCTCAGTTGTTGACCTGTATGCTGGATGCTCAAATCTATCTCCAGCCCAGACTTCTTTCTTGAGCTTCAAACCCAGATGCCGGATGCCATAGGTACTAAGGTTCAACAAGCTGGACTCTATTTCTTGGTCCTATTCCCATCTACAAACCATCTCAGTCACTGTGGCAGATTCTGAGGAAGTGTTCTTTTAACATCTCTTCCAGCCTCTATCTAGTGGATATCCCCAATGCGGAAGCCAGAACGCTCCTTCTCTTCAACTCTACCTCTAAATTTTCCCGAGCCTAGAGCTCAGTCCTACACTTATACCTTAGGTGTTCTTTCAGTTCAAAGGCATTCAATAGCATATTTTTGCTGATGAATCCTGAATTTCTCTACCAGACCTCTCCCTTGAGGTTCAGACTTGTATATTTGACCTCATAAGGGCAGTCTCCATGTGGGCATCTAATCAGCATCTCAATATGTCCAGAAGAGAACATTGAGATCCCTGCTGCCTGCAATGCTCACCTTCCACACTGTAGATGACTTACTCCTCTATCTCCTTCAGATCTCTGCTTGGAGATGCCTTGCTCTACTCATCCTATCTGAAATAGAGCATGCACTGTCACTTTAGCCTACCTAATTTTATTCCCATTGTATTTGCTTAACAGGAATTAGGTTATTGTTGTCTCATTCCTCCACTATAATCTAAGATTTCTAAGAGCAAGAACTTGTTCACTGCTATATCTACGGTACCTAGAAGGGTTCCTGCACATAGAAGTGCAAGAAATATTTCTTATTCTTAGATGCCCACTGCCACTTTCCCAATATAGGACACCATTACCTCTCACCTGGCTTGCTGCAAAAGTCTAAATGTTTGTTCTGTTTGTCTCATTCCAATGATTTTCCAAACTGAAGCCACTGTGACCTTCCTAAAATGCAAAGCTGTTCATCCGCTGCCCTTCTTAGACTTTTTGGGAGGATCTGTGTTAGTCTGGACCCTGGATCTCGAGCATCAGAAACCCAGCTTGCTCAGGCAAAAAGAAATTCTAGAGTACAAGAATCTAAGAAACTGTTGAGTCGCGAAAGTGTGGGATGAGCTGGGATGCGGTGGGATTTCAAGAACAAAGGGGATGGGGGATTCAGATGCTCCCTCCTGGGGCTTCCCTGGTGGCGCAGTGGTTGAGAGTCCGCCTGCCGATGCAGGGGACGCGGGTTCGTGCCCCGGTCCGGGAGGATCCCCCATGCCGCGGAGCGGCTGGGCCCGTGCGCCATGGCCG
>NC_041222.1:39796776-39816618 GCF_002837175.3 Physeter macrocephalus | reverse complement strand
GAGAGGCCACAACAGTGAGAGGCCCGCGTACCACAAAAAAACAAAACAAAACAAAACAAAAACCAAATGCTCCCCCTTCCCCATCTCTCAGTGATGTTTCTGTTATCAACTTTATCCTCTCTCCTTGCACACTGGCGTTTTTCACAAACAGAAAACACAGCTGCTCACAAGTTACAGGTTTTCCATCCCATTGTACAGACAGTGACGCTCCCTTTCTTTAGTTCAAGTTTAGTTGAAAAATTCCAAGTCAGAACTCCACTTGGCCTGTTTTGGGTCGTATACCTAGTCAAGAAACAGTAACAGTGTTCAGGGGGTAGAGTAAGACACAGGCATTTTCTGTGGAAGCCCTTTGGCTGGCGTGTGGGGATGAGGCCCAGTTCCCAGAAAAGGGTGGAGAGGTGCTGCTGGATGGACAGCACACAGTAGGCTGTCACAGTCCCTCGTTGCTAGAGGAAAGGCAAACTCCTGGCATGCTCCAAGACCCTGCCACATCTAACTCCACCTACTTTTCCAGCTCTGCATGGGTCTTTCCCCTCCCCAGCTTTACCGAGATACTATTGACTTAGAATATATGTAAGTTGAAGATGGACAGTGTGATGATTAGGTACATGTATATAATGCAAATGATTACCACAGTAAGGTTTGTTAACATCTCCCTCCCTTCACGTAATTACAATTTTTGTGTGTGTATGTGGTGATAGCATTTAAGATCTACTCTCTTAAAAACATTCAAGTATGTAATACAGTATTTTTTAAAAATTAATTAATTAATTAATGTATGGTCTTAGTTGCGGCAGGTGGGCTCTTTGTTGCCACACGCGGGCTTCTTGCTAGCTGTGGTGCGTGGGCTCAGTAGCTGCAGTGTGCGGGCTTAGTTGCCCCGTGGCACGTGGGATCTTAGTTCCCCAACCAGGGATCGAACCTGCGTCCCCTGCACTGGAGGACGGATTCTTAACCACTGGACCACCAGGGAAGTCCCTATGATACAGTATTGATAATTACAGTCACCAGCCTGTTCATTTGATCCCCTGATCTTATTTATCTCGTAGCTGGGAATCAGCATGGGTCTTGATCTCAGTCTGGGCACCAGGCATCCTGAGCTCTACTTGTGCCTCAAAGCAGAATGTTGACCCCTCTATTTGAAATCTGTATCAGTTAGATTCTCCCGGAAAATAGAACCAATAGGATGTATATGTGTATATAGAGAGATTTATTTTAAGGAGTTGGTTCATGCAATTATGGGGATGGGCAAGTACAAACTCTAGCAGTTTGGAGACCCAGGGGAGAGTTACAATTCAAGTTCAAGGCCGTCTTCTGGCAGAATTCCTTCTTCCTTGGGGGAGGTCCATCTTTTTTTCTATTAAGGCCTTCAGCTATTTAGATGAGGCCCTCCCGCATTATGGAATCTCATCTGTTTTATGCAAAGCCTACTGATTTAAATATTAGTTCCACCTGAAAAATACCTTCACAGTAACACCTAGAATAATATTTGACCTGATCTGGATACTGTGGACTAGACAAGATGACACATAAAATTAAGCATCAGAGAATGTTTTCCCTCCAGCCTCCCAGGTCTTCTGGCTTATTCCTATCTTTCAGATTTTAGCTTAGCCATATCTCCTTTGAGAGCCTTTTGTGACCAACATTGGAGTAGGTACCTCTCTTTTGAACCCCATATATCAGCCTGTATTTATTAATATGACAGACTTATTACATTATATTACAAATGCCAATTTTTGTGGTTTCTTCCCTTGCACAAGAAGTAACTGTGTGAACATCAAAATTATTCACTATTGGATCTTTATGACTTTCATTGTAGCTGACATGTAGGAATTGCTCAATAAATATTTATTGAAGTAATGAATTCTACGTGCTTCAAATTTCTACACTTATTGACTACATCTTCTTTCTCTCTCTTCCTTCTCCATAACCAGAGCTGTAGCTTGACCTGCCACTACATTTTTGCCCCAGGGTTCTGAATTTTACCCAGGGTGCCAAATTTTAAATAATTGTGAAATTAATTCAACAACACATGCATGTAGTATCACTAAGTTTAACACCTAGTTAGAAAGAATAATTAGTTAAAAAAGGAAACTACCAGATGGTAAGTATCATCAATAACATCCCTATGTGAGCCAAGACATGAATTGCAAAGTTAATTTGAGGGAATGTTTTATGCTTGCCCTGGCACCAAAATTGATAGTTACAGTGATGCTGGAAGTTCCATTCTACACAATAATTTCCGATGGCAGATCTATTAACTTTATTCAGTATGTGTGGGGATGAGAAGGCATAAAATATACTGACGCCAAGAAGAGATCGGAAGGATAGATTATGGACATGCCTTTCTGTATTCGTCCTGTTATTTGGAGCATTAGGATTTGAGGTTCGGCCAAAAAAGACTACAGGATTACTTACTGGTGGTAATCTGTGAAGATCAAGGAAATATGCAAATAGGAGATACGTGTCCACCAGCAGGTAGAGCCACCTCTAGTGCCTTCACTTGTAGGATTTGCAGCCATATGGGTCTGCCACTGGGAGAGAGAGTGTGAACTACTCTGGGCAGTCGGTGCTGTAATGACCCCAGGTCTACCCAAAGATGTGGGTGTTTTACCATGTCTCTGACATTGAACATCAGCCTGGAGTTTTAGCCATAAAGGTATTAGCACATGAAGTTCTTCACTGCAGAAAATCAAAATTTAAACGAGGGCTCCCTGTTTATGTAGCTTGTAATATTCAGCGCTTCAGACTTTTCTCCATCATTATATAACTGAGTATTTTTTGTCTGTCCGAAGTCCTAGTCAGACTCAGAGTTGATTATGAAGCTCAGAGTTCAATCATCAACCATTCCATTGACTTCTATTTCTTTGCTCCTGTGCTTCCTTCAAAGACCCTAAGTTGCATTTCTCAGAGTCTTGAAGCATATGCTAGGGAGTCAGGGTCGTACCATCCCAGCGGCTCAATTTCTTGCCCACCCATGTGGTTCTCCCAGGGGCTGGCATTTGTGGAGGAGTGAAGGTCATATAGACATCACTGGAAGATCCCTCTCTGCCACCTGTCAGCTCTGGGGGGTCTCAGACTCCTCAGCAGTATGGCAATGGCCATATTAATGATAAAAGTTGTGCTTTCAATAATAAGTAATGCTTTCAATAATAAGTAAGTAAATAAATGAGAATAAAATAAAATAATAAAATGTGTGCTCTCTGGAACTTCAGAAAACCTTGTAACTGAGTGCCAGCAGGTAAAATGTTAACATCCCTCCTTTGCTAGTATAATCATTTTTACTCTCTTCTCTGCCACATCCTCCAGATGCCCCCAATTTATCTATTGCAAAGAGTTTTTCCTTTAAATGAATTAAGAGGCATTAACCACTGAGGTTTCTATTTCAGTTGCAGAAAGAAAATATAATCAACAAGGAAGCCAACATGGTATTCAGAGGATCAAGGGAGGTCCTTAGATTTATTAGCACTTCAGTCTGATATCTTATAAATAGATTAAAATCAGATTAATCTGGTATCATTTTGTCTTTATCTGTGAGGGCTAGGGAAAAAGTAAATTTGTTAGCCGAAGAGATCTTGAATGGGGCTTGAGTGGAGGTGTAAAATGAAAAGATGCAATTGCATGCCTCTAGACCATCTATGTGTTTTGAGGGAAATTATGACTGAGAAATCATTAGGATGAAAGGAAGACAATATGACACTGAGATGCCGCTCTTGAAATAAGATCCCATGTAAACCAAGGAATGGGTGTGTCAACCTTGGGGGAAGGGAAATGCCGCACCACCCCTTGCATGATCAAGTGTGCTTGTTTCCCATAGCTGCTGTAACAAGAATGCAAATTAATTATCTTACCATTTTGGAGGTCACAAGTCTAAAATGTGTCCACAGGGCTGCATTTCTTCTGGAGGCTCTAGAGAAGATAGTGTGTCCTTGACTTTTCCAGCTTCTAGAGGTTGCCCACATCCCTTGGCTTGTAACCCCTCTCCTCCATCTTCAAAGCCAGCAGCAAGGCATCTTCAAATCTCTCTCTGACCTCTGCTTCCACTGTCACATCTTCTCTGACTCTGACCTTCCTGCTTCCTTCTTAAATAAAGACCCTTGTGATTACTACATTGGGCCCACCTGGGTAATCCAAGATAATCTCCTAATCTCAAAATCTTTAATTTAAGCACATCTGCAAAATCACTTTTGTCCTGTAAAGTAACATATTCATAGTTTCCAGGGATTAGAACATGGACTTCTTTGGGAGGTCATTACTCACTGTACCAATTAGAGGATGTGAAAGTTATTTTGTTTCCATGGTGAGTTTGGGGTCAAATTGACGTGCAGCTAAACTGCTTCAGCAGTGGCCACTGCTGTCATGGTTTGCATTTCTCCTACAATTTCAGGGTTAATACAGATCTAAGTGAGCATTGATCATATAACCAGAGCCTATCTCATGAGCTGTATTTAGCATATGTTATTTTGTTTTATATTTTTAAAGTTAATTAATTAATCTTTTTTTTGGCTGCGTTGGGTCTTCGTTGCGCACAGGCTTTCTCTAGTTGTGGCGAGCAGGGGCTACTCTTCCTTGCGGTGCGTGGGCTTCTCATTGTGGTGGCTTCTCTTGTTGCGGAGCACGGGCTCTAGGTGCACAGGCTTCAGTAGTTGTGGCGGGCTCAGTAGTTGTGGTTCGCAGGCTCTAGAGTGAAGGCTCAGTAGTTGTGGCACATGGGCTTAGTTGCTCCGTGACATGTGGTATCTTCATGGACCAGGGCTCGAACCCGTGTCTCCTGCATTGGCAGGCAGATTCTTAACCACTGTGCCACCAGGGAAGTCCAGCACGTGTTATTTTTAATGTAAGAAAACAATAGAAAAGAGGTGTTAATGTTGAGTCATATATAAGCATACCTTGTTTTATTGTGCTTTATTTTGCTTCACAGTATTGTGTTTTGTACAAGTTGAAGGTTTGTGACAACCCGGTGTTGAGCGTCTATCAGTGCCATTTTTGCAACAGCATTTGCTCACTTCGTGTCTCTGTGTCATATTTTGATAATTCTTGCAATATTTCAAACTTTTTCATTATTATTATATTTGTTATGGTGATCTGTGATCAGTGATGTTTGATGTTACTATTATAATTGTTTTCGATGCCACAAACCACATCCGTTTAAGACAGGTGAACTTAACTGACAGATGTTGTGTGTATTCTGTCTGCTCCACTGACCAGCTATTCCCCCATCTCTCTCCCACTCCTTGGGCCTCCCTATTCCCTGAGACACAGAAATCTTGAAATTAGGCCAATTAGTAATCCTACACTAGCCTCTAAGTGTTCAAGTGAAAGGAGAAGTTGCATGTCTCTCACTTTAGATCAAAAGCTAGAAATGATTAGCTTAGGAAGGCATGTCAAAAGCCGAGAGGCTGAAAGCTAGGTCTCTTGCATCAAACAGACAAGTTGTGAAGGCAAAGGAAAAGTTCTTGAAGCAAATTAAAAGTGCTGGTCCAGTGAACACACGAATGATAAGAAAGTGAAACAGCCTTACTGCTGATATGGAGAAAGTTTGAGTGTTCTGAATAGAAGAGCAAACCAGCCATAACATTCCCTTAAGCCGAAATCTAATCCAGAGCAAGTCCCTAACTCTCTTCAATTCTAGGAAGGCTGAGAGAGGTGAGGAAGCTTCAGAACAGTTTGGAGCTGGCAGAGGCTGGTTCATGAGGTTTAAGGAAAGAAGCCACCTCCATAACCTAAAAGTGCAAGATGAAGCAGCAAGAGCATGTAGAAGCTGCAGCAAGTTGTTCAGAAGATCTTTAATTAAGATAATTAATGAAGGTGGCTACACAAAACAACAGATTGTCAATGTGGATGATACAGCCTTCTATTGAAAGAAGATGCCATCTAGGACTTTCATAGCTAGAGAGGAGAAGTCAATGCCTGGCTTCAAAGCTTCAAAGGACAGGCTGACTCTCTTGTTAGGGGATAATGCAGCTGGTGACTTGAGGTTGAAGCCAATGCTTATTTACCATTTTGAAAATCCTAGGGCCCTTAAGAATTATGGTCAATCTAGTATGCCTGTGCCCTGTGACTGGAACAACAAAGCCTGACAGCACATCTGTTTACAACATGGGTAACTTAATATTTTAAGCCCACTGTGGACCTACTGCTCAATAAAAGATTCCTCTCAGAATAGTATATTACTGTTCACTGTTCATTGACAATGTACCTTGTCACCCAAGAATTCTGATAGAAAGGTACAGTGAGATTAATGTTGTTTTCATGCCTGTTAACACAACATCAATTCTGTAGCCCATGGGTCAAGGAGTAATTTCAACTTTCAAGTATTCTTATTTAAGAAATATATAATGTTTCATAAGGCTATAGCTGCCATAGATAGTGATTCCTCTAATCGACCTGGGAAAAGTCAATTGAAAATCTTCTGGAAAGGATTCACCATTCTAGATGCCATTAAGAACATTTATGATTCATGGAAAGAGGTCAAAATATTGACATCAATAGGAGTTTGGAAGAAGTTGATTCCAACCTCATGGATGACTTGGAGGGGCTCAAGACTTAAGTGGAGGAAGTAACGGCAGATGTATTGAAAGTAGCAAGAGAATTAGATTTAGAAGTGGGGCCTGAAGATGACTGAATTGCTGCAATCTCATGATAAAACTTTAATGAATGAGGAGTTGCTTCTTGGATGAGCAAAGAAAGTGGTTTCTTGGGATGGAAACTACTCCTGGTGAAGATTGTTGAAATGACAACAGAGTATTTAGAATATTACATAAACTTAATTGATAAAGCAGTGGCAGAGTTTGAGAGGATTGACTCCAATTTTGAAAGAAGTTCTACTGTGGGTAAAATGCTATCAAAGAGCATTGCATGCTGCAGAGAAATCATTTGTGAAAGGAAGGGTTAATTCATGCAGAAACTTCATTGTTGTCTTATTTTAGGAATTGCCTCAGCCACCTCAACCTTCAGCAACCACCGCCGCGATCAGTAAGCAGCCGTCAGCATGGAGGCAAGTTCCTCTACCAGCAAAAAGATTATGACTTGCTGAAGGCTCAGATGATGGTTAGCATTTTTTGGCAATAAAGTATTTGTTAATTAAGGTGTGTACATTTTTTTAATTCTTTTTTTTTTTTTTTGCGGTACGCGGGCCTCTCACTGCCGTGGCCTCTCCCGTTGCGGAGCACAGGCTCCGGACGCACAGGCTCAGCGGCCACGGCTCACGGGCCCAGCCGCTCCGCCACATGTGGGATCTTCCCGGACCGGGGCACAAACCTGTGTCCCCTGCATCGGCAGGCGGACTCTCAACCACTGGGCCACCAGGGAAGCCCACATTTTTTTTTAGACATAATGTTATTGGACACTTACTAAACCACAGTATAGTGTAACCATAACTTTTATATGCACTGGGAAACCAAAAAATTTATGTGACTCTAAATTGCAATATTTGCCTTAGTGGCAGTCTGGAACCGAATCCATAATATCTCTGAGGTATGCCTTTAATGTTAGAACTTGAAGGGATCTGAGAGATCATGTGATCCAGTCCTCTTCATCTTACACATGAGAATGAGGTGTAGAGAGACCAAATTGACTTGCCAAGGTTACCAGCTAATTAGTGACACAAAATACCAGCACCCCGCTTCCTAGTTCTTTTTTTTTTTTTTAGGCAGAATACTCTTTGGCATAAATTGCAGCAATATCTTTTTGGATCTACCTCCTAGAGTAATGAAAATAAAAACAAAAATTAACAAATGGGACCTAATGAAACTTAAAAGCTTTTGCACAGCAAAGGAAACCATAAACAAAATGAAAAGACAAACCACAGAATGGGAGAAAATATTTGTAAACTATGCGACTGACAAGAGATTAATCTCCAAAATATACAAACAGCTCATGCAGCTCAATATCAAAAAAGCAGACAACATAGTTCTCTTCTCATTACATCACTTGGATTGTGAGTTAAGCTTGGGAAGCTCCCTGGAGTTAGTCACTGATGATCTGATCTTGTCATTTGTTTCCTCCAATATATTGGGTAATAACATTAGTTACATTTAAAAAACAAGAAAAATAGAAGTAAAATGTCAATGAAGTTCACTGATTTAGGATAACCACTGTTTACCAATGTAGCTGATGCATAGAGTGATAGAACAGTAGCAAATGTATTTAAATCTCAGGGTGAAGAAACTTTTTTTTTCGTAGTTTCAGAAATGTGGTCCAAGGAATATGGGTAAAACGAGTGTGGAGGAAAATGTCTAGTTTCCTTGGGCTTTTTAAAAATGCTTGTTTTACTTCAAAGTTTATAGAAAAGCATTTGCTGAAAGTCCACTGTGTGTAGGATGTTGTCCTAGGTTCTGTGAAAAAAATAATAAAAAAGTTTTTATTGAGATTTATTACTTACCATTTGAATTTCTCAAACTCCTAGAAATACAGAGAAAAACAACTTTAAATTTTAAAACACAACAATCTTGAAGTTGCAAAAGGGCATTGAATGAGAATAATTCAATATGTGGCACATTAAAAAATGTGAAATGCAGTTCAAAGTATATTCATAACACTTTAAAATTCCTTGTGGATGGAAATCCATTTCCCTGTTTCCGTTGAAGTGCTTGATCTGCCAAAACTAGATTAGCCAAAGCACTAAGGCGTGGTTAAAGTATGGAAATTCAGTATTTTGCCAAATCCTAACACAGATGGGAAAAATAAGTACCAACCCTCACACCTTCTTGAGCCCTTTGCCATTTGGGTTCATAGTTCTTACAGGCCTGGTTTGCTGATTCCTGGCTTATTTTTCCTGCAGTGTTTGCTAAATCAGTTTCTTCAGTACAATAATTTGCCCTGAAAGAGCAAGGCAGTTTGCTTTGGAAACCAAATGAATCCTTTCAGGTCACTTGGTATCTTGTGATACAATTTATTTGAAACTGTATTTTGCAATATGGAAATATTTAGGAAAATTGGTAAACTAGAGATGATATGTGTAATTTGACTCAGAGTCACTCACGTTTTTACTTCTTTGTAGCTTTGAAATCATTGAAAGGGGAAGTAAAAAAGAGAAGAGGAGAAAGATTGTGCTGGAAAGGATGTTTCTGAGATGAGTTAGGAGTGGTGGCTGAGAAGTTGGGCATCTTGAAAGCCCAAATTGGTTTCAGACAATAACTCCTACAACCTGCAGGTCTGAGGCTTTTGCAGAAAGCTGATTGATGGTAGCTGCTGTCTTGGGATAACCAGTTCAGGCTCTGAGATTGACTGATCAGTCAAGCAGTTTGGATATGGGCCCCTGGATCAGAAATTGCACAAAGGACGATGGCAGCAGTGAGTAGAGTGAATTTCAAAAGTTGTCACGATTCTCTTGAAGCACTCGTCTTGGCTCTCTGTGCAGCCTTGAACTGAATACCATTGAATTCCACCTGGGGGAAACAAGAGGTCATGGTAGATGAATCCCTTGGCAGGTACAACCTACCTGGCCTTAGTTGCTTCAGATAACTAACAGGTTAAAAAAACAAAGACAAAGGAAAACAAAGCAAAAACTCTAGGTCTACCAGGATACTATCATCTTGCCTTTTAAGAACTCCCACCTAAAGTTATTCTAGTTGTGTGCATTGCAATACAAAAGCTTTGAAATTGTAAAGCAAAATAGCTTTCAAACTCAGTTCATAAAGCTATGCAATTGCCAGTTTCTGTGTAGAAATTTCTGAAATGTTAGCTTTTTAGAACTTCCTAATAATCATCCCCCAGTTTTACCAGGTCATGAGTTATTCAAAGGGCTGAATCCACAGAAGGGTCATTTAGATGTGTAAGTGCTTCTTAGGAATGGAGGTGTGTCGTTGACCTCATTTAATTTTCCCCCAATTACAAGTAGTAATGCATGTTCACTGTGGAAAATGTGGGCAATACACAAAAGTGCAAAATAAGTGACAACAATGTCCTGCAATCTTAGCATTCCCAGTTTCAGTTGTATGGAGGAGAACACAAATGAGCAATTCTCTAAAGGTAGTAAAACATGGTTGGAAACTTGAGAAAACAGTAGCCTTTCAACTGTGGGCGATTTTGCTCCCCAACCCCAGGACATTAGATAATGTGCATAAACATTTTTGTTGCTACAACTTGGAAGATATTACTGGGATGTAGTGGGTATAGGCCGGCAGTGTGCTAAATATCCTACAATACACAAAATATCCCTGTATAACAAAGAATTATCCTGCCAAAGTGTCAATAGTGTTGACAAACTATTGATAAAACCATCAAAAGCCTAAGTTCCAGTGGTATTTGTTTTGCATCATCATGCAGTGGCAGACTTTTCATGTTAGGAAACTCTCTTCCCATAACATTGTCGTTATTCCAGGTCCTTGACCCAACCAAGAGCTATTGTCAAGATTTTGCTGTATAAGCTTCCAAGCTCTTTTTTATGTGCAGAGTTTTTATGGTAAGTTGACTAGATGGCTATCTGTCCACCTTCAGGAAGAGAAGTCACTGAGAGCTAACATTTCATGGCTCCAGGGGGGCTTGGCCCCTTTCCTCTTCAATAAGGAAAGGGTTCTTGACTGGTATGGGTGAGAGTCAGAGGGAACTTGGGGCCCAGAGAGGGGACATAGGTTGAACAAAGCTCAAGTAACCCTGTTAAAACCAAAACCCCAGCAGACATGACCCCAAATTTTCTTCCTCTCTCCCAACTGACTTTGATTTCCTCTAATTTTTTTTCTCCCCTTCCATTTCCATAGAGAAATTTAGAGTTCTGCTTTGTGGATTTTTATACATAAGTGGCATACTATGCATACTGTTTTGCAACTGACTTTTTTTCTGCTCAACAATGTTTTAAAGATTTTTTTCACGTTAACAAAGGGATCCGGTTCATTCTAAGTATTACATAGCAATCCATGGCCTGAATATATCATAGTTTAACAGCTATAGACAAACATTTAGATCATTTCCGTTACTTTACTATTAAACATAATGCTGCAATGATAACCTTGATACATGCCTTTTTGTGTTACATGTAAATATTTCTCTGCAGTAGATGCGAAGAAATAAATTGCTTTGTAGACAACTGTGCTCATTTAAAATTTTAACTGAAATTCACAAATTGTCTTTAAAAAAGTCAAACCAATCTAAACTGTCATTAGAAAATGTATGAGAGTTCCCATTTTCCCATATTGTCACAACTCTTGATATTATAAAACTCATAAGTTTTAGCAATCTGCTGGGTTAAAAATATTATTTCTGTAATTTGCATTTCTTTGATATTTACTGATGGGTTGAGCTGCTTTTTATGTGTTTAGGTTAAGTCATTTATATCTCCTCTTCTGAAAATTGCCTTTCTATTTCTTTAACAAGTGTTTATTTTTATTTTTAATTTTTTTTGATTGTTGGTCTTTTAAAAAATGAGTTTTTTAGAAGTTCTTTATTCTGGGTAGATATTAATATTTTCTTGTTATTTCCCAATTATTTTTGCCCAGTTTATTCCTTATCTTTTATAGTTTTGGGGTTATCATTCATTTCATAAATTTTAAAATACTGATGTATTCAAATTTATCATTTCCTTTATGATTTTTGTCTTTTGGATGTTAAGGAGGCCTCCTCTCTTTCAAGCTTAAAACATGTTCTTCAATATTTTCTTCTAATGTTTTCATCATTTGGAATTTTATGTTTCTCTCTTTAATCCATGTGGACAAGGCCAGCTTCCTGGGCATTAAACCTGTGTGATTACACAGAGCCCTGCACTTGGAGGGAAATTATGTATTAATTTTTTGTGAGGATGTGAATGGTGTGAATGAGGCAGTATATAGATTTCTTTAGAAATGTGTGCTCTGGAGTTAAGTACCCACATTTGAATTAGACTACAACACTCCTTAACTGTGTAACATCATGCAAATTTCTTAATCTTTCTATGCCTCAGATTTCTTATCTTTAAATTGGGAATAGCGACAAGGTCCAGCTCATATCATTGATTTATTGGTGTGATGTAATCTGGGTAAAGCTCTTAGTATAGCATGTAGTAAATGCTCAGGGAATGTTTGCTCTTACATAAGGAGTTTTCCTGTGCTGTAGTTAAATGTTTTTAAAGTGTTATGACTTACCTTTAATATGGACCTCTTTTATACAATACTGTCCAGGTTTTGTTCTGCAGGTTCCAAAGTCCAAAAGACATCCATGGAAGGGGATTGAGAGGTTGCATGATCTACAGATCACACCTCCAACACCTCCAAATACGGGAGAGAAAAAATAAGGGAAAAATAGAGATGGACACCAGAGACAGAAAAAAAGACAGAGAGAAAAGAGAAATCCAAAAATAAAGCAATGATTTTCAACTTTAAAAAGTATGCAGTATTTTATAAATTGATTCTAAAAAGTCACATAAATTTAAAATATTTTTATTTGGAGAATTTAATAGGGGGAATTTTATAACATATGCTACATTAAAGAACTGGAAGCACTCTGAACTGATACTAATAAAAAAATGAAGCCAGGTGGGCTAAACAACTTAGTTGGTTAAAATGTATTCAGTTCCTCAGAGCCTAATTAAATCAAACCAAAGTTATTTAGCCAGAGTTATTTCAGCCATATATCCACTGTTAGGTCTTCATTTCCATGTGTAAGGAAGTACATTATATATAGTAGGTTCTCCATATTTATTGTTTGATTAATATTTACATATTGGTAATCTTCAATACTCAAATTCAGTGGCTTAAAAGTGTTATTTATTTTGGTTATGTAGAAATAGCCCAGAGATTTTTTTTTTTTTTTTTTTTTTTTTTTGCCGTACGCGGTCCTCTCACTGCTGTGGCCTCTCCCATTGTGGAGCACAGCCTCCAAACAAACAGGCTCAGTGGCCATGGCTCATGGGCCCAGCCGCTCCGCGGCATGTAGGATCCTCCCTGACCGGGGCAAGAACCCGTGTCCCCTGCATCGGCAGGCGGACTCTCAACCACTGCGCCACCAGGGGAGCCCAGCCCAGAGATTTTTGACCTTGGTCAACGTAGATAAGATTGGAAGACATTAACTGGAAGATCACTTTCCAAATCTGACTATGTATCAGATTTACTTAAGCAGTTAAAATGAACACAGATTTCCACAGCCTCCACAGAACCTGAGTTAGAATCAATAAGAGGTGGGGCCCAGGAATCCGTACTTTAGATATCCAGAAACAGTGGAGGGCGTGTAATTTGAATGTAGATGTCTGGACCAGTTTTTGAGAACCACTGGTTCTATTGAATTCAGGAATCTTCTTTATAATAACCCCTGTAGGAGGCCTTGGCTAGTGATGGAGAGCAGTGCAGATTGTTAAAGGATTCTTCTGAAATTGAGCTGAAATTTGTCTTAATATTCACAGTTCCAATCTTTTAATATATGAAAACCATTGCTGTTCCACTCCTATTCACTGGTTAACTCTAAAGAAGAGTTTACTAAACATTTTGTGCAATGTATTTTATATCTCCGACATATTGGGGATTAGAAGAGATCACTTTTAATAGAAAATAGTCTGGCTGATGAGGCTAGTTAACCTCTGTTGACTATTTTCCCCCAGCTTCAAACTTATCTAAAGATATTCAGGAAATATCACATTGGTTTTCTCATTGAGCATGACAGAATTTCAATCCATAATCAATGTCAACCAGCAAATATTTTTTAAAGAACTAAGCTTATGCCAAGGATTCTGCTAAGCAATTTACATTTCCCACAATAAATCCTTCAGGCAGGTGTTATAG
This sequence comes from Physeter macrocephalus, assembly GCF_002837175.3. Lineage (NCBI taxonomy): Eukaryota > Metazoa > Chordata > Mammalia > Artiodactyla > Physeteridae > Physeter > Physeter macrocephalus. Next base: position 39,802,933 of record NC_041222.1, on the reverse strand, counting down.
TTGCCCACATTTCACATAAAAGAAAACTGAGGCCTTAAGATTTTAAGTAGCTCACTCCAGTGGCAGAGACAGGAGTTGAAAGAGGTCTGTTGAAATCCAAACCCCTTGTTTTTAGCAAGCATACCATGTCACTGAAGTTGCCTACCTTTGTGTATCCCAAACCTTCTGATGTCACCTTCTTCTTGCTGGAGATTTTGACTCTTCCAAGATTCAGGGTCAGTCTCCTGCCCAGAATACTAGGGCTGCTTGCTTCTTCAAGTCATGCCTAAGGGAGTTTTCCTCCTGGACTCGTGATTTCTCAATTTATAACTTGTCCTTAGTGATCCACTACATAGCTCAGACCTTGGTGCCAGTGGCCTCCCCCTCCCCCCGCCGGTGGAGAGCTTATATGATGCCAGATCTTTCTCTGCCATGCCTAAGGCCCCTGGACTGTTTTCCTGGATGAGATCTCCTCTAGTTTCTTTCTCTCCCTCTCAGATGGTCCTTCTTCCATCTGATTCCACACCCAGTATCCACAGCCTTCTTCCTAAAATCTTGGCCCTGACATTCTTTACTACAGCTGAAGGCAATGCCTTAACTTTTAGGCTTTCTGCTGACCGTATTTGTTCCATTGTATGAATACTTACAAATATGTTCACAGATCCATTTCCTTTCTTCCAGTCTCTTTTTGTCTGAAAATTTATTGTTGGTTTTTTTAATATAACTAACATGATATATTCCAATTTGACAACTAAATTTAAAGTTTCAGGTTTTATGTTAAATTAATAGATTCCTCACATGATTAATTCTGAAGTATCCTATTCTACTTTATGATCTTATTGTGGGGAAAATCTAATAGACTATATTTAATTACTCAAATGCATATTATAAATATATATGTAATTATTTAAACATTATAAATCACGATGATGGTGATCTTTTAAAAATAACCATCCCTTACTTCATGGACACTCCTTACTTCAAAATTTCTCTTTATGCTGAATTTTCTTCTTTTACCCTCACATCTTCCCTGTGTATTCAACAAAATTAATGCAGTCTCCTGCCTGAGTCATTTTTTTCATGATATCCAAGACAGGGAAGATGTTCTCTTGAAATTTTTCATCTATTCCTATGTTCCCTTCCACATTCTTTACAGAAGAGAAGTGTAAAGACTTAAAATGCAGCAGAGACCCAAGCAGTTTGCGTTTGCTTCTGCCCTTTCTGCAAGGGGTAATCAAAACTCTGCTGCGCATTGTATATAGTAATGAGGGTAGTGTGGGAAGCAGAGACTACAAACAAGTGGTCCAGGGGCTAGACCTGGTCGGTTTAACTTGCATACTGCTTTCAAAATGTTAACATTTAAAAGTTGGGAGAGTTTTCCTGCAAACCTGAATATCTGGCTTCTCCTGAAGAATCAGATTTGGCAGTGTTCGGCTCTCCTTTCTCCATGTCAGCTGTGTACTGGCTGCCCTCCTCTGGTTTTGTTACTGGATGATCCCCCCCCACCCCCCCATTTATATTATCTGACCAAACACTTCAGGCATTTGAGATGGTGATCCCAGTATTAGGTACCAAAAGTCTCTAAGTCTCAGTATTAGAATTTTATTTACCTCTGGGATACCTTTTAGATTCTTCCTACTGACATGTGGTCTCCAGACCAACAGCATTGGCATCACTTGGAAGCTTGTTGGAAATGCAGACTCTCAGGCCCTACACCTGACCTGCTGAATCAGATTGTGCTTTTTAACAAGATCCCCAGGTGACTCATATGTAAATTAAATCTTCTGACTCTAAGAGACCCTGCCCTGTTAACCCCTGGGTTCAGCATAGGGCAGCCATCTTCATTAACCATATTACCATTTCATCGGGAAGGAGAATTCCCATGTGCTTAAACATGCGTGTTTGGAGATATTACCTTCATGAACATCTACCTAATTTGAAGGGCCTTAGGAATTCTGTAAAAGGGATTGAAAGCTCTCTGTTATGTGGTTCTTTTATAAATGAAGGAATATTATAGTTGGTGGTGATGAGCACATAGAAAAAGTGCTGGGAGAGCCTTGTCTATGCTTATTTGGTCTAATTAATTCATTTTTTGGGTCATATTTATAAGGCCTTCCTGCTTAGATTGATTAGTTCCAGCTTAATGATAATAATAGCAACATGTGGGCCACTATCTGCCAACTCAGTTTACTCATGTATAAAATGGGAAATAATAGCACTTAACTCATAGGATTGTCATGTGGATTCAGTGCATTAATACACATAAAATATTTAGACCAGTACCTGGCATATAGTAAATGCTGAATAAATGTTAGCTCATTGTTATTTAAGGGTTTACTCAGGCTTTGTTTTTTTTTTTTTTTGTTTTGCGGTACGCGGGCCTCTCACTGTTGTGGCCTCTCCCGTTGCCGGGCACAGGCTCCAGACGCGCAGGCTCAGCGGCCATGGCTCACGGGCCCAGCCGCTCCACGGCATGTGGGATCTTCCCGGACCGGGGCACAAACCCGTGTCCCCTGCATCGGCAGGCGGATTCTCAACCACTGCCCCACCAGGGAAGCCCAGGCTTTGTTTTAAGGACCTTTCGTACTTTATTTAAGGCCACCCTCCACTTATATTGTAATTCTGCAATTTCTTGAGTAATTTTTCCTCTTTTTTGATTTATGTTTTCTTAATGACTTACCACCTAAGAGGCAGAATAAGATAAAAGCACCACCGAAGACAGTCCTTCTCATTCTAAGATTTCTAGCCAAAAAAGAAGATGGATGGAAAGACATGTACCACCATTAAATCTTTCCTAGGGAAGTAATGAAGTTGTACATTTGTTAGCTATTATAAAAAGGGAAATCACTAAATAAGTTTCATTTCTTTCATTAAGAAACTATAAAGAAATTCATTCTGTGAAGGAGGAAAAACAATTTACCTGTCTATGTCAAAAATTCACCATAAAACTTTTCTTAGTTCCAGAACATTTTAAGTTTAGCTGTCTTCTTATTATCAAATACCATTCCCTCCCTTAATAATTTCCCTGAATTGCAAAAATAGGAAATAATATAGATAACGTTTCTAGAATAATATCATGTTAAAAATACTTTTAACTATTAGCCAAAAAATTTTTATTTATGCTTCCTCATAAACTACTGCTTTCATTGCAAATGATCATATTTATAAGGAAAGTATATCATAGTTAACAATAGTTAACACTTATTAAGATGAAGAGAAAGAAATTGTCAGATTGGCTAAAATATAACACTTCAGTTATGCATAACTTACCTGCCTTCTTCATAAATGTATTGTGGGAATTTTCTGAGTCTGAACTTCTTTAAAAGATAACAAGTAACATTTCTGATGTAATAAAGTTCGTTATAACTGAAACCAACAAGTCTCTGATCCTCTAGATTCCAAACAGTTTAAACAGTAAAATTTGCCCAAGTAAACAGGAAAAATTTTCACCAGAACACGCTGATCTATATGGAACTTAATTGCTTTATTTATGAAATTAACGTAATAAGACTAAGTCAGGCAGTTGTTAAACTAATTAACTGTAAATATGACTAAAGATTTCTATGTTCACTATGCTACAGATTAACTAGTTCACATACACATAGCCACGTGGGCATTCTATCGGTTCATTATATAAAGTACTTGATCTTGATATTTTTAAAAATGCCATGTAATCTTTATAATAGAACTTGGTGCATTCAGAAAGCAATTTGATTTTATTTTTAACATCTTTACTGGAGTATCATTGCTTTACAATGGTGTGTTAGTTTCTGCTTTATAACAAAGTGAATCAGTTATACACATACATATGTTCCCATATCTCTTCCCTCTTGCGTCTCCCTCCCTCCCACCCTCCCTATCCCACCCCTGTAGGTGGTCTACCACTAATCTCTTCATGGCATTTTTTTTTCTTAGATTCCATATATATGTGTTAGCATACGGTATTTGTTTTTCTCCTTCTGACTTACTTCACTCTGTATGACAGACTCCAGGTCTATCCACCTCATTACAAATAACTCAATTTCATTTCTTTTTATGGTTGAGTAATATTCCATTGTATATATGTGCCACATCTTCTTTATCCATTCATCTGTTGATGGACACTTAGGTTGCTCCCATGTCCTGGCTATTTTAAATAGAGCTGCAACGAACATTTTGGTACATGGCTTTTTTTTTTTTTTTTTTTTTGTGGTATGCAGGCCTCCCTCTGCTGCGGCCTCTCCCGTTGCTGAGCACAGGCTCCGGACGCGCAGGCTCAGCGGCCATGGCTCACGGGCCCAGCCGCTCCGCGGCATGTGGGATCCTCCCAGACCGGGGCGCGAACCCGGTTCCCCTGCATCGGCAGGCGGACGCGCAACCACTGCGCCACCAGGGAAGCCCGGTACGTGGCTCTTTTTGAATTATGGTTTTCTCAGGGTATATGCCCAGTGGTGTGATTGCTGAGTCGTATGGTAGTTCTATTTTTAATTTTTTAAGGAACATCCATACTGTTCTCCATAGTGGCTGTATCAATTTACATTCCCACCAACAGTGCAAGAGGGTTCCCTTTTCTCCACACCCTCTCCAGAATTTACTGTTTGTAGATTTTTTGATGATGGCCATTCTGACTGGTGTGAGGTGATACCTCATTGTAGTTTTAATTTGCATTTCTCTAATGATTAGTGATATTGAGCATCCTTTCAAGTGTTTGCTGGCAATCTGTATATCCTCTTTGGAGAAATGTCTCTTTAGGTCTTCTGCCCATTTTTGGATTGGGTTGTTTGTTTTTTGATATTGAGCTGCATGAGCTGCTTGTATATTTTAGAGATTAATCCCTTGTCTGTTGCTTCATTTGTAAATATTTTCTCCCATTGTGAGGGTTGTCTTTTCGTCTTGTTTATGTTTTCCTTTGCTGTGCAAAAGCTTTTAAGTTTCATTAGGTCAAATTTGTTTATTTTTGTTTTTATTTCCATTTCTCTAGGAGTTGGGCCAAAAAGAATCTTGCTGTGATTTATGTCATAGAGTTTTCTGCCTACGTTTTCCTCTAAGAGTATTATAGTGTCTGGCCTTACATTTAGGTCTTTAATCCGTTTTGAGTTTATTTTTGTGTATGGTGTTACAGAGTGTTCTAATTTCATTCTTCTACATGTAGCTGTCCAGTTTTCCCAGCACCACCTATTGAAGAGGCTGTCTTTTCTCCATTGTATATTCTTGCCTCCTTTATCAAAAATAAGGTGGCCATATGTGCATGGGTTTATCTCTGGGCTTTCTATCCTGTTCCATTGATCTATATTTCTGTTTTTGTGCCAGTACCATATTGTCTTGATTACTGTAGCTTTTTAGTGTAGTCTGAAGTCTGGGAGCCTGATTCCTCCAGCTCTGTTTTTCTTTCTCAAGAGTGCTTGGGCTATTTGGAGTCTTTTATGTTTCCATACAAATAGTGAAAATTTTTGTTCTAGTTCTGTGAAAAATGCCATTCGTAGTTTGATAGGGATTGCATTGAATCTGTACATTGCTTTGGGTAGTATAGTCATTATCACTGTATTGATTCTTCCAATCCAAGAACATGGTATATCTCTCCATCTGTTTGTATCATGTTTAATTTCTTTCATCAGTGTCTTATAGTTTTCTGCATACAAGTCTTTTGTCTCCTTAGGTAGGCTTATTCCTAGGTATTTTATTCTTTTTGTTGCAGTGGTAAATGGGAGTGTTTCCTTAATTTCTCTTTCCGATTTTTCATCATTAGTGTAGAGGAATGCAAGAGACTTCTGTGCAGTTATTTTGTATCCTGCTACTTTACCAAATTCATTGATTAGCTCTAGTAGTTTTCTGGTAGCATCTTTAGGATCCTCTGTGTATAGTATGTCATCTGCAAACAGTGAAAGTTTTACTTCTTCTTTTCCGATTTGGATTCCTTTTATTTCTTTTTCTTCTCTGATTGCTGTGGCTAAAACTTCTAAAACTATGTTGAATAATAGTGGTGAGATTGGACAGCCTTGTCTGGTTCCTGATCTTAGAGGAAATAGTTGCAGTTTTTCACCATTGAGAATGATGTTGGCTGTGGGTTTGTCATATATGGTCCTTATTATGTTGAGGTAAGTTCCCTCTATGCCTACTTTCTGGAGGGTTTTTATCATAAATGGGTGTTGAATTTTGTCGAAAGCTTTCTCTGCATCTATTGAGATGATCATACGGTTTT
>NC_041222.1:39784603-39795932 GCF_002837175.3 Physeter macrocephalus | reverse complement strand
TTTTTTTGTTCTTCTTTCTCTAATTGCTTTAGGTGTAAGTTTAGGTTGTTTATTTGAGATGTTTTTTGTTTCTTGAGGTAGGATTGTATTGCTATAAACTTTCCTCTTAGAACTGCTTTTGCTGCATCCCATAGGTTTTGGGTCGTCCTGTTTTCATTTTCATTTGTTTCTAGGTATTTTTTGATTCCCTCTTTAATTTCGTCAGTGATCTCTTGGTTATTTAGTAGTGTATTGTTCAGTTCCCATGTGTTTGTATTTTTTACAGATTTTTTTCCCGTAATTGATATCTAGTCTCATTACATTATGAGGTTGGAAAAGATACCTGTTACTATTTCAATTTTCTTAAATTAACCAAGGCTTGATTTCTGACCTAAGCTACGATCTCTCCTGGAGAATGTTCCATAAGCACTTGAGAAGAAAGTGTATTCTATTGTTTTTGGATAGAATGTCCTATAGATATCAATTAAGTCCATCTTGTTTAATGTATCATTTAAAGCTTGTGTTTCCTTATTTATTTTCATTTTGGATGATCTGTCCATTGGTGAAAGTGGGGTGTTAAAGTCCCCTACTATGATTGTGTTACTGTCGATTTCCCCTTTTATGGCTGTTAGTATTTGCCTTATGTATTGAGGTGCTCCTATGTTGGGTGCATAAATATTTACAATTGTTATATCTTCTTCTTGGATTGATCCCTTGATCATTATGTAGTGTCCTTCCTTGTCTCCTGTAATAGTCTTTATTTTAAAGTCTGTTTTCTCTGATATGAGAATTGCTGCTCCAACTCTCTTTTGATTTCCATCTGCATGGAATATCTTTTTCTCTTCCCTCACTTTCAGTGTGTATGTGTCCGTAGGTCTGAAGTGGATCTCTGTCGACAGCATATATATGGGTCTTGTTTTTGTATCCATTCAGCCAGTCTATGTCTTCTGGTGGGAGCATTTAATCCATTTACATTTAAGGTAATTATTGATATGTATGTTCCTATTACCATTTTCTTAATAGTTTTGGGTTTGTTATTGTAGGTCTTTTCCTTCTGTGTGTTTTCTGTCTAGAGAAGTTCCTTTAGCATTTGTTGTAGGGCTGGTTTGGTGGTGTTGAATTCTCTTAGCTTTTGCTTGTCTGTAAAGGTTTTAATTTCTCTGTGGAATCTGAATGAGATCCTTGCTGGGTAGAGTAATCTTGGCTGTAGGTTCTTCTACTTCATCGCTTTAAATATGAACTGCCACTGCCTTCTGGCTTGCCAAGTTTCTGCTGAAAGATCAGCTGTTAACCTTATGAGGATTCCCTTGTATGTTATTTGTTGTTTTTCCCTTGCTGCTTTTAATATTATTTAATTTTTGGTAGTTTGATTAATATGTGTCTTGGCGTGTTTCTCCTTGGATTTATCCTGTATGGGACTCTCTGCGCTTCCTGGACTTGGTTGACTATTTCCCTTCCCATATTAGGGAAGTTTTCGACTATAATCTCTTCAAATATTTTCTCAGTCCCTTTCTTTTTCTCTTCTTCTTCTGGGACCTGTATAACTTGAATTTTGTTGTGTTTAATGTTGTCCCAGAGGTCTCTGATACTGTCCTCAATTCTTTTCATTCTTTTCTCTTTGTTCTGCTCTGTAGTAGTTATTCCCACTATTTTATCTTCCAGGTCACCTATCTGTTCTTCTGCCTGTTATTCTGCCATTGATTCCTTCTAGAGCATTTTAAATATCATTTATTATGTTGTTCATCACTGTTTGTTGTGCTTTAGTTCTTCTCAGTCCTTTTTAAACGTTTCTTGTATTTTCTCCATTTTATTTCCAAGATTTTGGATCATCTTTACTATCATTACTCTGAATTCTTTTTCAGGTAGACTGCCTATTTCCTCTTCATTTGTTTGGTCTGGTGGGTTTTTGCCTTGCTCTTTCATCTAATGCATATTTCTCTGTCTTCTCATTTTGTTTTACTTACCGTTTGGGGTCTCCTTTTCACAGGCTGCAGGTTCGTAGTTCCTGTTGTTTTTGGTGTCTGCGACTGGATCTTGTCTTTCTGGTGGGCAGGACCACATCTGGTGGTGTGTTTTGGGGTGTCTGTGACCTTATATATATATAATTTTAGACATCCTCTCTGCTAATAGGTGGGGTTCTGTTCCTGTCTTGCTAGTCTTTTGGCATAGGGTGTCCAGCACTGTAGCTTGCTGGTCGTTGAGTGGAGCTGGGTCTTAGTGTTGAGATGGAGATCTCTGGGAGAGCTTTCGCCGTTTGATATCACATGGAGCCATGAGGTGTCTGGTGGACCAATGTCCTGAACTCGGCTCTCCCACCTCAGAGGCATAGGCCTCACATCCGGCCGGAGCACCAAGACCCTGCTCTGTTTTCTTACACTGGCTGCTGATGCCACTGCCGTGCTTGCCGCGCTGGAAGTTCTCAGGCTGTTGTGGATCATGAGCTGTGCATTCACACGTGGTGATTCTGGGAACAGTGAGAAGCTTGTTTGTTTGCACTCTACCTGCTGTGGACCTCATATCTTCCAGGAGGGCTTCGAGCAGTAGCTCTGATAGGGAGATCCAGAAACCTGCTTACATTTCTCTCCCTCCTGAATCACTTCTTCTTTGGGAAACCAAATGCCATGGAACAAGGCTGTTCAAGCAGGCTGTGGAGGAGTCTGTGTGTCAAGGAATGCAGGTCTCTGACCAATAGCCAGTGAAGAATGGAGGCATATGCACAGCTGTGGCTCCGTAGGTGTGAGAGGCTGGGCCCACTGAAGGTAGTGCCTATTGCTCCCTATGGGGTGGCTGGAGCAGTGCAATTTGATTTTAAAAAATGTTTATTTCTAAATTAATATGTAATTACAAATTAATATATTCTTTTTGAAGCAGATTAAAATATGCAGACTGTTGAAATCTCTTTTGACCGTGTTCCCACCAAACTGAGTGTCTGTCTGAAATGTAACCATATTAAATATGTTGGGTGTCCTTTTTATTCTGTGCATTTTCATAATACACTTGTAATTTGGGAATATGTGTAATATTGCTTTTTGTTTTATTTTTGTAAACATAGTATCGTATGCTACATATTATTTTTCCCTTTGTATTTCACTCAGAAATATGTTTAAAATCTTTCTAGGTCAGTCTTTAAAACTACTTCATTGTTTTTCATTGCTATATAATGTTTTTGGTATGGATATACCATGTTCATTTAACCTTTCCCTGCTTGATGAGCACATAGGCTCTTCTTGTTTTGTTTTAATGACAAAAACAATGTTACAATGTGTATATATGTCCTTGGGCACATATGCAAGTAGTTTTTATAAGACAGATCCTGAAAAGTGGAATTGCTTGTCACAGGGTATATTTCTGTTATATTTTAATAGATACTGTATAATTGCCCCTGAAAGTAGCTATCAATCTTCCTACCACCAGCAGAGTATGAGTACTTTTTTCCCTCATACCCTCATTAATACTGAATCAAAGATTTGCAATATAATGTTTATTATTATCTAAAAATCTAAATTAAAATAACATTACATTTTCGCCTATCAAGTTGACAAAGATTAAAAAGTTATTATCAACAAAAGGTATTCTGAAATATGTACTTTTAGTCAGTGTCAGGAAATGTAAATTAATGTGTGTATGTACGGGTATGTGCGTGTGTTAGTACATACATACTATTAGTACATTTACTTATATATACATTAGTGTATTAGTACTTGTGTGTATTAGTACATATGCACTATTATTACATTTACTCATACATACATACATACACACACAAGAAATACTTTGTGTTACACCATATATATAAATACTTTGCATTACACCATATATATTACAGATTTTTAGCTTGCTTTAAAAATAACTTCATGTTTTGAGTATTTATTATGTTATTAAATATTCCTTAAGAATGTATTTTAAAGATTCTGTAATATCCAATATAGTAAGTCAGTGGACTTACTGTAGCTTATTTAATAATTCCCACATGTTTGTGTATCTCTCATATTTTAGTTGTATCTGAATATATTTTTAGGATAAATTTGTAGAAATGGAATTACAGGAACAAAGACGTAAACCTTTTATAAGGGTTTTGATACACATTAGTAAATTGTTTTCTAGAAAAGTAACACCAGTTTAGAGCTATAGTGTGGCATATTCATTAAAAAATTTTTTTAATTGAAGTATAGTTGATTTAAAATGTTGCGTTAATTTCTGCTGTATAGCAAAGTGATTCAGTTATACATATATATACAGTCTTTTAAAAATTCTTTTCCATTATGGTTCCATTCTATATGTAATAATTTGCACCTGCTAACCCCAAATTCCCAATCCATCTCTCCTCTGCCCTCTCTCCCCTTTGGCAACCACAAGTCTGTTCTCTATGTCTGAGAGTCTGTTTCTGTTTGTAGATAGGTTCATTTGTGTCATATTTTAGATTCCACATATAAGTGATATCATATGGTATTTGTCTTTCTCTTTCTGACTTACTTCATTTAGCATGATAATCTCTAAGTCCATCCATGTTGCCTCAAGTGGCATTATTTCATTCTTTTTTATGGCTGAGTAGTATTCCATTGTATATATGTACTACCTCTTCTTTATCCATTCATCTGTCAATGGACATTTAGATTGTTTCCATGTCTTGGCTACAGTGCTGCTATGAACATAGGGGTGCATGTATCTTTTTGAATTATAGTTTTGTCTGGATATGTGCCCAGGAGTGGAATTGCAGGATCATATGGCAACTGGGGACCCGCCATACTGTTTTCCATAATGGCTACAGCAACTTACATTCCCACCTTGGCATATTCATTTTTCAGTTCCCAGTGCTTAGCTTGCACTGTGCCTAGGCCATAATAAGCTCTCAGTTAATGACAATTTTCTTCAGTTCTTCTGGACGTTTTCCTTTTGCTCACATACCTTCCTTGTAAGTTTGTTTTTGGCCCTGAGGAACCACTATTAGAAAAGTATTTCCTTGAATCAAGGTGACATTATCTGATTACTCAATCTGTAAACATATGTTTACACAAATATAAACTCTTAGGTATTAATTATGAAGATATTTTCCTTGATATATATTATGTATATCTCCTTTCCTTTAATGAGATTTTTTTTGAGTCTCTAATTGATATTTATAGGAAATAGATTTTGGTGAAAGCAATCAATATGGAAAGTGGGGCCCTGAAAGTAGCCACTGGGGGTCTTGGAGTTTAGGGATAAAAATTTCCATCTGAGATGCCTTAAGAAAGGTGACTGGATACAAAATAATGATACTCGAATCAATAGTAGTACATACTGTATAATTCCATTAAACATATGAAATTTAAGAACAGGCAACATGAGTCTATAGTGATTGAACATGGAATAGTGGTTAACTCTGGGAAGGAGGATGGACTTGAGAAGAGGCTTGAGAAAACTTTCTAGGGTGAAATGAAAATGTTCTTTATTTGATCTGGGCGGTAGACATGTGTTTATGCAAAGGTAAAATGGTACTGAGCTGTACATCTTAGATTTGTACATTTTACTGAATAATACCTTCAGGGGTTATATGTTTTCATTACCCTCTTCATTAGGGATAAATCAGTGGGAATGTTTTGCAAGCACCTCTGTATGAATTAGGTTTTTACTGAATTGTGTAAAGGGAGTGACATTATTCAATAAATGTTTATTCAGTTTCTACTATACTCCAGACATACTGATTTCAATTTTTTTTCTAAATCATTCTGATAGAAAGTGAAAGTTAAGTTGGCAAAGGTGAGACTGGAAGCAGAGAGAAAGTTAGGAAAGTGTTGTATTAGCTCTGTCAAGAGATGATAAAATCTGGAACCAGGGCAGAAGCAGGAGGGATGAAAAAGAGGAAATGAATGAGAGAAATGCTAAGAATTAAGTGTTCACTATCTTAACGCTAATGGTCTTGAGTCAAGGAATACCTTAGTCCTAACTCTCTCTACTATAGCACTCCACTTAACACCCTTTAAAAGAATTATCTCTTTATATTCTCTCTCACTAGATTGTTATCTCCTTGAGGGAAGAAATGGCAACTTGTTATCTCCAGCTTCTAGTAGGATGCCCGGCACATAATAGGTGTTTGGTAAATGTTTGACAAATGAATGAGATATCTTTGGTGGAAGGAAGATCAGAGGAAAGAATCTCAGAGTAGTATGGGGGTAAGAGGTTGTGAGAAGGATAAGGGACATTGAGTGACAAGGATGAGCAATGTGGTTGGATGGAATCTCCTTGGGCTGCTGTAGACTGAGGTCCAAGGTGCTGGTTAAGGCTTGAGGAGATGAGCAAACTGATTTTTTCTAGGGGTTGTTTTTCTGTCTCCTAAGATAGTTCTCTCCTGGCAGTAAGAAGGAAGAAGTATCTGGTCTCTAGGATGCAACCTTCTGAATGAAATCCTAGAATCCAAGCTAGCTACAAGTCCAGAGTTTTTAAAGTTGGATAGGCTGGAGCACCTTGGGAGAGCTCTATCCAGGCAAATCAGGACAGGATTGTCTGCTTCCCTGGATGGTCACCTCTGTGGTAACACAAAGACTCTTAATGACCTTAAATAATTCACTTCATCGTCCTGAGCCTTGATCTCCTCATCTCTATAACTAGGGGCTAGATTATAGTGTTCTATGGTTCTACTGGTTCAAAAACTTGGTAGCTCCATTTTAGTCCTCCATGTAGAGAGCAGAAGGAGGAACTCTAAAACCACAACTTAGATAAAACCTCCTTAGTAGCAGGAAAGGACATTTTGTATTCAATGAACCTTGATTTCTCACCATAGTAAGAGGAGTGTATATGCATATAAGGGGGCTGGTACCTGTCACCATGGACACATAGATACGGACACTGCAGAGTACCACTAGTGAGTCACATTTAAGGTGCTCTCCTCTGTTTTCTGGTAGATTTTGTGATGAAGAGAAATGTGAAGGTGCATAATTTTACATTATGCCCAGGAGGGTAAAATCAGGGTTAAAAAGTGCTCTAATATTTTTGAAGATGATTTACCTGTGGAGCCATTGTCATCCTAATCTCTGCTAAGGACTAATGCTGAATTATATTACTTTGAAGCTAGAAAACATTACCAACAACCTGCTTAGGGATAGAAACATTTTTATTCCCATTTAGGGAAATTCAGAGAGATTACAAGATTTCCTTAACATGACACGTTGAGTAAATGAAGATCTGGGACAAAAAACAGCCAAGTGTCCTCATGCTTCATGAGGGTGCTTCCTAAAATACAAATAGAGTCTGAACTTCCTTTACGGGTGACAGAGATGTTACAGTAGTAAATGAATGTTATAATTTATATGCAATAATAACTAGAATTTATAGCAGTTTAAGATTCTAAACCAAACTTTAGATATTGCCATTTATTCCTTTATTCAGTAATTACTTATTGATCTCCTACTATGCATCAGATACTGAATAGTTAAAGCAAAAGAAAAATAAAAGATAAACAGTAGCTTGCCCTCATGCATCTTGTATTCTGTTGAGAGAGAGAGAAAATCAGAAAGTAAATATACATACATATAAACAAATAATATCAAATAATGATAAGTGCTGTAAGAAAATAAAGTAGGGAAATGTGATAGAGAGTGAGGACAGATAAGAAATATCTATCAGAGTCCGATCAAGTGTTATGGGTTGAATTGTGTTCTTCCAAAATTTACATGAAATCCTACCCCTGTACCTCAGAATGTGACCTTATTTGGAAATAGGGTAATTGTAGATGTAATTAGTTAAGTCACATCATTAGAGTAATTCCTAATTCAATACGACATGAAGAAGAAATTTGGACACAGAGACACACAGGGAGAACATCATGTGAAGATGAAGGCAGAGATTGGGTTGATGATTTTATAAGCCAAGGAATGCCAAAGATTGCCAGCAAACCATCATTAGGTAGGGGAGAGGCATAGGACAGATTCTCCCTCACAGCTCTCAGAAGGAGCCAACCCCGCCCACACCTTGGTCTTGGACATCTAGCTTCCAGAACTGTGATATAACAGTTTATGAATAATAACTTTCTGTTGTATAAGCCACCCAGTTTGTGGTACTTTGTTATGGCAACCCTATCCAACTATTACATCAGGAAATGGATGGCACACTCAAGGTAAAAGGGATTTTAATGAAGGAAAACCAGCAATGGATGGTGAAACACCCCAGACCCCCAAATAGGAAGTGACTATAACTCCTGAGCCTGAAGGGATGAAGGGAAGGAGCCATTAGTGGAAACTCATGGGAGGTGATAGCTATAGAACTTTGGTAAAAAAAAAAGTGGCCACCACCAACCAACAACTCAGCATTGGGAGAACCAGGGAAATACCCAGATCTTTCTTTCCTTCTGCACTTCTGTTTTCTGCCATTGCTTCCCATTGGCAAAACCCAATAGAAAGAGAGAGCAAAGAGGCCTGGTTGATGTATTCTATGAAGGTCAGCTTTCTGAGGGACAGGTTAGAATGGAGAAGAGTAGACAGGATATCTGGAGGAACAAATGAGGACTATTTAGGAGGGGTTAGAGAAGGTCTTTTTTGAGGATATGGCATTTAAGCTGAAATCTTAATGAAGCAGTGATCATAGGGAAGTGTGTTCCTGCAGAGGGAACAGTAGGTGTAAAGACCCTGAGGTGGGAATGAACTAAGTAATTTGAGAAACAAAAAGGAGAGCCAGAGTGCTCATAGTGTGGTGAATGCAGGGGAGCATGTACTTGGTGAGCTGAGAGGTGGGCAATTGTTGGAACTTTTAGGACTTCATAAGGTGTCAAGAAGAAGGTTAGACTTGTATTTTAATTGTAATGGGAAATAAACAGAGAATTTTAAATTATTGAGATGTGATGTGATTTGCATTTTGGAAGGATCAATTTAACTGTTTTGTGGAGCCTGGTTTTAGGAGGGTGAGTGTAGAAGCAGGGTGCTTGCTTAGGAGGTGATAGCAGTACCCAAATGAGACATCATGGTGGCTTGGACAAAGGTGGTAGAAAAGAAGGTGGAGCAAAGGGGCAGATTGAGGGTCTATGTTGAAAATAGGGAAGACAGGGCTTGTACTTCAATTTATGTGGGAAGAAAGGAAAAATGAGGAATTAAAGTTGATGTCTGGGTATTTTGGCTTGAGCAATTCAGTGTTTCATATTTACCGAGATAAGGAAATCAGGGGAAGAGCAGATTTGAGAGGAAAACTATGAGTTCTGATTGGGATACATTAAGTTTTAAATATCCTATAAACTTCCAAGTAAAGATTTAAAGTAGCAGCTGGCAATGAATCTCAAGCTCAGGAGAGAAGTTAGGGCTGGAAATATAAATTAGATGTGTTATTTGAAGCATATATATGAAATTGGCTAGAACTGCCTACTGCAGGATTATACATAGAGAAGAGAGGTCTTTTTCTGGCAATGTGGAAAGCTAGAGATTCTGAAACTCATGCCTGCTGCGTGACATCTAAAAATACTCAACAACAATAAAAAAAACTCTTTTGAAATAATCAAATGAGCCCTTTAAGAAACTAATGAAAATTCTCCAAGGTTAGGAATAAAGAGGAACAGGAGAACCTGGAGGTAAATGTTGTGGACTGAATATTTGTGTCCTCCCAAAATTCATATTGAATTTGAAGCCTTAGCCCCCAATGTGGCTATATTTGGAGGTGAGGCCTTTGAGGAAGTAATTAAGGTTAAATGAGGTCATAAGCATGCTACCCTGATCTGATAGGATTAGTGTCTTTGTAAAAAGACATTGGAGACCTCCTGCTTCCACCCCCTTCCTCAGTGTGAAGACACAGGGAGAAGGTGGCCATCTGCAATCCAGGAAAAGGGTCCTCACCAGAAATCAAATCTGCTAGAACATTGATCTTGGAATTTTAGCCTCTAGAACTGTGAGAAAATAAATTGTTGTTTAAGCCACTCAATCTGTAATGTTTTGTTATGGCAGCCTGCGCAGACTAATACAATAAATGAACCTTGAATCCTTTGCACATATTGAAGCCACTGGATATGGGTGGCCTAGAGCCTTGGAACACAGGGATATTGGAGACAAAGTCTTGGGTCAGTGCAGGACATAGATTTTGCTAGAAACCACCTTACATAAATCCAAGACATAGAAAGAGCTATGCCCTTAGGTAAAGAGTGAACTAGAAAAGGAAAGCTCCTGTCTCAGAAGCAGACAGCAATATTGGGCATGGTACTGAATGGAGATTAAAGAAAAGAACTGTCTCCTCCTAACAATCTTTCATATTTGGCTGAATTTATATTATTTTCATGGTCCTAAGAACTACAGGCTAAAGATTGTAGTTTAAAGTAGATATTGGTGTCCTCAGGCACAGAGCAAAATCAACACAAATTCTCCTTAGAGGACTTTTTCTTTGTTTTAGGCCTCAGAGAATTCCCACAATGTTCAAGCAAATTTAAAACACATGAGAAAACAAGCTACTCTGAACAAAGGTAGCAGAAACAATAAGCAGAATTAGAATTGTAAGATATTCAAATTTGGAATTACTGGATGCAGAATACAGAAAAATATGTTATTGCTTAAGAAAATAAAAGGAGGAAATAAAATCTGACAAAGAAATAAAAGACTACCAAATTGAGCAAATAGATTGGAAAAAAAGCAAATTGAATTTCCAGGCATAAAACATATACTCTTTAATTAAATATTTAGTGCCGTGTAAGAGACACTAGTGGTAGGGTTTACTGACATGAACAAAATAAACAAAAATATTTGAACTCATACAGCTTACCCTCTAGGTGAGGAAATACATAAAATTTAAAACATAGTGGAAGGGTTCAAGAGCAGACAATTCAAGCTTAAGAAAGAATTAGTGAAATGGAAAATAAATCTAAAGTAACATAGAATTCTGCCTAGAAATACAAAGGTATGAAAAATGTGACAGATTAAGTGACAGAAGGATAAGTAAGAAGGTATAAAAGACAGTAAAGTTACAAAAGGAGTTAATAGAATATGTGAAAACCAATTTTCAAAAGTTAATCGTTGATAATTTGTTAAAAGTCATGATTTTTCAGGTTCATATTACAAAAGTAAGATGTTAAAAGTGGCCTGAGACAAGAATATACAGTGGAGAAAAGACAGCCACTTCAATAAGTGGTGCTGGGAAAACTGGACAGCTACATGTAAAAGAATGAAATTAGAACACTCCCTAACACCATACACAAAAATAAACTCAAAACGTATTAAAGACCTAAATGTAAGGCCAGACATTATAAAACTCTTAGAGGAAAACATAGGCAGAACACTCTATGACATAACTCACAGCAAGATCCTTTTTGACCCACCTCCTAGAGAAATGGAAATAAAAACAAAAATAAACAAATGGGACCTAATGAAACTTAAAAGCTTTTGCATAGCAAAGGAAAACATAAACAAGA
>NC_041222.1:39774951-39784358 GCF_002837175.3 Physeter macrocephalus | reverse complement strand
TCATGTACCACAGTGTTCATTGCAGCTCTATTTACAATAGCCAGGACATGGAAGCAACCTAAGTGTCCATCAACAGATGAATGGATAAAGATGTGGCACATATATACAGTGGCATATTACTCAGCCATAAAAAGAAACGAAATTGAGTTTTTTGTAGTGAGGTGGATGGACCTAGAGTCTGTCTTACAGAGTGAAGTAAGTAGTCCAGCCACACCAGTCAGAATGGCCGTCATCAAAAAGTCAACAGAAAACAAATACTGGAGAGGGTGTGTAGAAAAGGGAACCCTCCTACACTGTTGGTGGGAATGTAAATTGGTGCAGCCACTATGGAGAACAGTACAGTATGGAGATTCCTTAAAAAACTAAAAATGGAGTTTTTTAGTTTAGTTGTATGATCCTGCAATCCCACTCCTGGGCATATATCTGGAGAAAACTCTAATTCAAAACGATACATGCCTCCTAATGTTCATAGCAGCATTATTTACAATAGCCAAGACATGGAAGCACTCTAAATGTCCATCAACAGATGAATGGGTAAAGAAGATGTGGTATACTGTATATATACAATGGAATATTATTCAGCCATAAAATGTAATGAAATAATACCATTTCCAGCAACATGGATGGACCTAGAGGTTATCATACTAATAAGTGAAGTAAGTCAGACAAAGACAAATATCATATGATATCACTTATGCGTGGGATCTAAAATATGACACAAATAAACCTATCTACAAACAGAAACAGACTCACATAGAAAACAAACTTATGGTTGCCAAAGGAGAAAGGGAGGAGGGATAAATTAGGAAGTTGGGATTAATAGATACACACTACTATATATCAAATAGGTACAATATATCAAATAGGACCTATATGTAAAATAGATAAACAACAAGGATCTATGGCACAGGGAACTATATTCAATATTTTGTAATAACCTGTAATGGAAAAGAATCTGAAAGAATACACCTGAAACATTGTAAATCAACTATACTTCAATTTAAAAAGCTCTTACAAATAACAACTAAAAGTACTAATAAAACTGACAAGCTCCTAATAAAATTATTCAAGAAAAAATAGAATGCAAAAATTAAACAGTTATTCGACTGACTGTGGATTTCTTATCAGAAAAACACAAAAGGCCAGAAGATAGTGGAACAATATAATTAAAGTACTAAGAGAAAAGAATTGTCAACCCTGAATTCTACATCCAGCAAAAGGAAATGTCTTTTAGGAATGTAGGCAAAATGGAGACGTTCTCAGGTGAAGAAAAAGCAAGAGAATTGTCATCAGGATACTTATTCTAGAAGAAATTCTGAAATTCTGAGTTCTTCAGACTGAAGGGAAATGATACCTGGGAGAAACTTAGAACATCAAGAATAAAGGAAGAACACAGAAATAGCAAATATCGGGGTAAATAGTATAGACTATTTTTCTTAAGTTCTTTTTAAAAAAATTTTTATTTTTTTATACAGCAGGTTCTTACTAGTTATCTATTTTATACATATTGGTGTATATATGTCAATCCCAATCTCCCAGTTCATCCCACCACCACCCCCTTCCCCCCCTTAAGTTCTTTAAATACATGGGACAGTTGAGCAAAAAGTATTTAACATTGTCCGGTAGAGTTTTCAACATAGTACAAATGATGACTATAATACAAAGGAGGAAGAGTGAAGGGTTCCAAGTGGTTGGAAGGCTTTTACATTTTATTTGAGGTGGCAAAATATTAGCTCTAAGTAGATCAAGAAAGGTTTGTATGTTATAATCATGACAGCAACTACTAAAACAATAACACCAAGAGGTATAGCCTCCTGGTAACCCTAGAACAAATAGAAAATCAGCAAGGATATAGACCTGGATTTCTTTCAAGTGTACATGTAATATTTGCTAAGACAGATAATATAATTATTCATAAAATAAATCTTAAAGTTTTAAAAGAAAATATTTATAATGTCAATAGATTTTTGACAAAGGTCAAGAAAGTATAGTGTTTTTCAACAAATGGTGCTGAAACTATTACATGTCCATGCAAAAAAATTCACCTGAACCCATACTTCACACTTCATACAAAAATTAACAGAAATGTGTCACAGAGGTAAATATAAAACATAAAATATGTATACTTTCCACAAGAAAACATAGGAGAAAATCTTTGTGAGTGTGAATTGAGAGTTCTTAGACACCAAAAGCATTATCCATAAAAGAACAAAAAAACCTGATAAATTGGACTTAATCAAAACTAAAAGCTCTGTTCTCCAAAAGATAGCCACAAGAATGAAATGAAAAGTCATAGACTAGGAGAAAATATTTGTAAATTATATGTCTGAAAAAGCACTTGTATTCAGAAAGTATATAAAGAACTCTCAAAACTATAGGGCTTCCCTGGTGGCGCAGTGGTTGAGAGTCCACCTGCTGACGCAGGGGACACGGGTTCGTGCCCTGGTCCGGGAAGGTCCCACATGCCGTGGAGCGGCTAGGCCCGTGAGCCATGGCTGCTGAGCCAGCACGTCTGGAGCCTGTGCTCCGCAACGAGAGAGGCCACAACAGTGGAGAGGCCCGTGTACCGCAAAAAAAAAACAAAACAAAACAACAACAACAACAAAACCTAAATGATGAAAAACAAACAGCCCAGTTAAAAAAAATAGGTAAGGGATTTGAACAGACAGTTCACCAAAGAAGATATACAGATGGCAAATAAGCACATGAAAAGATGCTCATTATCATTAGTCATTAGGAAAATGCAAATTGAAATCATAATTAGATACCAGTGTATACTATTAGAATGGCTAAAATAAAATAAAAAGAAACCCAACAATACCAAGTAATGGCTAGGATACAGATCATCTGGAATTCTCATTCTTTGTGGGAATACAAATTGGCAGTGTCTTGGAAAAACAGTTTGACAGTTTTTTATAATAATAAACATACACTTAGCATATGACCTAGCAATCTCACTCCTATGTATTTTACCCAAGAGAATGAAAATGTATGTTCACACAAAAACCTGTACATGAATGTTTATGGCAGTTTTACTCATAGTTGCCTCACAATGGAAGCAATCCAGGTGTCCTTCAATTGGTGAATGGGTAAACAAACTGCAGTACCTCCATGCAATGGAATACTACTCAACAATAAAAAGTAATGAACTACTGATATACAAACAACATAAATGGATCTCGGTTGCCTTATTCTGAATGAAAGAAATCATACCCATAAGGCTGCATATTCTTTGATACCATTTAAATGGCATCTGGAAAAGGCAAGACTATAGCGGTTGCCAGGGGTTGAGTTGGAGGGGAGGGACTGACTACAAAAAGATAGCAAGAAGAAATTTTGGGGGGTGATCAAACTGTTCTGTACTTGTTTGTGGTTGTAGTTACAAGACTATGCATTTTTGAATTTTAGTGGATATAAATTTAAAAATTAATGGGAAAAAAATCCCTGAGTGTTGGCAGGGAGAGATACTGGGAGTTACAAGAAACAATAAAGGGGGGGTATTCTAATTTATTATTTATATTGGGGGATCAGGGAAGACTCTGACGAAGTGACTTAAGCTGAACTGTGAAGGGTGCGGAGGAGTTGGCTAGGAGAGAGGTAAGGGAAGAGAAGATTACAGGCAGAGGAAATAGCTTATAGAAATACTTGGCAAGGCAAGTGAGGACTCTGGTTCTTAAAAGCTGAGAGAAAGCCAGTGTGGTTGTAGCCCAGAGCACTAGGGCAAGAGTAATGAGAGGTGGGATTTAAGAGAGAAGGCCTTATGGGCCATTTAAGGATTTTGGCTTCTATCTGAAAACAATGGGATTTTGCTAGCAATTAGGAATAGCTTGATTAGATTAAGAATTGTGCTTTAAAAATAGGGCTGCATGCTGGAGAACAAATTGGAGAGGAGAGAAAGTAGCAGTTAGAAGATCTGCTTGGTGAAGTGACAGTTCCAGCATAAAAGAAAACATGGTCTGGGACATAATCCTTTCATAGACTGTATGTAATTCACACGCTCCTTCTGGGAAAAATGAGCACTTCTAATAAATGGTTATGACAGTTTCTAATGAATTTTGATGAAATGAAGAGTTGCTGGTCATTCTTAATCACTTCCTTTTGGGAGTTCTTAGATTGTTTCCATGCCTTTTGCTATTTGTAAAAATGCTGTGAAGCAAAAAAAAAAAAAAGATATGCTGAAAACTTAGAGAAGACATTGGATACATACAACAAAAGATAGATATCCAGAATATGTAAAGAATTTCTGAAAAAACTAAAAGACCAACAAAATATTCATATATATTCTATTATATCTACATGTATTACTATATCTATTAAATTATATTCTAATATAAAATTGGGCAAAATGCATAAGCAGGCATTCTAAAGAGGAAATGTGAACAAAAAAACTTGTTCAATCTCATTATTAATTATGGAAATACAAATGAAAACATTAATGAAGTATCACATTACACCCACTAGATTAGCAAAAATTTATAAGTTTTAAAACATTGTATTCTGCTAGGCCTGAGAAGCAACACAAACTGTCGTTGGTGGTGGTGGATATTGGTACAAGCATTTTGGATTGCAATATGGCATTACCTAGCAAATTCCAACTTGTGCACACCATATGACTCAGAGATTCTCTTCCCAGGAGTAGATTCTGGGGCTTAGAGAACCTCTCAGCCTGTAGACAGCAGGCATGTATAAGAATGTTCACAGAAGCAAGGTTTGTAATGACAAGTAACTGGAATCAACCCACACATCCATCAGTAGGAAAATGGATGAATAAGGATGTAGTCATAGGGTGGAACACCGGAGAACCACGAAGAAGGGTGAACTACAGCTGCTCACCTAAGCACGAAGGACTGTTTGACACTTAATATTAAATGAAGAAAAAAGAATGACTTAGAGGAATATATTAATGTTTTATAAAAAAAACTGTGGTCAGTTTTTTCTTCTGTTTTTCACCGGTCATAATTGGCCTCAGCACTGTGTGAGGAAAGAAGTTTTTTTTTTTTTTTTTTTTTTTTTGTGGTATGCGGGCCTCCCCCTGCTGCGGCCTCTCCCGTTGCGGAGCACAGGCTCCGGACGCGCAGGCCCAGCGGCCACGGCTCACGGGCCCAGCCGCTCCGCGGCACGTGGGCTCCTCCCAGACCGGGGCGCGAACCCGGCTCCCCTGCATCGGCAGGCGGACGCGCAACCACTGCGCCACCAGGGAAGCCCCAGGAAAGAAGTTTTTGAGGCCTGCTTTGGACAGTAGAAAGGGCCAAACTAGAAGAAAGGAAAATAGACATAGGATCTTGGATGATTTAAGACAATGGGTGAGAAAATACTGATTACAAGATCTACACAATGAAGACACAGAAGCAGAAGGGGAGAAGGTATTCAGCATCTGGAGGTTGGTTCCTCACGGGCATGGCTGTGGACCATGTTACTTCTGGTTGGTCTTCTGCTGGGTTGGGCCTGGAATGACTGTTGAAGTGTTTGTCTCTGGCACCTTGGTTGCCAGGCTGAGTAGCCAATATCTCATAATAACTATAAATGGAGTATTAACCTTTAAAAATTGTGAATCACTATGTCATACACCTGAAACTTATATTGCACATCACCTATACCTTAATAAAATACTTTTAAAATATTTTAAAATAAATAAATATCAAATTTGTGGTAAATTTTGTATGTGAATTTTGCAAATCTGGTAATTTTGTATATTTTGCCTTTTAAAAATATTTTCTTGTTCAGTCTTTCTAGTAGTTTGTCTCTATATATGATTGGTCTTTTTACAATCTAGCCTCTAGGTTAATTTATCAAATATTTTCAAATTCTCCAGTATATGAATGTTTCATATTTATCTCTTTTAAACTCATTCTTTTGGTTTGATTATATATATATTGGATCTCTTGGATTTATACTCCACAGCTCTTATCTTTTATTTATCTCTTTTATTGCTTTTTCATTTTTTCCCCAAGTTCTGGGAGGATTGCTTGGGGCTTAGATTCCAATTCACTGACTTGCTTGAAACTTGACAACCAGGTTTTCTATTTTCTCAGTCTTTTCTGATTTCATATTTTTTTCCTTTTTAATTACTGCTTATTCTGATGTTCAATATGCAAAATCCTCTTCAACCAATCAGAGAATTTCCAAAATTTCATACAGAAATATTTAATCTCATTATTCAGGTTTTACCCAGATTAATACATTTTTTGACTTGCGCTACCTTTTCCTCTTTTCAGTTATTTACTGAATTAAAGAGGGAGGTCAGAGTTTGTCCAGTATTGTTGGTCTAAGTGCTCTTAGAGCTTATGTGGGTTTGAAGTTCCAGACCAACTAAGCCTAAGATTAGCTGGGGCAGCAACCCCATTCTTTCTCTGGTAGAGTTGCCTTTATTTGGAGAGATCTATAGCAGCCTTTTTATTTTTTTCCCAGCATGGCAGTCCATTTGCAGTGTAAGATATTTGAAAGGACCCCAAGATCTCTGCTCCTTGTGGCTCTGGCATGTAGTGCACTCCCCAGAGCTACAGGCTGATTCACATTTGCCCCTTACAAGGTCACCGATGACTCTTGTTGACTCCAGCCCTTGCTACTACAGTGAAGGACATAGATTTTGCTGAGATCTCTTTTCATTTAATTTCCAGACTTCAAAGAAACCTGGGGTGATAGGTCTTTTCTTTGTGGTATTTAGCAAAGATTCCTTCATTTCTTAATTACCAGCATTGCTATGTTTCCTATTTATGATAGCTATAGGTTATTTCAGTAGAAAACTTGGATGGAATATAAGGTAGTTAAATGTATCCTCAAGTCACCATTTTTAGCTGAAAGCCATCTCTGCCTTTCTGAAATCTGGGACAGCTACCAAATCAACACCCCCACGTACTAGTAATGGCTGGCAGAGTAGGGAATCGGGGGCAGAAGATTTATGCCCTATATTTATTCCATTTCTCAGTCATCACCTACAAGCAGATGTCTTCTACAAGAACATCAATTCGGTGGCCAAGAGTATCTTGGAAAGAGGAAGCCAAGATATTTTCTGTAATGCTTCATCTTCCAGTTTTTTTGATATCTCAAAGTCACCAGATCAATTAAATGTTCAATAATGGCCATCTGCTTTCTGCATTCTGCAATTCCATCTGTTGCTGCTGTCAGGGTCCTTCAGGATCACAGGTAGATACCTTTATAACATCTCTGTTTTACCCCCTACAAACTGTTTCTTGTTAATAAGATTTACCTTCAGGTGGATGGAAATTTAAATAATTCCTTCCACATGTAAATTTTCTTCTTTTAAATTTAGATTGTCAGCATCCATTGCACACGCCCATCAACTAGACTAAGGAATTTTGACAAGCATGCCCAGGTTTTAATAGTGACATCATGTTTCCTTTTAAAATTCTAGACACACATACTTAGCTTATCATTTTATATTTAGGTTTTATTTCCCATATAATTTTTTTCCTCGGGTACTGGCCAGATTTCCTCTTATTTTCAACTAATTACTGTGTAGAAGGCAGTGCTCAAATTCACTGAGTTAGGAGCAAAACTTTTGGAAGCTTAGCATTTGGCCAAAGCCTTGAAACTTCAGCAAGAAGAATGCCAAGACTTCAGTTATTTCTGGGAAGTACATGTGAGATAGGACACTTGAGCAGAGAAGCCTGTTAAGGGCTGAGGTTTGATACAAGCACTACTTTGGGGACTTAGCAGGAAAGCCTAGATGGAGTGACACTTAATGTGAGTGAACCCAGTCTTATTCATAAGAAGATTGCCAGGGGCTATTTTTTTTTAACATCTTTATTGGAGTATAATTGCTTTACAATGGTGTGTTAGTTTCTGCTTTATAACAAAGTGAATCAGTTATATATATACATATGTTCCCATATCTCTTCCCTCTTTCATCTCCCTCCCTCCCACCCTCCCTATCCTACCTCTCTAGGTGGTCACAAAGCACCGAGCTGATCTCCCTGTGCTCTGTGGCTGCTTCCCACTAGCTATCTATTTTACGTTTGGTAGTGTATATATGTCCATGCCACTCTCTCACTTTGTTACAGCTTACCCTTCCCGCCAGGGGCTATTTTACTGCTAACACTTATGAACAAAATCGGAAGCCTTCTAAATCTTTAGGTGACTAAACAAATTTGACAAGAGTAATAGAGTGCTCCTGATGCTACAGTACAAGTGGTTATTACCATTCAGTAAACATTTATTGAGTGACTACTGTATTCCAGTCACTGTGCCAAAAGCAAAGTCTACCAAGATGCTTAAGAGCTGCCCACCAAAAACCTGATCATTTGGGGATAAGATTATATTAAAAAGAGGAGCCTATAGAATTCTGTGATTCAACCAATTGTGTTTCATCTAACTCCTTATTGATGTTTTCAGTTTGATTTTAGAAAATTTGAAACATATACAAAAGGAGAGAAAACAGTGTAATGAACCTGGTGTATTCATTGCTCAGCTTCAAAAATTATTAATACACGGTCAAGCTGTTTTTATCTAGATTCCCTCAACTCTTCCCTCATTGAGATTATTTTGAAATATATCCTGAACATCATATAATATCCTCTGTAAATATTTCAGTCTGTATCTCTAGAAAATAAGGACTCTCTTTTTTAACATACCCACAATACCATTATCATCACATGTAAACAAATTTACAATAATTTATCAATATCATCACATAAAAGTTCCTATTGAACTGATTGCTTGCCCTATTTTAAAAAACTTTTTTGGTTTTTTTTATAATAACTTTTTAAAAAATTGGGGTATAGTTGCTTTACAATGTTGCATTAGTTTCTGCTGTACAATGAAGTGAATCAGCTGTATGTATACATATATCCCCTCCCTCTTGGGCCTCCCTCCCACCCCCACTCCATCCCACCCATCTAGGTCACCACATAGCAGTGAGCTGAGCTCCTTGTGCTACGCAGCAGGTTCCCACTAGCTATCTCTTTTACACATGGTAGTGTATATATATATCAATCCCACTCTCTCAATTCATCCCACCCCTCCCCCCTCCCCCCGTTTCCACCTGTCTCTTCTCTACATCTGCATCTCTATTCCGGCCCTGCAAATAGGTTCATCTGTATCATTTTTCTAGGCTCCATGTATATGCGTTAATATACGACATTTGTTTTTCTCTTTCTGACTTATTTCACTCTATATGACAGACTCTAGGTCCATCCACGTCTCTACAAATGACCCAACTTTGTTCTTTTTTATGGCTGAATAATATTCCATTATATATATATGTACCACATCTTCTTAATCCATTCATCTGTCGATGGACATTTAGGTTGCTTCCATGTCCTGGCTATTGTAAATAGTGCTGCAATGAACATTGGGGTGCATGTATCTTTTTGAATTATGGTTTTCTCAGGGTATGTGACCAGTAGTGGGATTGCTGGGTCATATGGTAGTTCTATTTTTAGTTTTTT
>NC_041222.1:39752953-39774499 GCF_002837175.3 Physeter macrocephalus | reverse complement strand
TAATCCATTTTGAGTTTATTTTTGTGTACGGAGGTAGGGAGTGTTCTAATTTCATTCTTTTACATGTAGCTGTCCAGTTTTCCCAGCACCACTTATTGAAGAGACTGTCTTTTCTCCATTACATGTTCTTGCCTCCTTTGTCATAGATTAGGTGACCATAGGTGCATCAGTTTATCTCTGGGCTTTGTATCCTGTTCCATGGATCTGTATTTCTGTCTTTGTGCCAGTACCATACTCTCTTGATTACTGTAGCTTTGTAGTATAGTCTGAAGTCAGGGAGCCTGATTCCTCCAGCTCCATTTTTCTTTCTCAAGATTGCTTTGGCTATATGGCGTCTTTTATGTTTCCACATAAACTGTAAATTTTTTTGTTCTAATTCTGTGAAAAATGCCATTGGTAATTTGTTAGGGATTGCATTGAATCTGTAGATTGCTTTAGGTAGTATAGTCATTTTCACAATATTGGTTCTTCTAGTCTAAGAACATGATATATTTCTCCATCTGTGTCATTTTTGATTTCTTTCATCAGTGTCTTATTGTTTTCTGCATACAGGTCTTTTGTCTTCTTAGGTAGGTTTATTCCTAGGTATTTTATTCTTTTGTTGCAGTGGTAAATGGGATTGCTTCCTTAATTTCTCTTTCTGATCTTTCGTTGTTAGTGTATAGGAATGCAGGAGATTTCTGTGCATTAATTTTATATCCTGAAACTTTACCAAATTCATTGATTAGCTGTAGTAGTTTTCTGGTGGCATCTTTAGGATTCTCTATGTATAGTATCATGTCATCTGCAAATAGTGACAGTTTTACTTCATTTTTTCCAGTTTGGATACCTTTTATTTCTTTTTCTTCTCTGATTGCCATGTCTAGGACTTCCAAAACTATGTTGAATTACAGTGGCGAGAGTGGACATCCTTGTCTTGTTCCTCATCTTAGAGGAAATGCTTTCAGTTTTTCACCTTTGAGAATGATGTTTGCTGTGGGTTTGCCATATGTGGCCTTTATTATGTTGAGGTACATTCCCTCTATGCCCACTTTCTGGAAAGTTTTTATCATAAGTGAGTGTTGAATTTTGCCAAAAGCTTTTTCTGTGTCTATTGAGATGATCATATGGTAAAAAACTTTTCTTTTTTTTAATCACAATCCAAATAAGGTCCATAGTTTGCCAATGATTAATTGTATTGAAGTTTCTTTTAATCTATGGTGTCTTCCTACATCTCTCTTTTTTTCTTGATTTTTTTTTTATCTTATAGTTTCCCACAGTCTGGATTTTATTAATTGC
This sequence comes from Physeter macrocephalus, assembly GCF_002837175.3. Classification (NCBI taxonomy): domain Eukaryota; kingdom Metazoa; phylum Chordata; class Mammalia; order Artiodactyla; family Physeteridae; genus Physeter; species Physeter macrocephalus. The sequence goes on along the minus strand of NC_041222.1, from coordinate 39,773,221 downwards.
ATCCCCATGGTATGTTTAAAGTATTTCTTTATTTGCTGCATTTCATATAAATTGGCAGTTAGATTAAGAAGAGGCTTGATATATTTCAGGTTAGAGTTCTTTTTTTTTTTTTTTTTTGACATTACTTCATTCATGGTGTGTTTTCCTTCATGAGGAAAACAATGTCCTAGTGTCTTTCTTTTTGTGACTTTCATTGGAGGTTACAAAATGGTGATACAACAATTCTATCATTCCTTTTTAATTTACTTTTTGAAATACTTCTATAAACAGAAACTTCCCCTCATCAACTATTTGGTTATCCTGTAATACAGAGTGGATAGGAAGGGCAGGAAAGGCTTGATTCTGTCCCTTTATTTATCAGATTTCAAAACAATGAGACATTCCCCTGGCATCTTCCAAAGGACACCAATTAGTTTGGTTTTAATATAATTATAAACTCACAGTTTTAAACATATATAAAGTATTTCAATCCATTGAAGTTATTATGCTTATTGATGCTCAAATATCCTATTTTAGCCCAGCAGAACTTATTTATATTGAGTCCTGAGTCCTTTTGACACCACCCTGGTGGTCTTCAGTAGATTCCTTGCTTTTTAGAAGAACAAGATGTCCTAGCATATATTTTACACTTCCTATCCTAGACCCAAAGAACCCTGGTTGTTTAAGAGGGAAATGATATTTAGAGATTATAATCTGGACACTAGGGGTGCTCATTGCTACTGAGTTGGTCATTGGTTCTTTGCCTTTACAGTGATTAGAGTTAGGGAATATGTTTGTTTGATTTTTTGTTCAGGTAAAAGACATCATTAATTCATACTTATCCTTTCAAGGCCAAGTTATGACTTGGTTTTTACTTAACCTTATCAATTATACATCTGTATCTCCTGGAAGTTCTCTATGACACTAGCCTAATTAGATGTTTTATTTTTCCCATACAGTACACACAGCAATCTCAGAGAGCAATTCTAACACTACCACCTCCAATATGATTACTGAAAATGGTTGAAAAAATTTTTTTGCAGCTGTTTTTGTCCTTAAAATACATCTCTAATGTATCCCTTAGGAATATACCGTTCTTGTGTTTTAAAATCCTTTGTTATAATTTCTCTCTTTGAGATTATTCTCCCAACTACGAATTGTTAAAGAGGAAACCACAGGCTCAAGATGACATCACTTGTGCTTAAAAGCCTGTTATACCAGACCTAGATTTAATACCTCACATATTGCTGTTTGGACCTTCACCAGAAATGTAATCTTAATCAGCCAGTCTGGAATTTATCTGGAATTTACCTGGAATTTACCACTGGTCAGCACCAGTGAGGTAATCTGTCATCTGGGCCCTCTCCATCCCCTAAAAGAAGAAGTAATTTGCATGGTAGACTTCCTCCTTCCCCCCAAAAACGTAACTTGGCCTGAAACAATATTTTCTTTTCTTTTGCTAACAGCTTCCTTGCCCCATCCTCCTCCTGCCTATAAAATCTTCTATTTTGTACAACACCTTGGGATGCCTTTTTATTTATTAGGTGGGATGCTGCCCAATTCATGAATCCTTGAATAAAGCCAATTAGATGTTCAAATTTACTCAGTTGTTTTTAAACAATATATAGCCAGATTCATATTTTCATATTACTTTCAAATTCAGAGCTTGTTTTTATTATTTAATTTTGTTTGCATTTTTAAGTAAAATATCTACATGGTTCTAAAGCCAAACCTACAAAACAAGGCATATTTAGAGAAGTCTTCTATTCTTGTCCCCTCTACCATGTTCCCTTCCTCCTATAAAAAGCCATTTAAAAAAATGGTTTATCTTTTCATTATTTTAAAATATATAATTAAATAAATACATCTATAATAATTATTCATTTGGACCTTTGAACGCAACCCAGCTACAAATGAATACAGTTGACTCAAAAACCCACATGAAACAAAAGAACTGTCTGCGGGGCCCTACCCAAATCTCTGTCCCAAAGAATTAGGCGAAATGATAAATTATTGTTTTAAGTAACTGTGTTTTAGATGGTTTGTTATATAGCGATAAATAGAGGATATGACAGTATATCCTATAGTTCATGCTATAATAGTGTATAGAATATTAATATTTATCTTTTAATGTGTATCAGAAAATAGGTTTTTTGTTTTCCTTTGAGAGTGTGAGAGGAAAATCAAAATGGAATCAGTACTGCTAAGAGAGCTCTTTAAAATGGAGGCAGGAGGCCATTGTGATTTATCCCAGATGGGATCTAAACTTTGACCACTTATTGTCTTAATTCAGACATCCAGAACATCTGCACAGTATTCCAAAAACTGAAGATACTTATTGGACCCATATCCTAACATAACTAGTGACAGCCTATCCCTTCAGGACAAATATTTCTTTCAGTTTTACCCAAGTGGCAATTCTTAAAACCCCAAATAAAACTTTTTGTTTTTTGCAGCCTAAATACTGATTATTGTTTGACAAGAGTAACAGGTAGGCTGAAAAATCATCATTAATTAATATTAATACCATCATTAGGCTGACATTGGAGGGATTTGCCCCACAATCAACTTGATTACAAAGATACTCTCAATGGAGAAATGGCATGAAAATACACCATTTCCTGGTGTTAGGGAGGAAAATAAATTTCCCTCTACCGTTCTGAGTCTTTGGCTGAGACCCCCTGTAATAAAAGACAGATTAAAAAGAGAAAAACAAGCAGAAGTTTAATAACACGTGTACCTCCTGTATACACGGGAGAAACCCAGGAAAACTAATTAACTCCTCGAAATGGCCCAAGCCTCCACCTTAAATACCATCTTCAGCTAGTGACAAAAGAAAGATTTTTGGAGTGAAGGGGAACCAGTAATTGGAGGATACCAGAAAAAGCAGGGTAAATAAGGGTAAGGTTTGTTATGCAGACTTAAATCTTATGATTTAGTCATCCTTCCATTCTTGGTACAGAGAGAGAGACACACTTACAAATGGAGGTTCCCTTTATAAATTGTAAATTTCCCTTACAGAAGGGTAAATTCTACTCTGTTTTCAGAGCTTCTCTTGGATCTGCTGTTTCTCAAAATAATCAGCTCAAAACAATCATTATGCCAAAGAGATATATTTTGGGGTGGTACCTTCTACTACCCCTTACTGGATTTGTTTGATGGACTAATAGAGATGCTGCAAGAGTCTTTGGTTTCTAGGTGAATTTGTATATATGGCCTGAGGAGCAAGTTTAGACTTCCTTCAAGGTGCCATAACGCGTTAGTATTCTCACCATTCATTCATTCAGACTATTATGTATATCCCTTTAAGAAGAACTAGGAGTCCTGTGACTCTGTTTTATTGCTGAACTATTGTTTAAGCTATCATTACTTTTCTTGCTTGACTGCTTTTCCTTTCTTTCTGCATTCCGTCACTTCTCTAATTAGTAACTGCTTGAGTCTGCTCTTTGGAACTTGGGGAAGACCTGGAAGACTAAAGCCTTCTTCTATAAACAAGGAGTGGAGGACACAGGTGCTCTTGTACCTGGGAAGCCCTGCAGGGTCCTGCTCAGTTTCAGTCCCCCTTTTTCTTTGATATTTCTCAATCTTGATAGGAACAGGAGTAAGACAAGAAAGGGAATAAATTTTTGGATAGAGAGGTTAGTCATAGACTTGGCAGGGGAACTCTGTTTTAGGGGGACTTGGTTTCAACCCTATGTGACTAGGAAGCCATGACACTATTTGAATTGATGGAGATTCCTCTTTTTCTGTTGTCTGCATTCCATCACCTCTCTTTAGTTTGAATAAGCCTTCTTAGACAATATGGGTAGAGGAAGGCCCAGTGGGCATACTGGACTGACAATAATGCAGTGATTAATTGAAAAAAAAAAAAAAAAAAAAAGAAGCAAAATAAGAAAATGATGCGAGGACAGTGTTCCTGAGTTTGTGGACAAGGCAGTACTAGTGATTTCTAGAGTGTACTAGCCTATAGCCACGAGACCAGTAGTGCACCTCCATGTGCCTGACAGGCATTTAGCACTGTTGGATTTGCTTTGATGCTGGTGATTCTGTAGTTCTACCCATCATAAACTTCTCTCTGATTTCCAGTGCTTTGGTTTCTTTGGAACAAGCTCGCTGGTTAAATGCTTCTGGGAAAGTGGAGACATGGTTACACAAAATACATAAATAGGTGTAGGGGAAGAAAAATAATTTTCCCCCTACCCCTCTAGGTTCTTGTCTGAGAAACCCCCTGTAATAAAAGACAGTTTAACAGGAGAAAAACAAACAAGTTTAATAACTTTTTAACCTCCTGTACACATGGGAGATACCCAGGAAACTGTATAAATCCCAGAAATGGCACAAGCCACCACCTTAAATAACCCTTCCAGCTAAAGACAAAATAAGATTTTAGGAGAGTGGGGTGGGCAGTTATGGGAAGTTATCAAGCAAAGCTTGGAAAACAAGGGTCTGGTTGGTATATAGATTTAAATGCCTTTCCCATTGATGAGTTTCTTACGATTTAGTTATCCTTCCCTTCCTGGTACAGAGAGGGAGACACTCCTAAAAATGGAGATTTCCCTTATAAATGTAAATTTCCCTTACAAAAGGGTAACCTACTCATTTTTGGAGCTTTTCCTGTGTCTGCTGTTTCTTAAAAATGACCATCTCAAGATAATCCTCTGACAAAGAGACATATTTTGGAGTGGCATATTCTGCTCCGCTTCACAGGCCAACTGGCTTACAGAAGTATCTTCCTCTTCAGGATCATTTCTTGATTTATTAATTCTAACTGGTTTGGTTCATGGGGACCATGCCTCAGAAAACTCTTAGGAATACTTTTAATAATAATCATCATCTCCCTGGTAGAGTTGCATTCTCTCAAGGGTTTTAAATGCTTGTACACAGCCAGGGGCCAGCCAACAAATGGTCTCCTTCAGACTGGAATGACAAAAAAGATCCAAGGAACAAAGACAACATCAGGATTATGAACCTGACATCATTTCCTGCAAAATATATACCACAGAGGCAATTATAACTTAGAATAACTTGCAACATTGTCTTTGATCAAATCTCTTGCTTGGCCAGAGGTTGATCAAAAGGTAGAATTGTCAAATTCTACCTTTTGACAAGGTTAATTCACATTAACCTTCCTTGGTAGATCAAGTGCCACTTATCTTGGGAAACCACATCAGCAAAATGAAACTTAACTTTTAGGTTTCATATTCTTGTTTATGTTCTATCAGCCCAGAATTCAGACCATCTGGCTAACTAGTTCATGATCGCCAAGTAACACAGGTGATCTCCCGTTCCTATGTAACCCCAGCCAATCAGATATTTTTATTTCTTATTTTCCTTGTCCCCTATTTTTCATCCAATAAAAGCTTCCTTCCTTTTGCCCCACCTTGCAGTTCTCCAAACTCTTTGAGAGTGGAGACGTCGCACTCCATGAAGTGTTAAAAATTTGTTTCTATTGCCTAAATTGTCTTTTTAAATCATCTTAACAGCACATATTGGGCATTTAAAAATACTGAATTGATCTATGCTAGGTCTTTCTAAATGCAGAACGAGGATTGAGCTCTCATAATCACCAGAGCAATTTTCAAAAAATATGTAGCTTTATGTTTAAACAGATCTACTGAATCAGAATTGTTGGGATATGGAGTCTGAGAATTTGTATTAAATAAAAGTCCCTCAGGATGATTTTAATGTTCAGCTAGGATTGGGGAACAGAAGTATATAACAAGAAATTTGAAAAAAATGTATTTTAACCCACAGAGACGTCAAAGGCATCCTGTTCCTCAGCATTTACTTTCTTTCCTTTGACTCTCCTAAAACAATATCCATAAATAAATATTGAAAGCAAAGAGATTATTGACATCGTTGCTATGTGTCATGCCTTCCGTTTGAGAATGTTTCTGAGTTCTCGTTGATGTTTGGCAGTCTTGCCAGCACATCCTAAATTAAATCAGATAGCTGCTTCCCCTAGCAGGGTATTGGAATGACTCCAGCTAAGAATCGATCCAGTAACAAACAACTTAATTTATGATGGTATAAAAAGCCTCAGCCTCAGAAGATCTGTAATTAGGAAGAGTCCAACTGAGATTGAGCTGTGCTAAAATGAATATTCTCGTCTCCTTCCTTTGCACACTGCATGCACACACACACACACACACACACACACACACACACACACACACACACACTCTTCTTACTTTCATAGATTCTCATAGCCAGAATACTCAGTGAAAAATCATTTGGTCTATCATGTGGGCTTTTAGGCTTTTTGGATGAATAGAATATCCTGAAACTGTGATAATCCTAAGGGATGAAGTTGCCCTGACAGCCCTTGGAAGGTTAGAGGAGCTCAAGATAAAAGAAAATAGAGTCCTTTATAAAGATGTTCATGGTACTGTCGATACTCTGGCATGTTCTTAAACTGAAATGGACTCATTAATAAGGGTCTACCCCCCACCCCTGCTCCCTGAGTCACCTAGCATCCCCTCCTGAATCAGGGTTAGCTTCAGGTATGAATGATACAAACCCCCATGTATTAATGATCTAAGATAGAAATTTATTTCTTTCCCATGAAAACAGAGTTCTGAGGTAAGCAGTCCAAGGCTGGTGTGATGGGACCACCATTAACAGGGACACTGACTCTTTTCTGTTGCTTTGCTATTGTCAAAAGGGGGCTTTTCTCTCATGCTCCAAGTATAGGAAGCCTGAGTTCCAGGAAGCAGGTCCATGATCTTGCCGGCAGGAAGAAGTGGGAGAGGAGAAGAGAGCACAACTCCTTTTTAAAGGACACAGCCTTGGCCAGCCAGAGCCACACCTGTTTGCCAAGAGAGCTGGGATATGTCATCTTTATTCAAGTCAGCTATGAGGTTAGCTAAAAGCTGGGGTTCTATTACTAAGGAATAACTGGAGAATAGATAGTGGGGAACAAATCAGTGATTTGATCCCATCTCTTTATAGGCAACCTTTGTTATCAATTTTTTGTGTAGCCTTCAAGAGATAGTCTATATAAATAGTTAAGCATACATGTGTACATAGCCACACCCCTGCTTCTTTTTTTAAAACAACTAGAAGCCTACAAATTACACTTCACTGTTTCTTGTTTGTTTGTTTTCTGTGTAAAGTATATTCAGGAGATCAGTTCCTATCTGTCAATATATAGATTTATCCTTTTTAAATGGCTGTGGAATTCCCCATTAAGGTGATACACCATAACTAAAATCCCACTAATGGCATTTAACTGTATTTTGGTCTTTTTCTACTAGTATAAATATTCAACAATGGCTATAATTCTAAGTTTGCTCACATGTGTAAACAAATCTATAGGATATATATATAGGAAGGGAAACACCGGGTCTAAATTTTGATAGCCGTTATCAAATTGCCTCCAAAGAGTTTGCTCTAGTAGTTTTTTGAGAAAGCGTTCCTAAGAAAGAAAATATTCTGAGATCTCACAATATTCTACCCGTACACTTGATGTACATTTATATTTGCCTGGATATGGATTTCTAGGTGGAAAATAATTTTCTTTCAGAATTTTGAATGCTTCGTTCCATTGTTCTAGTTCAGTGTCATTCTGATTCCTAGACTGTTTTATTTAATACATAATATGTTTCTTTCTGAAAGTGTCAAAGACATGTTCATTCCTGGCATTGTGAAATTTCACAATGATGCGCTGTAGTTCTCATTTTCACTTATTGGACCACCCACTTGCTGGGTCTTCCAACCTGGATACGTAAGACTTTCAGTTGCAGGAAATGTTCTAGTACCCTTTCTTTTATACTTTATTTTCTCTGTTCTCTCTTTATGAAACTCCTATTAATCAGATGTTGAAGGTCCTAAAATGATCATCTAATTTTCATATACTTCATATCCTATTGTCACCTATCTGACTTTTAAAATTCTATATTTTGGTGTGATTCAGTAGCTCTGTCTTCCAAAGGGAGACTTATTGAAGTCTGAAAGACTTGAGTGTATGCAGGAAATAAGTCAACAAAAGAGGAGAGATTGAAGATACGGGAAAGACAGAAAGGAAACTGATAGAATAGATTCCTGAAGGAGTTAAGAAGGAATGGGATCCTCAAATGGGTTCACTAGTTTTGCTTAAGATGAGGCAAAAAACCTCGTTCTCAAATATGCTAAGATTCTGCACCCAAGTTTCAACATGTGGTTTCTTTTTTTCCCTCAACAACACCAAGCAATTCTTGGACACGAGCTGGGTGTCTTACAGTTCAACTCAATTCTGACACTATATCCAAGAGATAGTGTCAGATCCCACAGATTAAGGGCTCAGCCCTACAAGACTGCCAACTCCCAATCACGCTTCAAATGCCAGTCACAAGTCCAGGTTATCACCTGTGCCTCTGACCAACTGACTATAAATGAGAGGTTCCAAAGATTCCCTCCCTGGGTTCCGTTGATTTGTTAGAGTGTCTCACAGAACTCAGAGAAACATTTTACTTACTAGATTACTGGTTATAAAAGGATATAACTCAGGAACAGTCAGATGGAAGAGATGCATAGGGCAAAGTATAGGGAAAGGATGAGGAGCTTCCATGCCATCTCAGAGAACATTACTCTCCCCAAGTCCCCATATGTTCACCAACCCAGAAGGTCTCTGAACCCTGTCCTTTTGGGTTCGTATGGAGGTGTTGACCTAAAACAAATAGACTGCCAGCTATTTCTCCAGCAAAAATGGGTTTATTCAGGATCAGCAGAGAATTGCAATTTGGGGTCTGTAACCATGGTGAGACATGTACAAGTCCCCCACAGCAAGGGAAGGAGAACTCTTTTTTAGAGGGGAAAAGGAAGTTGGGAGGGCCTTAGTAAACAGAGTCCATGGTTATTTATTAGTTAAGTCCTTGCCAGGAAAGGAGAGGAGTCTTTCCTCTTCCTGTTGGCCTCTGCTATCATCACAGGGAGAGAGCACTCCCCTTTCTGGTCTCCTGATTCTATTTAGTTGAGGTTTCTGTTTATTAATTTTTTTGCAGAGGCATGAATGATTCATCATATAAGTATGATTAAAATTATTGGCCGTTGCTGTTTGGTTCAACATCCAGCCCTTCTCTCCTCCCCAAAGGTCAGGGGGTAGGACTAAAAATTCCAACCCTCTAATCACATGGATGGTTCTCCTGACAACCAGCCATCATCCTTAGGTGAATCCAAAAGTCACCCATTAACATAACAAAGGCATCTTTATTGCTCTCATCACTTAGGAAATTCCAAGAGTTTTAGGAGCTCTATGCTAGGAAAAATGGAGGAAGACCAAATACATATTTCTTATTATGGATCCCAATATCATAGATGCAGTAAACAAAGCTATGCATAAGCACTAAAAGTGGCATTTTGTAGTGTTTTAAATGTGGGCTCAGAGTCAGAGATCTGTGTTTAAGTTCTGACTCTCCTAGTTACTAGCTCTGTAACCATGGCCTTGATGGTGGACCTCTCTAAGGTATGTGTGTATAGATGTAGATATAGATATAGATATGTATGTGTATGTGTGTATATATATATATATCCATAAGGAGAAAGCAATAATAATATAATACTAGTTCATAGGGTTGTTGATATTATAAGGATTATAGGACAAAACGTATATAGAAAGGATTTAAGGGAGGAAGTAGAGATTGAGTGTATGGGCTCTTACACTTGGACTAATCCCTTTACTTTCTGACACCATAACTACAAACATCTGTACTTGGGTTCATCATTCTATAGCCAACATTTATTGAGTGCTTAGTAGATGCGAGTTACTATGATACATAATCATAATAAATGCTTATATGTTAGCAATCATATCATTTAGCACAGTACCTGGCATCTAGTAAGCATGTTGTGAATTTTAGCTCTCCAAAGATATGGTCAGATATAGATTTATTTTAAATAAGAAAAAAGAAAATGATTTAACACCTAATAATCTCCAACTTCTTTGTGAAATATAGATCAAAGAAATCTATAAAAGTGTGGGTGTGAGTGTTTGGGAGAGTGATTGGGAGTGAGAAATAAGCTTAGATAAATGCAGTATAGCATTGTTAAATAGCGGTGAAGGTCTGTTGAGATTAGACACCACAATTAGCTGCTGAGATTAGCAGTTCCATTGTCATATCATTAAGAAAACTAAGTCATTTTCTCCAGCAGTTCTCATCAGCATGGAGGCAAATATTTGGACTAATCCAGGTTAGAAATTAGAGGATGACTGCCATGTTGAGATAAGGGGATAAAAAATGATGCCGCAATAATTGTTGAAACAAAATCCCTGGGGGTCTAGACTAAATGGGGAAAGAAGTGAAGCCAGGGGGCTTCTCATATGTTTGGAGATAAAGTGACCTCAAGATGGACAAGAGGAAAGAGTGTAGACTTGGTGGAAGTATGGAAGTGAGGACACGGATACCTCAGATTTAATGTGAGTTTGGGCAGAGTCCTCAGGGATCCAGTCTTGAGGACAAAGTCATCTCAGATCAAGATCTCAGATAAAGATTTAAGAAATTAATCTTTAAAACTCTACTACTTGCTCTAGAGGTACAAAGCTGTAAGAATGATCAATCTGTGGTTCATTTAGTTTTGGAGGAGTCATTTATACATGTTCCACAAGAATTGAATAATTCTGTGACTCTGTGACTTCTTATTTATAACCTTAAACACTCAAAAAGACAAAGGTGATGCAGGCACAAAAGTTTAAAAGGTAAATCTCTCCCCTTCTCCAATCCAGTTCCCAGAGGTAATCACCCTTAGAGATGAGTATTGTCCTAGCTTGGGATCCCCCAGAAATAGAGCCTGAGACAAGGCCTTGCAGGACTGTGGTGCAGGTACTCCATGTGGAAGGTCACGGGGAGCAGGAAGAAGAGGCAAGAAAGAAGGGGCAGCCAATATATGGCACATTATCAAGATTCTGAGTGTAAATTCCACCAGAATCTAGAAATATACAGTTTGACAGGTCCTCAAAAATTTAAACTTGTAGTTATCTTACGACTAGCATTTTCACTCATGGGTATATATATCCAAAAGAATTGAAACAAGGACTCAGATACTTGTATACCCATGTTCATAGCAGCATTATTCACAATAGCCAAAAGGTGGAAACAGCACAAATGTCTATCAACAGATGAATGGATAAATGAAATGCAGTTTATACATGTAATAGAATATTATACTTCAAAGTTGGTAAGAGACAAGATCTTAAATGTTCTCACTGCAAAAAAGAAATGACAGTTATGTGAAGTGATGGAGATGTTAGCTAACACTTTGATGGTAATCATATTGCAACATAAAATAAATGTATGAAATCAACACACCGTATGCCTTAAACTTACACAATGTTATATGTCAATTATATGTCAATTTTTTAAAAAAAGGAAAAATTATTCAGATTTAAATTTTAAAAAATGCAATTCTGTTAGATGCTACGATATGGATGAACCTTGAAAACATTATGTTAAGTGAAATAAGCCAGACACAAAAGGATAAATATTACATGATTCTACTGATACAAGGTACCTACAACAGACCAATTCACAGACAGAAAAAATAGAGGTTCCCACCGTCTGTGGGGAGGGGAGAATGGGGAGTTATTGGATTTTGAGTACAGAGTTTATGTTGGGGATGATGAAATGGAAATGAATGGTGGTGATGGTTGCACAACAATTTGAATGTACTTCATGCCACTGAATTGTGTACTTGAAAATTGTCAAAATGGTCAATTTATGTTATGTATATTTTACCACAATAAAAAAAAAAGAAGTATGCAGAATGACTCCCAGACCTGTCCATTCAAAGATTGCAGTTGATGGTCTGGAGCATTTATCCATTAGCTTTTATTCCCCAGTAGTTGAGTGTTTCTCATGGAGGTGTTCACTCACTTGTCCTTCTGGGTGGCTCTTTTTTCAAGTCTCAGTGGGCTCCCTTGAGAATCCCCAAGGCAGAGTTTGGAAAGGCCACAGGCATTCTCTTTTGGTGGGACATCATCAGCTTGAGTCTGAGCTTGTGTGGAATCATCTACCACAACTGTGGCTGATATCAGAGATGGACAAAGGAAATGTGACACGGGACCTCAAAAAGTCTCTGGCACAAGTATGTGTTCTTTCAGACAATTCTCTCATGCATTTAAAAATATACAAATAAGGCTATCTATCTATATCTATACCTACACACATTTCTACACACTGATATTTTGTTCCATTACAAATATGAAATCATGCTATTCGTGTTATTTGCCGACTTGCTCTTCTTATAGACATATTTCTAACTTAGAGCTTATAGATGCACCTCAATATTTTAAACCACTGCAGAGCAGTCCATTGTACGGAGGTGCTATACTTTTTTAACCCACTGCAGTTGTGCGCCTACATTTATCAATAACAAAATGACTCTTGCCAAGGTCACTAATAACCTTCATATCTTTAAATCCAATGAGTCCATTTTTAGTTCTTCTCTTATGTGGCCCTCCCTTGCTGTCATCATCTTTGTTGTGTTTTTCTTTGATGTTTGTATTATGACGGGTATATTCTTTGCTTCAAGTCACACCTATTTCAGACATGATTTTAAAAGAATTAGCAAATGTGATGATACATTCAAAGTCAAATCGTGATATAAGATAGAATAGGGTTTGTTTTTCTTGCCCTTTTTTTTTTTAAAGAAAGTATGTTTTTCCAAGCTGTTTGCTCCTGAGTTTTCTGTAAGCAAGAAAAAATTCTCAAAAATGTTTGACTTGATGTTTGAAGAAGGTATCTGCTAATTATAGTTTTCGGGCATGTGCAACAAAATAACACACATGTGGATTACAGCATTCCATATTCTTTGCTGACAGTGAAATAGGCTATTATTAGTTGAGAATTATGTGGGCAGAATATAGATGGCGGGGATTTTAACAATTAAGTGAAAAGACATCTTTTTCTCCTTTCAGTGTCAGTACGTTTTATTGTATTTCAAGAGCCAGTCTTATTTAATTGAAATCATTTCAGGAGACTTAGGAGTATTAATTTTGAGCTTCCATTAACTTTCAAAATTTGGGTTTGGTGCTTGGGACAAAGAGTACAAAGTATAACATTTATATTAGTTGGAATGCAAAGAGCATAGGGGTGAAAAGCACAGGCTCAGCCATCCTGGGTGTTTTAATCAGCTTGGGCTGCTATAACAAAATACCATAGACTGTGTGGCTTACACAACAGACTTTTATTTCTCACAGTTCTGGAGGCTGGAAAGTCTGAGATCAGCATGTTCTGGGTTTGGTACGGGCCATCTTCCTGGCTTGCAGTCATCAACCTTCTTGTTTTCTCACACAGCAGAGAGAGGAAGCTCTGGTGTCTCTTCCCTTTCTTTTTTTTTTTTTTTTTTTTGTGGTATGCGGGCCTTCCTCTGTTGTGGCCTCTCCCTTTGCGGAGCACAGGCTCCGGACGCGCAGGCTCAGCGGCCATGGCTCACGGGCCCAGCCGCTCCGCGGCATGTGGGATCCTCCCATACCGGGGCGCGAACCCGGTTCCCCTGCATCGGCAGGCGGACGCGCAACCACTGCGCCACCAGGGAAGCCCCCTCTTCCCTTTCTTATAAGGGCACTAATCCCATCATGGGGGCTCCACCTTCATGACTTTATCTAAGCTTAACCACCTCTCACAGGTCCTATCTCCTAATACTAACACACTGGGAGTTAGATCTTCAATATATGAATTTGGGGGTGGGGGAACACAAACATTCAGTCCATAATACTGGGATGTGTGTTTTGGCGCCTATTACCTGTATGACTTTGGTTATGTCACCTAACCATAATTTTCTCATCTGTAAAGTGATAGTCACATTTCATAATCTCATACAGCTCCTGTGAGGATGAAACGGGATGACGTTTCTGAAGTTCTTGATGAAGTGCCTTTTGTTTATGTAGCTATTATTAGGACTCTTCTATGACTACAAAGTGTCAATTACTCTTCAGAACCCTTCAGTACGGTGGTGATCAGTTGTGTTGAAAGAGGAGGCTCTCAGACACAATGGAACCCGAAACTATTAACTGTGCCAACAAGGACACCTACTTGGAGAGGTGACCATCTACACTTGCTGCATTCTGACAAGGTTTTAGGATGCACTGAGGATTCACAGAATGCTAACTGACAGGCAGGTAGGCCGAATTCATCACACTCTAACCCCCACAGGGAACTACAGAAGTGCAAGAAGCCAGAGACCTGATGCAAGTGCTTTTAACTTAGGATCCCACCAGGATTGGAGGGAATGGACACGCTTCAGATGTACCCATGCAAATGGGTTTTATCTGCAGAGAAGCCCAGAGTGTCCTCACATTCTCAAACGGGTCTCCAGTTCAACAAACTTTAAGAGTCTCTGACCATAAAGAAACTTACAGTGTTTTCCAGATCATCCCCCTTAACTAAATTTCCTACACCCCATACTTCTGAATGAAAAACTTGTGTTTTTCTTCCCTAGGAAAAGATTAAATTCTATTTTGATTCTCAAGATCTAAAATTTGATAAATTAATACATTTTTTTGGAGGGAGTTTTTAATTAAGTAACAGAAAAGAACTATCTGTAAATTAGAAAATAATGAAGGAAAAAGAAGCTGCAGTCATTTTCTTTAATTTTAATATTGTAATGTAAACTGAATGTCCCCAGCTCACCAACCAGTGGGTATAAATGAGATCACTGGAACATTAATAAGGCCTGCATTTAGCTTCCTCACAGACCATATGTCAGGACCTCTGTGCATCTCCAATTTTTTGGCAATTTCAGGGGTATCTCACTTGAGCTCAGGAATAAGTCTACACATGTTCTAGTTTTGTGTCACTACTGATGTCCATTGCTATTAGCCATTGTATTGTACTTCTGTGGCCAGGATCCTCAGTGGGAATGCTGCTTCCTGGCATTCCTACTCCACAGCTGCCTTGAGATTCCTGCCAAATGTCACCACTGTGCTGTGCAGAGATTGCAGACATGCTCTTCTCTCTAAGTAGCAATTTGGCACATAGTGCTATTGTGTATGCAGTATGCCTTATAGGTTTCTCATCAAAATGCTTTCACTTACAACTTCTCCATTCTTCTCTACAGGGAGTCCCTGACACGTGGGGTGGATAGCAGACACTTTTTAATCTTTCTTTTCCACATCACTCTTTTCTCTGTCCTAGATGACCATGAAAAAGGTCCCTGCCTTCTTTTGTGTGTGTGTGTTTGGGGGTGGGGGAGGGGAAAAGTTTTACATACTGAGTGACACAGGCAAATAAATCTCTGGAGCTAAGGATTTGAGGATGTTACCAACATCTGCTTATGCTCAGCTTAGATACCTCTTTAACTTTTTAATAAAAGTAATAATAAACCTTTTATATCAATTAGAATGCTTTGGGCTGCAAGTAACAAAATATTAAATTTACAGTGTCTTAATAATGACACTAATATCTTCTACAATGTGCTCTGGATAAATGTCTAATGTAAGATTGTCTATTTTATTTACCAGTGTATCCCTAAAGCCTAGGACACCTGGCAAGAGTAAGTGCCCAATAAATATTTTTTGAATGAACAAATGAATGTCCACACAGTTCTTCTGGCTTTCTTTCACAAGCACAGGAGAGTAGCAGCTGCTCTAAATATCATGTTGTAACCAAAACAAGAATAAAACATGCTGGAGGATAAAAGACTCTATCCATATGTACCTATTCTAGCAGGTCTTTCCAAGAAGACCTCAGCTGACTTCCTATTCTTCAATGTCTAGAAATAGATTACAAGCCCACTGCAGACCAATCACAGTAAGAGCAATATGGGATTGTCATAATTGACTTAAGTCAGTCTTGATTCATCTGATGAGGCTGAGCACTTTGTAACCTAAACAAAATTGGTAGCTTGAATGGAGAGAATGTCTGTTGGGTTGCTAATCAGCAGTGTCTGCCATACCCTTTCCAGTATTTCTAAACCGAGTTTTTGTATTTGTTCCATTTCCTCACTTGCAAACATATGCTGGTGATTGGAATAAAATAATCGACCATGTCCTCATTTTAAAAAGTCTTCCATTGGATAGAAATGGGCAGAGTATCTGGTCTGTGTATTTTCTAAATGAAGAAAAAAAGCCCAGCAGTCCAGATCTTCATTATCCTTGGAAACTAGACTATAGCAAGGGCCTCCAAGTTGGCCTCCCTGCCTCCAGCCTCTTTCTGCTCTAATCCATCTGCCTCACAGCCAACAGAGTGATTTTTCAAATTCCAGACATGATAGGTTAATTTTTCTGCTTAAAATTTTCTGATAGCTCTCATCACCTCTCATCTCATTAGTATCACAAACAATGCCCGTCACAGTCTTGACTCATTCTCTCTCTCCAGTGTCATCTTCAACTCCCTTTCTTACCCTCTTCAGCTTCATTTTGCCATGAAAGACATTCTTACATATCTGTGCCTACTACAATGGTATTCCCTCTTTCTGGAACATCTTTCTCATTTTGTCTGCCTGGTCATCTTCATTTTATGAGCTTTCCTTGATAGCTCTGAGAGTCACAGATGCAAATATCTGTAGTTATCAGGTGGATGAGTGAGGTGAGGTAGGTATAAGGAAAAAACGTGCTTCTGATCATTGAACTTAGTGTCTTAGAGACAATAGGGAGTTGTGGAGACTGTGGCAAACCGGAGAACATATGCTAAAGGGGGCGTTCATTACTCAGCTTCAGCAGATTGTTGCCATGATGGAACGTGGGCCTTCATTTCCAAATATTCTGACTACTCCAGAGAAGCCAGAAATGAATATTTTATGTGAAATCTCCTAATTTTATACATGTAGAATTTTAATTTTTCAAAATATTGTAGACCAAAACCAAGCTAGATAGAGTGGGCCATCTGTTTTTCATCACAGCCTTGGTTACACCCTCCTCTGAGCACCCATAGCATAGGAAATTGCTGAGTGGCAATTATGTAAGTTTCAATTTGATACTTTGATCCTGCTATCAGTGTAGCGTATAATACAGTGGAGAATGGCTATTTGAGAATGGCTTGAACTGTTCCATAAACCTTGGGTACAGGATGTCAGACTTCTTAGTTCCTTCCCAGAGTCTGCCCCAACTGGCATTGGTATGACATACAATTATTTATTGTTTAGGGCCTTCATCCCCGTCTCTTCCCTGTGGAGAACACCCCTAACTTGAACAACCTACAGTGTGGGACAAGGCCATGGTGGGGTTTCCTGTCATGCTTCCAGTTCCATTCAGAGGCAGGCAGTTCCTTTGCTCTAGGCGCATACTCTCTCTGTCCCACTCAGCCCTTGGGACTCGTCTGTGGCTTCCAAGGACATGGTATTCAGTAAGGAGGCATCCATCATTGGGGTGCTGTGTGAGAGCAGAAAGCAGGTCCTCACCACTGGTGGAACCACACCTCTCTCCTTATAGTCTGGGGGAATCCAGTTCTTCCCAGAGTTGGGCTGCTCCTCTCCTTCAAACTTGGAGCATTTTCCTTTTCAGACAATCTAGATTTTTTGCATCCCTGGGCTTTGATTTTTTTTTTTTTTTTTTTTTTTTTTTGTGGTAGGCGGGCCTCTCACTGTTGTGGCCTCTCCCATTGCGGAGCACAGGATCCGGACGCACAGGCTCAGTGGCCATGGCTCAGCGGCCCAGCCGCTCCACGGCATGTGGGATCTTCCTGGACTGGGGCACGAACCCGTGTCCCCTGCATCAGCAGGTGGATTCTCAACCACTGTGCCACCAGGGAAGCCCCCTGGGCTTTGATTTTGAAAAGCAAAGACCTCTTAAGAAGGAAGAGAAAGCTTAGCCCTTAAAATTAGAAACTCGGGTCCAACTTTTGAGCCTTTAAAGAAAACATTGCATAGGTTAAATGTGCCTATTAACTTATAACACTAGAATATCAATAAATCATGATGCTACATTTGTTCACACAAAAACCTCCCTTACATTGTGTAGCTCACACACTTAGCAAGGCACCTGGTACTTAGTAGGTTCCCAACTCTTGATCAGTGAACTGACCTCAGTATACCAGGTTTATACTGAGAAAGAAAGCGTTGGAGAATGAGAGGGAAAGAGAAAGAGAGTGAAGAGGGGGCTGGAGGAAGAGGACAGGCAGGAGGGAGAGGAATGAACAATTATTGAGTACTGATCATATTTTGGTTCTTTGTAGTTATTGCATTTAATCCCAAGAGAAATAATCATATAGGCATTTTCATTCATATTTTACGGGAGAGGATATGAAGGCTTAGTGAAAGGTTAAGTAATGTACCAAGATCACTGAGCTTCTTAGCTGAGCTGGGATTTAGACTGATATGCCTTTCACTCCAAAGTCCTGCTAATTATTACACCTGCCTGTCCAAATAGTCCCAACTAATCTGGAGATACTTGAGACTCTGGTGGAAGCTGCCTGCATTTGTTGAATTTAAGATAATAGAAAACTCGCCTATTATTTGGCCTGGGGTCACCATGGAGTGAAATGCAAGAAGCTGAATGGATGAATTGGGAGATTGGGATTGTCATGTATACACTAATATGTATAAAATAGATAACTAATAAGAACCTGCTGTGTAAAAAAAAATTTAATTTAATTTAATTAAAAAAAAAAAAGAAAAAGCTGGAACCTGAGAGATGGTTTCCGTAGAGGCCAAATGTGACTGTAGCACAGCATGGCTTCTACCGCGCCTCTGCAAGGAGAAGTCCAAATGCCCTCAGTTAACCAGTTCTGTGCATTCTAATGGCTCTGAACTCAGTTTTCTAAAGGAAAGTGCTCCCCTGCTCTACTCTAAGAAACTTTTCCTGACAGGAGGCCTTTTACTAACGCCAGTGGTTTTTCACTGTGAGCTCTTAAGAGGACTAAGCATTGGGGCTGTCACACTGTCCATATGAAATTATACAGAATTATTCTTCTAATTGAGAAAGAGTACCTTCTGTCCCCAGAATGTTCCAGACAGACAAGATCTTCTGGGGTCCTCACCACTGTAGGGGACACCTTATTCTTTTCTTTTACACCTTCTTTCTTTTCTGTGCCTCCTTGATGTCTCTGTGTCTACAGAAACTCCTTTAAATTATTGCCTGTTCTAGCCAAGACAGCTCTGTGTATAAAAGTCTGGTTAGTTTCACTCCAGTGTCGCTTGGATTTCTTTTCTGTGGTGCACAGTTTACAATGTGAACCCAGATTAAGAGGGAATGAGTTGATCCATTACTGGTATATTAGTAGAATGTCAATTTAACAGAACCCACTCAAGCATCCCATAAAACAAAGGATTTTTTGAACGCAGGCTTCTGAATTTGCATGATTTATAAACTTGGGCTAGTTATGAGGGAGGTCAGCCAGAATTAAGAAAAACTCTGAGTTATAGTTTAATATACTAGAAAGAACATTTGTTATTTTTATTATTTTCCTCTAAGAAATAGAATTAATTCAGTCTAAAGTATTTCCAAATCAAGGTTACCTAAGCCTGCTTTTACATGTAGAAGCTTTGCAGTTTTGGTTCTTAGGATCACTAACTTATACTTAAATTAATACTACAGAGTTGTAAAATACAGGCAATTCTCTTAAGTAAGTCACTGACCTTCAACATGATGTGAATTTTTTAAAAATCAGAAACTTATACAAATGTAAATCACAACTGAACTGCTTGAAAATGAGGGAGAAGGTACACAAGCAGATCTTCAGATGACAGTAATAGCTACTATTTATTGTGTTCCAGTGCTGTACCAAAAGGATAATCCTAAGAGGTGATAATTAGTATCCTAACTTTTCAGTTAAGTTACAGCTTTTGAGGAGGCTAAACAACTGGCCCAAAGCCACACAGCTAGTAAATAATAGAACCCCGGCTCAAGCTGAGTGAGCTTGTCACAGACCTTTGTTGCTAATGCCTAGTTTACACTGTTTTCATTTTAGTGCTAAAGGAGATTTTAGAGTTGATCTAGTCCAGTGTTTCTCAAACTGAGTGATGAACGTATCCCATAAACAAGACCAAAAGACAACCCTCAGAATGGGAGAAAATATTTGCAAATGAAGCAACTGACAAAGGATTAATATCCAAAATTTATAAGCAACTCATGCAGCTCAATAACAAAAAAACAAACAACCCAATCCAAAAATGGGCAGAAGAACTAAATAGACATTTCTCCAAAAAAGATATACAGATCGCCAACAAACACATGAAAGAATGCTCAACATCATTAATCATTAGAGAAATGCAAATCAAAACGACAATGAGATATCATCTCACACCGGTCAGATTGGCCATCATCAAAAACTCTAGAAACAATAAATGCTGGAGAGGGTGTGCAGAAAAGGGAACCCTCTTGCACTGCTGGTGGGAATAATGTAAATTGATACAGCCACTATGGAGAACAGTATGGAGGTT
>NC_041222.1:39749013-39752789 GCF_002837175.3 Physeter macrocephalus | reverse complement strand
GACGGGAATAAAACACAGACCTACTAGAGCATGGACTTGAGGACACGGGGAGGGGGAAGGGTAAGCTGTGACAAAGTGAGAGAGTGGCAGGGACATATATACACTACCAAATGTAAATTAGATAGCTAGTGGGAAGCTGCCGCATAGCACAGGGAGATCACCTCTGTGCTTTGTGACTACCTAGAGGTGTGGGATAGGGAGGGTGGGAGGGAGGAAGACGCAAGAGGGAAGAGATATGGGAACATATGTATATGTATAACTGATTCACTTTGTTGTAAAGGAGAAACTAACACACTATTGTAAAACAGTTATACTCCAATAAAGACGTTAAAAAGAAAAAACTCGTGGATTCACAGTGTTGACATAAATTATTTTTATTATAAGAAGCTTAAATATATATAAACTATGTTCCTGTTATGCCCATATTTCTTATATAAGCCTAAAGTCAAACCACATTACAAATTAAATATCAAGAAAATTACAAAACCAATAAAATTTAAGTTAATAGAATTAACGTGACAGAAAATGCTTTTCTGCTGAAACTAAATTGCCTAGATTAGCTTTAAAAATATCAAAAGATATCTACTAATCACTAGGGTAGAAAATTGGAGTCTGTAGCAATGGGGTGTTCATATAAATGTAATGTTCAGAATGTTATTAATAATTTCAAGGCAGTGAGAGATGTTCAGATGTCAATTTTAATGGAGTCTTTTATAACTGTAAATTATCTTATTTACTTGAAGGTAAGGTTAGCATTCTGCCTTTTGGGAAATCTACATTAAAGAATATCTGATTGAATTATCACTGGACTGTGAAACTAAAATGTACTCATTATGTGTTAACTGCCTTACAAAACTGTTCTTGAACTATTGCAAACTGGTACGGAGGGTACCGGAAAGTGGATTCTCTTGGGTTCAGCAACTCTAAACTACTGCTATGCTGCATGATGGTTCAATGCTCTGTCTACTTGGCTCTTTTCAAAGTTTTGTGTACTAACTAAGGAGAGTGTTAGCAGATACAACAGGTAACTGAATTTTCAGTAACTGAACCCAGTAAAATTTTGCTTCTCAGTCCACAGTCTGGTCAGGCAGCCTTCCATGTTACCCTTTCAGGGACTGGTCTTCCATTTTGTGGCTCCACTTGCCTTTGGTCCTCAATGGCCTTTCTGTTCAGCTGGCAGATGGGGAAAGAGAGCAAAGGCTCTATGTGCTGTGGGGAGGAGAGTGGGTGCTTATCTGGGCCCAACGTGGAAATGGCACACATAACTTCTGCCAGTCACCCAGCCACACCCAAATAGAAGAGAGGCTAGTAAATGTAGTCCAGATGTTTGCTGAAAAAGGAAAAGGAAACAATAAATATATAGCAGAATATTTTCTCTTTATAAAAAAGACAGTTTTTTTTTTAGTGAACCAGAATTTCTTAGATGAGCCAGATTATAAACACAGGTATGAAAATGGGTCCCATAATGATGTAGCAGTGACTAGATTAAGTGGCTATCCTGACCTACATATGCTTACACTAATATTTTAGATTATCCCTGAAATGAAAACATTAAGTGTAAAAATTGTCTCTGAAAACTCAAAGGCCTCTAAGAAGATACATAGAATCCTCAAGGTCCATATATCCTAATTTTAGGGACGATCACCCTAAATGAAATCTCCATTCTAGTCTGGCTAGAGGGTTTCCTGATGCCTGTTCATTCACCATAATTATTCCTAGCCTTAGGCTTTTGTTTATGCAGTTTACCTGCCTAGAACGCTCTACCCATTTCTTTTCAGAAATTTATCGAATTCCTACTGACCACTTGGCTAATGGTCCCACACCTCTAGGAAGGTTACCCAGCCTTCCTGTCATCCAGGATCTCTGATTTGGCAGAACTCTTACCTTACACAGAACTAAAAAGTTATTCATATCATTATTTAGTTTATGCATATATGTCTTGTTTCATGACTTGTTTCATCAAGTGATTTCCCAACCAGAGCCTGGAGGAGTTTTTCATTCCACAAAGAAATGAAGAAAATAAGGATAGAATGCTGGGTTTTTGAAAAGGTTTAATTAATTCAACCTCCAAAATTTTTTTCCTGAGAGTACATATTTTCTATTTTTTACATGTTAAAATGACTTTGCTTTTATAAAATGATGATTTGAAATACAGAGAACAATCTCTGTCTTTCTCTCTGTTTCTCTGTCTCTCTCTCTCTGTCCCAGTGAAGAGACTGAACTCAGAGAGGTGAAGTGACATTCCTAAGGTTACATTGCAAGGTCAAACCGAAGTGTTTCAGTCAGGATATTGTGGACAATGAATGAAAGGAAACTCAAACGAAACCCAAGTGTCTTAAGCAGTAAAGAAACATAGGAAGAAGTCCTGAGGAAAGGCTTCTATGCAGGGTTGATTTATTCAGTGGCTCGATGATGTCATCAAAGGTCCAGATTCTTTCTCTATTTCTTTTTTAAAAAAAATTTAATTTAATTAATTTATTTTTTATACAGCAGGTTCTTATTAGTTATCTATTTTATACATATTAGTGTATAGATGTCAATCCCAATCTCCCAGTTCATCCCCCTCCCCACCCCCGACTTTCCCCCCTTGGTGTCCATCCGTTTGTTCTCTACATCTGTGTCTCTGTTTCTGCCCTGCAAACCAGTTCATCTGTACCATTTTTCTAAATTCCACATATATGCATTAATATACAATATTTGTTTTTCTCTTTCTGACTTCCTTCACTCTGTATGACAGTCTCTAGGTCCATCCACCTCACTACAAATAACTCAGTTTTCTTCCTTTTTATGGTTGAATAATATTCCATTGTGTATATGTGCCACATCTTCTTTATCCATTCATCTGTTAATGGGCATTTAGGTTGCTTCCATGACCTGGCTATTGTAAATAGTGCTGCAGTGTACATTGGGGTGCATGTGTTTTTTTGAATTATGGTTTTCTTAGGGTATATGACCAGTAGTGTGATTGCTGGGTCATACGGTAGTTCTATTTTTAGTTTTTTAAGGAACCTCCGTACTGTTCTCCATAGTGGCTATATCAATTTACATTCCCACCAGCAGTGCAAGAGGGTTCCCTTTTCTCCACACCCTCTGCAGCATTTATTGTTTGTAGATTTTCTGATGATGCCCATTCTAACCAGGGTGACCATAGGTGCATGGGTTTATCTCTGGGCTTTGTTTGTATCCTGCTCCATTGATCTGTATTTTGGTTTCTGTGCCAGTACCATATTCTCTTGATTACTGTAGCTTTGTAGTATAGTCTGAAGTCAGGGAGTCTGATTTCTCCAGCTCCGTTTTTTCCCCTCAAGATTGCTTTGGCTATTCAGGGTCTTTTGTGTCTCCATACAAATTTTAAGATTTTTTGTTCTAGTTCTGTAAAAAATGCCATTGGTAATTTGATAGGGATTGCACTGAATCTGTAGATTGCTTTGGGTAGTATAGTCATTTTCATCTGTGCATTAATTTTGTATCCTGCTACTTTACCAAATTCATTGATTTGCTGTAATAGTTTTCTGGTGGCATCTTTAGGATTCTCTATGTATAGTATCATGTCATCTGCAAATAGTGACAGTTTTACTTCCTTTTTTCCCCTTTGGATTCCTTTTATTTCTTTTTCTTGTCTCATTGCCATGTCTAGGACTTCCAAAACTATGTTGAATAACAGTGGCGAGAGTGGATATCCTTGTCTTTTTCCTGATCTTAGAGGAAATGCTTTCAGTTTTTCACCATTGAGAATGATGTTTGCTGTGGTTTTGTTGTATATGGCCTTTATTGTG
>NC_041222.1:39746342-39747222 GCF_002837175.3 Physeter macrocephalus | reverse complement strand
TTTTTGGAAGAGTTTGAGAAGGATGGGTGTTAGCTCTTCATTAAATGTTTGATAGAATTCACCTGTGTAGCCATCTGGTCCTGGACTTTTGTTTATTGGAAGATTTTTAATCAGAGTTTCAATTTCATTACTTGTGATTGGTCTGTTCATATTTTCTGTTTCTTCCTGGTTCAGTCTTGGAAGGTTATACCTTTCTAAGAATTTGTCCATTTCTTCCAGGTTGTCTATTTTATTGGCATAGAGTTGCTTGTAGTAGTCTCTTAGGATGCTTTGTATTTCTGCGGTGTCCATTGTAACTTCTCCTTTTTCATTTCTAATTTTATTGATTTGAGTCTTCTCCCTCTTTTCCTTGATGAATCTGGCTAAAGGTTTATCAGTTTTGTTTATCTTCTCAAAGAACCAGCTTTTAGTTTTTTTGATCTTTGCTATTGTTTTCTTTGTTTCTATTTCGTTTATTTCTGCTCTGATCTTTATGATTTCTCTCCTTCTGCTAGCTGGGTTTTGTTTGTTCTTCTTTCTCTAGTTCCTTTAGGTATACGGTTAGGTTGTTTATTTGAGATTTTTCTTGTTTCTTGAGGTCAGCTTGTATAGCTATAATCTTTCCTCCTAGAACTGCTTTTGCTGCATCCCATAGGTTTTGGATCGTCGTGTTTTCATTGTCATTTGTCTCTAGGTATTTTTTGATTTCCTCTTTGATTTCTTCAGTGATCTCTTGGTTATTTAGTAATGTATTGTTTAGCTTCCATGTGTTTCTGTTTTTTACGTTTTTTCCCTGTAATTGATTTCTAATCTCATAGCGTTGTGGTCAGAAAAGATGCTTGATATGATTTCAATTTTCTTAAATTTACTGAGGCTTGATTTGTGACCCAAGATGTGATCT
>NC_041222.1:39735987-39745958 GCF_002837175.3 Physeter macrocephalus | reverse complement strand
TTTGATTTCCATTTGCATGGAATATGTTTTTCCATCCCCTCACTTTCAGTCTGTATGTGTCCGTAGGTCTGAAGTGGGTCTCTGTAGACAGCATATATATGGGTCTTGTTTTTGTATCTATCAGCGAGCCTATGTCTTTTGGTTGGAGCATTTAATCCATTCAAATTTAAGGTAATTATCGATATGTATGTTCCTATTACCATTTTCCTGATTGTTTTAGGGTTTTTTTTTAGGTCATTTTCTTCTCTTGTGTTTCCCACTTAGAGAATTTCCTTTAGCATTTGTTGTAGAGCTGGTTTGGTGGTGCTGAGTTCTCTTAGCTTTTGCTTGTCTGTAAAGCTGTTGATTTCTCCATTGAATCTGAATGAGATCCTTGCGAGGTAGAGTAATCTTGGTTGTAGTTCCTTTCGTTTCATCACTTCAAATATATCGTGCCACTCCCTTCTGACTTGTAGAGTTTCTGGTGAGAAATAAGCTCTTGACCTTATGGAAGTTCCCTTGTTGCTTTTAATAATTTTTCTTTGTCTTTAATTCTTGTCAGTTTGATTACTATGTGTCTTGGTGTGTTTCTCCTTGGGTTTATCCTGCCTGGGACTCTCTGTGCTTCCTGGACTTGGGTGGATACTTCCTTTCCCACTTTAGGGAAGTTTTTGACTATAATCTCCTCAGATATTTTCTTGGGACCTTTCTCTCTCTCTCTTCTCCTTCTGGTACCCCTATAATGCAAATGTTGGTGCATTTAATGTTGTCTCAGAGGTCTCTTAGGCTGTCTTCATTTCTTTTCATTCTTTTTCCTTTATTCTGTTCTGTGGCAGTGAATTCCACCATTCTGTCTTCCAGGTCACTTATCTGTTCTTCTGCCTCAGTTGTTCTGCTATTGATTCCTTCTACTGTATTTTTCATTTCAGTTATTGTATTATTCATCTCTGTTCGTTTGTTCTTTAATTCTTCTACATGTTTGTTCTTTAATTCTTCTAGTTCTTCATTAAACATTTCTTGCCTCTTCTTGATCTTTGCCTCCATTCTTTTTCTGAGGTCCTGGATCCTCTTCACTATCATTTTTCTGAATTCTTTTTCTGGAAGGTTGCATATCTTCACTTCATTTAGTTGTTTTTGTGGGGTTTTATCTTGTTCCTTCATCTGGTACATAGTTCTCTGCCTTTTCTTTTTGTCTGTTTTTCTGTGAATGTGGTTTTTGTTCCACAGGCTGCAGAATTGTAGTTCTTCTTGCTTCTGCTGTCTGTCCTCTGGTGGATGAGGCTATCTAAGAGGCTTATGCAAGCTTCCTGATGTGAGGGACTGGTGGTGGGTAGAGCTGGGTGTTGCTCTGGTGGGCAGAGCTCAGTAAAACTTTAATCTGCTTATCTGCTGATGGGTGGGGCTGGGTTCCCTCCCTGTTGGTTGTTTGGCCTGAGCCGACCCAGCACCGGAGCCTACCTGGCTCTTTGGTGGGGCTAATGGCAGCCTCTGGAATGGCTCATGCCAAGAATTACTTTCCAGAACTTCTGCTGTCAGTGTCCTTGTCCTCTTGGTGAGCCACAGCCACCCTCTGCCTCTGCAGGAGACCCTCCAACACCAGCAGGTAAGTCTGGTTCAGTCTCCTATGGGGTCACTGCTTCTTCCCCTTGGGTCCTGATGTGTGCACTGCTTTGTATGTGCCCTCCAAGAGCGGAGTCTCTGTTTCCCCCAGACCTGTTGAAGTCCTGCAATCAAATCCCTTTAGGCTTCAAAGTCTGATTCTCTGGGAATTCCTCCTCCTGTTGCCGGACCCCCAGGTTGGGAAGCCTGACGTGGGGCTTAGAACCTTCACTCCTGTGGTGGACTTTTGTGGTATAATTGTTTTCCAGTTTGTGAGTCACCCACCCAGTGGTTATGAGATTTGATTTTATTGTGATTGTGCCCCTCGTACTGTCTCATTGTGGCTTCTCCTTTGTCTTTGGAGGTGGGGTATCTTTTTTGGTGAGTTCTAGTGTTTTCCTGTAGATGATTGTTCAGCAGTTAGTTGTGATTCTGGTGCTCTCACAAGAGAGGGTGAGCGCACGTCCTTCAACTCCACCATCTTGAACCAATCTCTCCATTTCTGTATTTCCTTCTCAGCCATCTGCAACTGGGTGACTTTGGTTTCAAGGTGGTACTCATGGTTCTAGATGTCATAAGCAGACATGCCAGTGTTTGGCAACGTGAAAAGAGATGGTCTCTTTCTGTGTTTTTCTTTTGTAAAAGTGAGGAAACCTTTCACAAAGGTTACCAGCAGACTTCTCCCTCAACTCACTGGCTAAAATGTGTCACATGCTGAGACCCAAACCAATGACTGTGGAAAAAGGAATGGGGTGAACATGATTGGTCAGGATGTACCACTGAGTTGGTTTAGGGTCACCTTCCCTGAGGAGTAGCAAAAAAACAAAATTGGGTTTTTTGAACACAAAAGAAGGGGGAGAAATGGCTGTCAATAAACAATCATTAAGGCTCACTATGCCAGACTGATAGACTGATTCTAGGGGTCTTCCTACTGCACAAAATACTGGTTGAATGAATAGAGAGAAGTGAAAATATACATGTAGGAGAAAGATATTTAGAATATCAATTAAGGCGTTGAGAGAAGGAAAACTGATTTCTCATTCCTTTCTTTAGAACCATCAAATACTTTTATAATTTATGATAATGCACATTTGTATGAACCATATAGAAATTCCTCCTTCAGGCTTTCTTATGTTGCTATAAAGATAAATGAGCTCTATGAAGTCATACACCATAAATATAAGTTTTTATCACAATACTGATTATTACAACTCTATTTCTAAGGAGCTGTAGAAATTTCATGAAAAGAAAATGAAACTCTAGGAGATGCATAGAAAAGCCAAACAATTGCACAGATTTTTAAAGCAGCATTTTTCAAAAATACGTCAGTGCAATATAAATATATGAAAAAATGTTCAGCTTCACTAGTAATCAAAGGAATGCAAATTAGCATGAGAAACATTTTCACTCATCAAACTGGCAATTTTTTTCCTAAGCTTGGTGTTAAAGGTTGGTGAGTGTGTAAGAAAATAGGCATTCTTATATACTGATGGTGGGATTGTAACTTGCTGCATCATTTCTGGTTGTCATTTTAACAGTTTGTGACAAAGGATTGTTTATTTTCCGTCTTCACTAGACCTTAGGGTCACTGAGTGCAGGGACTATATTTGTTCTGCTGAATATTCCTGGTGTCTAGACCATTGCCTAATAATTAAATAAATACATATCTAATAGTTATTGAGTGGTCAGTAAATATTTGCTGAATTAATAAACAGATATTTTAAAAAGTAAGCATAGCCTTTAACCTGGCATTAAAGTTTCTAGGAATATATATGAGAAAAATAAGGATTATAAACCAAGAATCATTTATAAAGATGTTTATCCCATTGTAATTTATAGCTTCAACAAGATAAAAATGTCAGTGGGGGAATAATGTTTAGCGTAAGGGATTAGTATTCTAAATGTTAGCACATCCAGATGATAAGAGCTAACAAAAAACATTGCCGAAGGTTATTTAATAACATTGAAGATGTTCATAAATGTGTATTATCAAATCAAGAAAGTTTTAACAATAGCATGACCTCTTATTAAATACATGGATATGTGAAAATGCTTAGAAAAAATGCTTTAAATATATACAACAAAATGTGCACAGTGATTATTTAACTATGATGGGAATATAGCTGATTCTTTTTCATTTTTTTTTAATACTTAACATGTATTGTTTTGTAAAAAGGAAAAGAAGAATAAATGTTCTTTTGTTCAAGTGAGTGATTTGGAAAAAAAAACCTCTCTCCATTTGATTACTCCTAATCAAATGTCATTTTATTTTGGTAATGATGGCTTGTTAAAGATATATACTATATCAACCAAACTAAGCATAAAGAGTCAATCTGTGGTACTTTTGTGGCAGATTGTGGGATGTTTTCCCACTGTGAAACTGCAGCAGGTTTTTTTGTTTTGTTTTGTTTTTTTGTGGTACGCGGGCCTCTCACTGTTGTGGCCTCTCCCGTTGAGGAGCACAGGCTCCGGGTGCACAGGCTCAGCGGCCATGGCTCACGGGCCCAGCCGCTCCGCGGCATGTGGGATCTTCCCGGACCAGGGCACGAACCCGTGTCCCCTGCATCGGCAGGCGGACTCTCAACCACTGCGCCACCAGGGAAGCCCTGCAGCAGGTTTTTAAATGATATTTTAAAGATTGCCGAAAAGAGTCACAGATTTCTGCGTAAACTGTGGAAAAAAAATTTAATCTATTGTATTTGAAGTTAAGCTTCAACCTTGTATATCTTATACTCGAGAGCAGCAACTTAATGTTTTAAAAAGCTGCTTGCCTACTTCTTTTTCTTTGACAGTGCTATTTAAAGTGCGGTTAAGCACACTTATCAATAGGATGTATGAGTCATATCAATAATTATGAGCAACAGCAATAGTGTTCTCAAAGATGTGCAGTGTTTTTTTAAAAGATTAAGCAAAATGGCATCTTTATGCAGTTGAATGGTGTTAGGGGCTGTTTAGAAGCAATGGAGTCTTTTGTTGTTTCCAATCAATCTGTATCATTGTAGATGAGAAACAAATCAAGTCATCCATTAACATAAAACATGACATTTTTAACATGACTCAGTTGATGCACATATTACTGGGCGTAGATAAACTCATTGTCCCTAAGACATGATTCACATTCCCTAACATGTTTGTTTTTTGTTTTTTTTTTTGTGATACACGGGCCTCTCGCTGTTGTGGCCTCTCCCATTGCGGAGCACAGGCTCCGGGCGCGCAGGCTCAGTGGCCATGGCTCACGGGCCCAGCCGCTCCGCGGCATGTAGGATCTTCCCAGACCGGGGCACGAACCCGTGTCCCCTGCATCGGCAGGCGGACTCTCAACCACTGCGCCACCAGGGAAGCCCCCCTAACCTGTTTTATATGGTCTAACTTTGTTTATCAGCAGCCTCCAGGTAGCTCCCTGGTTTCTCCATGGTAGATATTTGAATTTTTTTCTGCTCATATCAAGCCTATGCTTTCACCAACCTGTCCCTTAATACATGACTTCAACACTTGCATCATTCAGAGAATAGAAGGCACCAGAAGGAAAATGACTGTACTTTGCTTCACTGAAACTACAGATTTACCTACCTTAGCACCCACCAATCCACTTTCCTTCCTACAGTGAATTCCTTTATCTGTGCTTTGGATCTCATCTTCCCCTGCCTTCTCAGAACTATACTCCACAAATTAGCCCCCTTTTCTTATCTCCAACTCTGACTTCAACCATAGGCATCTCAGTATCCTCACAAGTAGCACATGGATAGCATTAATAAAATGGCAGTTCCCCATTTACTAAGCATTTCGTCTGTACTGGGCACAGAGCTTTGAATCTATTAGCTTATTTCTTTCAACCTCTTTGTATGGTGGGTATTGTTTTCCACATTATGCAGATG
Source organism: Physeter macrocephalus (assembly GCF_002837175.3). Taxonomy (NCBI): domain Eukaryota; kingdom Metazoa; phylum Chordata; class Mammalia; order Artiodactyla; family Physeteridae; genus Physeter; species Physeter macrocephalus. Next base: position 39,740,505 of record NC_041222.1, on the reverse strand, counting down.
AGGGAATTGAAGCTCAGAAAGGTTAATAAGCACCAGCTAAGATTATACAACACACATGAGGCAGAGTTGGGATTCAAACCAAACTCTGTCTGATTGCAAGATTATATCTTAACTGTTGTGTTATTTTGCTCTTGTTTGTCTTTGAAAAATCCTCTCTTGGACCCAATCTTTATCTCATCATAGACAAACTTCCTGGAAGACCTGTATTCACCTGCTCTCTCTACTTCACTCCTCACACCTCAACCCACTGCAACTTGGCCTGTGCAACATCGTCAGTTACCTTCTCATTTCTAAAGCCAGAAGGTCTTCTGAGTCCTTTTCACATCTTGATTTGTCGGAGACTTTGACTCTGTTGACAGCTCTCTCCTTGAAACATTTTCTTCTGTGGACTTTCATAAAATACCCACTTTGCTAGTTTTTTTCCCTACTTAATCTTTGGGGTTGCGAATTACTTCTTTTTTTCCCTCTATCTTTGTGTTAAAATTCCTCATATCTGTCATTTGTTTGTTACAAATACAAATGTTTTCATTACAAATACTGTCCTAGGGATCTCATCCGCTCCCATGGCTTTATGTCTATTTGCTGATAAATCCCTCATTTCTCTCTGGAGCCCAGGTCTTTGTTCTGACCTTCAGACCTGAATATCTGCTGCCTGTTTCACATCTGACTTTACCTGTCCCTCAGGCACAGAAGTGGAGTAGTGAAGTACTGGGAGCATCCTGTCTAGACTCACGCTGGGGCTTGAATCCTGGTACCACCACCTAGGACCATGTGCCTCTGGGCATTCAACCCTCTGGGCCTCCATTTCCTCACCTCATCTGCACTTACTGAGTACACACACATAAAATTTTTCTCTTTTTTAAGAAAAACAGGTCTTACGCAAATAAAGATACTACTATACCACTGAAGGTTATTTTTCAAATTATTGTGCAGGCCACCTGCCACTCATCAAGTGAGAAAATAATGGTATGTTCTTTATTTTAATAGTCCAGTATCCTATTTTTTATGGGTCAAAAACTGCAAAGGAGAGAGAAAGAGAGATAAAGGAGGGAGGAGGAGAGGGAGGAAGAATGGTTGAAATTTTTAAAAAATTAAAAAAAGAAAACCTGAATTTTCATAAAAATTTACACAAATTACTATTAATTAATGGTATCATTCAAGGTAATTAGTGTCAGTTATTCACTACGAGGGACTTGTGGCATTCAAGCAGATTGGTACTCAGTAAACAATAATCGGGAATAGTGTTTCTCAAATCTGGTGATCATAAGAATCACTGCAGAAAATTTAAAATATACCTATGTGAATTCCTCCTCAGATTTACTGAATCAGAATCTCTGGGGATGGGAGCCAGGAATATGTATATTTTAAAGCTCTCAGCAGATTCTAATGAACTATCTTATTTAGAAATCACTGTTGAGCAGGGTTTTAACCTCCAATATAATAAAATAGTCATACCTTCTTTAGAACAAATGAAAACTATTTTTAGTGCTATTTGATATTTTATGTTTGAATCCTGGATACTTTGAGAGAGGACTCAAAGGACTCATCATTAATGGCACTGACCTAGGTAAAGACTACATTTAGGAGCTTCAAGATGGCGGAAGAGTAAGACGCCGAGATCACCTGCCTCCCCACAGATACATCAGAAATACATCTACATGTGGAATAACTCCTACAGAACACCTACTGAACACTGGCATCAGACCTGAGACCTCCCAAAAGGCAGGAAACTCCCCACGTACCTGGGTAGGGCAAAAGAAAAAAGAAAACACAGAGACAAAAGAATAGGGATGGGACCCGCACCAGTGGGAGGGAGCTGTGAAGGAGGAAAGGTTTCCACACACTAGGAAGCCCCTTCGCGGGCGGCGACTGAGGGTGGCGGAGGGGGGAGCTTCGGAGCCACGGAGGAGAGCGCAGCAACAGGGGTGCTGAGGGCAAAGCGGAGAAATTCCCGCAGAGGATCGGTGCCAACCGGCACTCACCAGCCAGAGAGGCTTGTCTGCTCACCCGCCGGGAAGTGGGGGGGGCTGGGAGCTGAGGCTCGGGCTTCGGTCGGAAGCTGGGAGAGGACTGGGGTTGGCTGCGTGAACACGGCCTGAAGGGATTAGTGCACCACGGTTAGGCGGGAGTCCGGGAAAAAGTCTAGACCTGCCGAAGAGGAAAGAGACTTTTTCTTGCCTCTTTGTTTCCGGGTGCGCGAGGAGACGGGATTCAGAGCACCGCTTAAAGGAGCTCCAGAGACGGGCGCGAGCCGCGGCTATCGGTGCGCACCCCAGAGACGGGCATGAGACGCAAAGGCTGCTGCTGAGGCCGCCACCAAGAAGCCTGTGTGCGAGCACAGGTCACTCTCCACACCACCCCTCCCGGGAGCCTGTGCAGCCCGCCAGTGCCAGGGTCCCGTGATCCAGGGACAACTTCCCCGGGAGAACACACGGCGCGCCTCAGGCTGGTGCAACGTCACGCCGGCCTCTGTCGCTGCAGGCTCGCCCCACATCCGTACCCCTCCCTCCCCCCGGCCTGAGTGAGCCAGAGCCCCCGAATCAGCTGCTCCCTTAACCCCTTCTTGTCTGAGCAAAGAACAGAAGCCCTCAGGCGACCTACACGCAGAGGCGGGGCCAAATCCAAAGCTGAACCCCAGAAGAGAAAGGGAAATCTCTCCCAGCAGCCTCAGGAGCAGTGGATTAAATCCCCACAATCAACTTGATGTACCTTGCATCTGTGGAATACCTGAAAAGACAACGAATCATCCCAAATTGAGGAGGTGGACTTTGGGAGCAACGATATATATATATTTTTTCCCTTTTTCTCTTTTTGTGAGTGTGTATGTGTATGCTTCTTTGTGTGATTTTGTCTGTATAGCTTTGCTTTTACCATTTGTCCTAGTGTTCTGTCAGCTTAAAATAATTTTTTTTCTTAATTATTTTTTATTTTAATAACTTTTATTTTATTTTATCTTTTTCTATCTTTCTTTCTTTTTTTTCCTCCCTTTTATTCTGAGCTGTGTGGAGGACAGGCTCTTGGTGCTCCAGCCAGGCGTCACGGCTGTGCCACTGAGGTGGGAGAGCCAAGTTCAGCACACTGGTCCAAAAGAGACCTCCCAGCTCCAAGTAATATCAAATGGCGAAAATCTCCCAGAGATCTCCATCTCAATGCCAAGACCCAGCTCCACTCAACGACCAGCAAGCTACAGTGCTGGACACCCTATGCCAAAAAACTAGCAAGACAGGAACAAAACCCCATCCATTAGCACAGAGGCTGTCAAAAATCATAATAAGGCCACAGACACCCCAAAACACACCACCAGATGTGGATCTACCCAACAGAAAGACAAGATCCAGCCTCATCCACCAGAACACAGGCACCAGTCCCCTCCACCAGGAAGCTTACACAACCCACTGAACCAACCTTAGCCACTGGGGACAGACACCAAAGACAACAGGAACTAAGAACCTGCAGCCTGCGAAAAGGAGACCCCAAACCCAGTAAGTTAAGCAAAATGAGAAGACAGAGAAACACACAGCAGATGCAGGAGCAAGGCAAAAACCCACCAGACCTAACAAATTAAGAGGAAATAGGCAGTCTACCGGAAAAAGAATTCAGAGTAATGATAGTAAAGTTGATCAAAAATTTTGGAAATAGAATGGAGAAAATACAAGAAACGTTTAACAAGGACCTAGAAGAACTAAAAAGCAAACAGTGATGAACAACACAATAAATGAAATTAAAAAGACTGTAAAAGGGATCAATAGCAGAATAACTGAGGAAGAAGAACGGATAAGTGACCTGGAAGATAAAATAGTGGAAATAACTACTGCAGAGCTGAATAAGAAAAAAGAATGAAAAGAATTGAGGACAGTCTCAGAGACCTCTGGGACAACATTAAACGCACCAACATTCGAATTATAGGGGTCCCAGAAGAAGAAGAGAAAAAGGAAGGGACTGAGAAAATATTTGAAGAGATTATAGTTGAAAACTTCCCTAATATGGGAAAGGAAATAGTCAATCAAGTCCAGGAAGCACAAAGAGTCCCATACAGGATAAATCTGAGGAGAAACATGCCAAACACATATTAATCAAGCTATCAAAGATTAAATACAAAGAAAAAATATTAAAAGCAGCAAGAGAAAAACAATAAATAACACATAAAGGAATCCCCATAAGGTTAACAGCTGATCTTTCAGCAGAAACTCGGCAAGCCAGAAGGGAGTGGCAGCACATATTTAAAGTGATGAAGGAGAAAAACCTACAGCCAAGATTACTCTACCCAGCAAGGATCTCATTCAGATTTGACGGAGAAATTAAAGCCTTTACAGACAAGCAAAAGCTAAGCGAATTCAGCATCACCAAACCAGCTCTACAACAAATGCTAAAGGAACTTCTCTAGGCAGGAAACACAAGACAAGGAAAAGACCTACAATAATAAACCCAAAATAATTAAGAAAATGGTAATAGGAACATACATATTGATAATTAGCTTAAATGTAAATGGATTAAATGCTCCAACCAAAAGACATAGAT
>NC_041222.1:39734780-39735788 GCF_002837175.3 Physeter macrocephalus | reverse complement strand
CTATGAGACTAGATATCAATTACAGGAAAAAATCTGTAAGAGATACAAACACATGGAGGCTAAACAACACACTACTTAATAACCAAGAGATCACGGAAGAAATCAAAGAGGAAATCAAAAAATACGTAGAAACTAATGACAATGAAAACAGGACGACCCAAAACCTATGGGATGCAGGAAAAGTAGTTCTAAGAGGGAAGTTTATAGCACTACAATCCTACCTTAAGAAGCAAGAAACGTCTCAAATAAACAACCTAACCTTACACCTAAAGAAATTAGAGAAAGAGGAACAAAAATACCCAAAAGTGAGCAGAAGGAAAGATATCATAAAGATCAGGTCAGAAATACATGAAAAAGAAATGAAGGAAACGATAGCAAAGATCAATAATAGTAAAAACTGGTTCTTTGAGAAGATAAACAAAATTGATAAACACTTAGCCAGACTTATCAAGAAAAAAAGGGAGAAGACTCAAATCAATAGAATTAGATATGAAAAAGGAGAAGTAACAACTGACACTGCAGAAATACAAAGGATTATTAGAGATTACTACAAGCAACTGTATGCCAATAAAATGGACAACCTGGAAGAAATGGACAAATTCTTAGAAATGCACAAGCTGCCGAGACTGAACCAGGAAGAAATAGAAAATATGAACAGACCAATCACAAGCAAAGAAATTGAAACTGTGATTAAAAATCTTCCAACAAACAAAAGCCCAGGACCAGATGGCTTCACAGGCGAATTCTATCCAACATTTAGAGAAGAGCTAACACCTATCCTTCTCAAACTCTTTCAAAATATAGCAGAGGGAGGAACACTTCCAAACTCATTCTACGAGGCCACCATCACTCTGATACCAAAACCAGACATAGATATCACAAAGAAAGAAAACTACAGGCCAATATCATTATTGAACATAGATGCAAAAATCCTCAACAAAATACTAGCAAACAGAATCCAACAGCACATTAAAAGGATCATACACTATGATCAAGTGGGGTTTATCC
>NC_041222.1:39733218-39734768 GCF_002837175.3 Physeter macrocephalus | reverse complement strand
AAGCTTTCGACAAAATTCAACACCCATTTATGATAAAAACCCTGCAGAAAGTAGGCATAGAGGGAACTTTTCTCAACATAATAAAGGCCATATGTGACAAACCCACAGCCAACATCGTCCTCAATGGTGAAAAACTGAAACCATTTCCACTAAGATCAGGAATAAGACAAGGTTGCCCACACTCACCACTGTTATTCAACATAGTTTTGGAAGTTGTAGCCACAGCAATGAGGGAAGAAAAAGAAATAAAAGGATCCAAAATGGAAAAGAAGAAGTAAAGCTGTCACTGTTTGCAGATGACATGATACTATACATAGAGAATCCTAAAGATGCTACCAGAAAACTACTAGAGCTAATCAATGAATTTGGTAAAGGAGCAGGATACAAAGTTAATGCACAGAAATCTCTTGCCTTCTTATACACTACTGATGAAAAATCTGAAAGTGAAATAAAGAAAACACTCCCGTTACCACTGCAACAAAAAGAATGAGATATCTAGGAATAAACATACCTAAGGAGACAAAAGACCTGTGTGCAGAAAATTATAAGACACTGATGAAAGAAATTAAAGATGATACAAATAGATGGAGAGATATACCATGTTCTTGGATTGGAAGAATCAACATTGTGAAAATGACTCTACTACCCAAAGCAATCTACAGATTCAATGCAATCCCTGTCAAACTACCACTGGCCTTTTTCACAGAACTAGAACACAAATTTCAAAATTTGTATGGAAACACAAAAGACCCCGAATAGCCAAAGCAATCTTGAGAACGAAAAATGGAGCTGGAGAAATCAGACTCCCTGACTTCAGACTATACTACAAAGCTACAGTAATCAAGACAGTATGGTACTGGCACAAAAACAGAAATATGGATCAGTGGAACAGGATAGAAAGCCCAGAGATAAACCCACACACATATGGTCACCTTATCTTTGATAAAAGGAGGCAAGAATATACAGTGGAGAAAAGTCAGCCTCTTCAATAAGTGGTGCTGGGGAAACCTGGACAGCTACATATAAAGAATGAAATTAGAACACTCCCTAACACCATACACAAAAATAAACTCAAAATGGATTAAAGACCTAAGTGTAAGGCCAGACACCATCAAACTCTTCAAGGAAAACATAGGCAGAACACTCTATGACATAAATCACAGCAAGATCTTTTTGACCTACCTCCTAGAGAAATGGAAATAAAAACAAAAAGAAACAAATGGGACCTAATGAAACTTAAAAGCTTTTGCAGAGCAAAGGAAACCATAAACAAGATGAAAAGACAACCTCAGAATGGGAGAAAATATTTGCAAATGAAGCAACTGACAAAGGATTAATCTCCAAAATATACGAGCAGCTCAACATTAAAAAGCTTACAACCCAATCCAAAAATGGGCAGAAGACCTAAATTGACATTTCTCCACAGAAGATATACAGATTGCCAACAGACACATGAAAGAATGCTCAACATCATTAATCATTAGAGAAATGCAAATCAAAACTACAATGAGATATCATCTCACACCAGTCAGAATGGCCATCATCAAAAA
>NC_041222.1:39719153-39732493 GCF_002837175.3 Physeter macrocephalus | reverse complement strand
AAAAAGAGTCATGTACCACAATGTTCATTGCAGCTCTATTTACAATAGCCAGGATGTGGAAGCAACCGAAGTGTCCATCAACAGATGAGTGGATAAAGAAGATGTGGCACATATATACAGTGGAATATTACTCAGCCATAAAATGGAACGAAACTGAGTTATTTGTTGTCAGGTGGCTGGACCTAGAGACTGTCATACAGAGTGAAGTAAGTCAGAAAGAGAAAAACAAATACCGTATACTAACACATAGATATGGAAACCAAAAAAAAAAAAAAAAAGGTCATGAAGAACCTAGGCGCGAGATGGGAATAAAGACACAGACCTACTAGTGAATGGACTTGAGGATACAGGGAGGGGGAAGGGTAAGCTGGGACAAAGAGAGTGGCATGGACATATATACACTACGAAACGTAAAATAGATAGCTAGTGGGAAGCAGCCGCTTAGCACAGGGAGATGAGCTTGGTGCTTTGTTACCGCCTAGAGGGGTGGGGTAGGGAGGGTGGCAGGGAGGGAGTTTCAAGAGGGAAGAGATATGGGGACATATGTATATGTATAAATGATTCACTTTGTTATAAAGCAGAAACTAACACACCATTGTAAAGCAATTATATTCCAATAAAGATGTTAAAAAAAAAAAAGGCTACATTTATTAGTCTCCATTGCAGCAACGGGTAACCATGTGACTAAGTTCTGCCAATTGCATGAGAGTGGAAATGAGGCATTCAGATTTGGGTCTGGCCTTTCAAGCAGTTGATTTAATGTCTTTTTTTCCATAGGCCCTTTTGACAGCCTGGAGTAGACTAAAGGCTCCTTTTTAAAATAATATTTTTATGTGCATAAAGTAAATACTTAGAATTATGAAGGAGACCAATTATATGACATACTGATATCAAAATATTAAAAGAATAAATTTGTGATACAGTGATATAGATGTTTATCAACACATTCAACAAGATTTAGCAGCAGGTTCATGGCAGAATTATGAACATTAGGGTTGCTTGGGGTGAAGGTGGGAGAGATATTTCGGGGTAGGGTAATGCTTGGATTCAAAGTACTTAGGTTTCTCTGGGTTCTAAGAGTAAATGGACTCTATTCTCATGTTTTCTAGTCTCTAGAAACTTCTAACTTTGTCCCAATCCTACCCAAAGTCCTAGTTCTCAAGCATCACTTAAAGGAAAATTATAGATGCATAATGGACATGGCTTTTCTGTGAATTAGGAAGGTAAAGAGCAGGTTCAGGAATGTTTTTAAATAAGACGGGGACCTTCTAAAGTATTCTGACTCTGGTTTACTTGATTTTGTAAACCCAGCTAAAAGAAGTGGTATTTCCTTTATTGGGCTCCTCAGTACTTAATTCATTTATCCATCCATCCATCCATCCATCCATCCATCCATCCATCCATCCATCCATCCATCCATCCGTCCGTCCATTCATCCAACAAATATTTTTTGAGAAAAATGAATCTGCTATAGTCCAGACACTATACTGGGTTATCTAAAAAATGTTGGCGGCTCATAAACTCGCCAGATGTTGTGTAGTGGGTGTGACCTGTAGTGACAGGCCAATGGCACCTCAACCTTAAGTCTGATCACATCTGCCTGTCCAGTTAGAACAAGATAGGAATTAGGTTTACAAAGCACTCTAAAGGGATAGTGAGGAACTAGTTAGTTTTTGGCTCCCTGTTTTAAGTTTGTCATATAACTGCCTGATCTTTTCTGAGAGTATCTGGGTCTCTCTTTGAGCAAACTGCTGGCTGGTCAGTTCAAGGAGAGCATACAGTCATTCCTGGGAAATTTCCATAGTAAAAAATTCTCTGTGACCCTAATGATTCAAACTGGCCATCTGCCTTGCTCAAAATCACTGGGAAATACGTTGCGTCCTAAATTTCCATTTATTTATGTCTGACTTAGCCTGATCTTTTAAAAACTGCATGGCACTTGCTATATTGAGCATTGCTATATTTAATGCTCATCTTGGAGTAAAGTAGAAATTATGTCCTTTTTCTTTAAAAAAAAAAATAAACATTTGAACCAGGTTGAATCAAAATCAGTTTTTTAATTTAAATTGGTTGATGGGAAAATAAATCTTTCTGAAATGAGCACAAAAAAATATATGAAAGTAACTCTTTCCTGGGAGAATCTACAATATGTCTGTAGGTTTAGTTGTTCTTTCCTTTCAGGCTCATCCTTGGACATTTTCTCAGGTTACCTGCCTGTATCAGATCAAATGAAATGATGTATGAGACTGGCCTTGTAAGCACCACTGTTCCATGCTGAAAGAAGGCATTGCCACTGTCAACTAATGGCCTAAGAGGTCATTTCCTCCAAAAGAAGTTAGGTGGTTTTCCCCATTATGTATCTGTTTATCGTTTACTTTTGGCTTGTTTATTCTTTTTCGTATCTATGTGTAACTGTAAACCATTTATTAGACAGGACTTTGAATTCTGTCTCTCAATTCTATCAAGTACTTTTCTTGGTGGATTCACTTGAGCCAAAGACTTCTAGATTTTCTGTTTAGTGGTTTACTGGATTTTTGTTACTTGTTACCCACATTCCCACAGAGAAGGGACTTCTGATAAATGGAAAATAATTTCATATCAGAAGGAGGTAAATGTAACTGGCATAGAAATGAATAGGTAAGATAAATGAGAGTCGTATGGCTGCTTCTGGACCTGCCCATTACCACCATATTATCCTTGATGTATTTAAAAGCTATCTCTATAACTAAGTAAATGGAAAATGGCAAATGGTTTATTTACCATTCTATGTTCTCTTAAATAAGGGGTTCAAATATTGGAGTGGTAAAATGTGGTAGGGTGGGAGTGTGTTGGATGGCTTTCTTGATATTCTTTAGAAAAATTTGCTTTACATTGGCAGTCGCTTTGCTAATCGTAATAATGATAATAATTAAAAACTACTATCATTTTGGAGCACTTACTATGTGCTAGGCATTTTATATACATTATCTTTACAACAAAAAGGGAAAATAGATGCTATTATTTGCTTGCCAGTGACTATATATGTGTGTATATATATTTTTATATATAGATATATAAAGTAGTAAGCATATAATGTTGATATAATTAGAGTGGATTAGTTATTTGCATTAGGATTTTGACAACTTGTAGGAGTTCTTTACCAGATTTCAAGCCAGCTCTAAACCCTCATAAAAGTCTTGTGAGACAGGCTGGAAGCCAGTATCTTTATATAGGCAGGGCTTGAGCCTGATTCAGTTTTTTGCCTAGCACCTAACTTATTTTTAGAATGCAGTACATAGTAATAAAAATAAAATAGTGAACAGCAATATAATCAAAGTAATACAAATTTACTTCTCAGATTAGATGGGCTCTCACTGGAATTTCTTTTAGGGTGTCTGAGGTATTCCTTGTCTGGCAATAGAGATGGAATAAAATTACACCAATTTTAGATTTCTTTTGATAAAAATTATTCAAGCTTTCAACAGAATAGGCCAGCAGCCTCTCCCTGTGAGTAAGCCAGGCAGAGCTGGAGTCTTCACTGACTGCTTCACTCCTCCTGGCACATTTGCCTTGCCACAGTGAGCTTGTGTGTGCCCTCCACACCTGTGGGCATCCTCCGGCTGTGTCCACAATCCTCAGGTAACATTAATCACCACCCCTCTGCTTCCAGACCAAGTTAGGACTTGTTGGGACATAGGATGGAGTCAGAGTGTCACTGAAGAAAAATTACTTTTTGGGACCCACACAGGGCTCATGGCATCTGCTGCAGTATATTCTTCACATTCCCATATTCTGGCCTTCAGTCTTACAGCTCCACTGATATGATATTGCTAGGAGCCTGGAATTCCTCAGATACAGGGAGACAGATTAATGCTTTATCAAGCTCACAACAGACTCCATGTAAAAACCACATTGTTAGGGTATTTAACTGACAATGAGAAATGTAACTGCCAAAAAAGAATTTCTCTTAGTGAAATCTATATGAGAAGCTAAATCTTAATCAGAGGGTTGCTTGGTTAGCATTAAAGCAGGGCAGGGGAGTTAGCATAATGAGTTGAATATTTAAAGACCCCAGGGTCATGTTAGTCTGGGACCAGGAATCTTGTGGCCCCCAAGATGGGAAACGGTAAATTCTTAAGCCAGAGCATTTCTGCCCCTGGAAGTTCCCTGCCCTGGAGATGACTACTGCCTGCTGGAGACTGTTGGATGATGCTGGAAATATTTCCCCTGGCCACTGGCACCTCCCCAGTGCACTGCCCTGAGTAGGCACTAAGAGAAAGATAGTTAAACAACAAGCCCCTATAGCATATAGATGTAAATGCCTTTTTTCTAATCCTACATTCACATTGGGAAGTGATCATATTTCTGAACTAAGATGCCAAGTAGTTTAAAAAAAAAATTCATCTAGCTAGAGAATAAATGTGGTAGATTAAAATAAGCTGGAAAAAAAGGGGGTGGGGTACAAATCCCATAGAGATGTTTCAATTTCATTTAATGGCTTATTTATGTAGATAAGAGCATTTTAAAAAACAGAGACTTCCAAGAGGTTTAAATCTACCTAATATTCATAACTTAGTACACTTAAGTGAATAATTTTTGGTGACATATAATGCTTGATTTACAGAAAATGACAAGACACAGAGAACAAACTAGTGATTACCAGTGGGGAGAGAGAAGTGAGGAGGGGCAAGATAGGATAGAGGGTTAAGAGGTACAAACTACTATGTATAAAATACACAAGCTACAAGAATATATTATATAGCACAGGGAATATAGCTGATATTTTATAATAACTGTAAATGGAGTATAATCTATAAAAATATTAAATCATTATGTTGTACACCTGAAATTAATATAATATTGTAAATCAACTATACTTCAATTTTAAAAAATGACAATCAAGAACTTTACACAAGAAGCTGAGACCCACAGAGTTGAAGACATACAAATGGTTAGAGCTAGAAGCAAAATATACACTTGCTTAACTTTCAGTCCAAAGTTGTTTGTATAATTAAGTACAGCTTATTTTTCTTCTATCACCCAGTTGATATGCACCAAATAAGGAATGGAATTTGGGTTTGAGAGAGAGGGAGAGGCGTAAGGGGTAATTTTTTTGAGAATGACACAATGTTAGGGGCCAGGGAACCTAAGTAGAGCCCCAGTGGAAGGTCATAGGGTGCAGAGAGGACCATAATGGACAGCTTCAATTCTGCACTTTTTTTAGAACTGGTCAGCGGCTCTCATGCCAGATTTTGGGTAGCTTTATGTTCTGTTACTTCAACTACATTAGTTTTGTAATATACAAAACACTCATCATCAAGTACATGAGGGGAAAACAGAGCTGCGGGAAGATGTTGACACTAAGACCTGGAGATCCTGGTTAATGGATAACTCATGAGAAAGTAGCAAACTCATTTTTTTTCATTCTATATTTATTGAGTACCTCTGCCCAGATATGCCCTGGACGTAACCCAGAGGACACAAAGATGAATAGCACATGGTCCCTGCCCTCAAGAAGCCACAGTCCAGTGAAGTCTATCACTTAATCAATTACAGTTACTGCATAATATACCCGATGATCCAAAGCTATATAAGGCATGGTGATAATATAGAGATAGGAGAACATAATTCTATTGGGAGTGGTCAAAGGAGGCTTTCCAGAAAAGGTGACCTATGAACTGGGTTTTGAGTAATGAATAGCCTTAACCATGGCCTTAAGCTGTTACCTCATCCCACCACACCCCTGCTTCATGAACCCTGTGCTACCCACTTTGCCACTCTTAACTGCACCATGGATTTTTCCTTAATTGCAATGCCTTTTCTCTATTACTTAAAAATTAAAAAAGCTTACGTCTTTCAAGGCCTATCTCTAGCACCCTCTAAACCAGAGATCAGAAAACTATGGCTTGTGAATCAAATTTGGCCCACTATTTGTTTTGTAAATAAAGTTTTATTGGAACACAGCCATATTCATTCAAGTATCACCTTATAGCTACTTTGGGGTTACAATAGCAGAATTAAGCAGTTGTTTCAGAGATGGCATGGCCTCCAAAACTATGTATCCTTGAGATAATAGTTATTTAACTTTCATGTTTCAATTTCCTTATGAGTCACATGGCAGTAATTATTAAAGCTGCAGCATGTTTTTATAATGATTAAATGAGCTGTTGTGTATTTGATGGATGCTGTGATGTGGCACCCTCATCCCTCTTCTGAATGAGGATCTATTTCCTCCGTTGTCAAAAGATAGCACTTAGCTGTCAACCTTCTGCTGTCTTGGAAGAAAACTTCACCTCAGGTCATGACTCTTTTCTGGGGAAGCGCCCATCTAATGACTAATTACTCTGGCAAGTATGGACTTACCCCCCTACCCCCCAACTCAGATCTGTACCAGCACCAGAGGTCCCCATGGATCGTGGAAATTCAGGCTTTTCCTGTGCCCCATCCTGCTACCTTCCTCACTCTTCCATAGGTGTTGATCTTAAGAGCATTCCCTAAACTCCTTCTCAGGGTCTACACCAAATGATCCCCGCCTGTGATAGTAGGTACCAGGATTGGTCTCCAAGCATAGACACTAAGATGGCATTTTGAAGCTGATCACCATCTCCTGGCTGCCAGTGTGAGTGCTGTCACTGGTAGGTAGAACATGCATAGCCCAGGCAGATGTGCGGTTGTTTCACCAGTCATGACCTACTAGTGGAAGGGGATGTGCTGGCTGATGCTGTGTGTCAGGCATTTGAGAAGTGAGAAGGAAATAGTAATCTTAAGGTCAGTGAATTGGCTGGCTCTGGTCAAGTTCCACTGATGCGCTGGAAAAGGGTAGCAAAAGAGCTGAGATGGATTAATCAGCAATTAAATCCTAATTGTGAAGACCAGATGGCCTCCCTTGGAAACATAAAAAAAACAGCTCTTATATCATAAATTGAGGATAAGGGGTTCAAATACGAGGACCAAGGCCAGGATTTAATGGTAAGAGTAGCTGAGGCAGGTTTGTTATGCCAAGGTTGGGAAAAATGGACCCCTGACACAAAGGATGGGTTTATCTGTGTGGATCCCCCCCACCCGCCAAGAATCTTTAATTTCCAGATTACCCTGAACCCTCTGAGCCTGTACAAATGGCCCACTCTTCCTCTCTGTTAAGGGCTAAATACACACACACACACACACACACACACACACACACACACACACACACACACACACACACACACACTCTCTCTCTCTCTCTCTCTCTCTCTCTCTCTCTCTCTCTCTCTCTCTCTCTCTCTCTCCATGCTTGAAGTTAATCCTCTGTACTCATTCAGGATCTCCGCCATCTCCTCTCCCAATCAGCAGGTCAATAACTAGGATTAAATCACAATATACCTCTGCCAAGGACCTACTGGAACTGCTAAGGGAGGAAAAGGACTATCCCCTTATAGTCTAACTTCAAGACTAGCCAACTGGGGAAGTATGCATGGGACTGGGTTCTGAGTGTGCCCGGCCAAGGTGGGTGGACGATACATTTAGATATGAGAGTTTGCCAATATGAGAGCATTTGCCCACAGTACAGGATGTAATAATATCCTGGCAAGGACCCAAGAGAAAGGATGTGAACGTGTTGCAGGCTGGCTCCCAGAGCGTGGAAAAAGCAATGCCACATACTAAGTGAGGGAGAAATGATGGAATTGATGTGCCAGACAGATGGAGAAAGGAAAGAACATGTTTATTACACGTTCTTTACACAATGGAGAAAGGAAAGAACATGTTCAGCGGCTTACACAATGGAGAAAGGAAAGAACATGTTCAGCGGCTCTTCTCCCTTGCCCAATTTGACAGTAAATGACATGTGCAGCAGTCTCAGCCTAGTTTTATTATTGCTATACCATTCTGAAGATGCCCAAATCAGTCAAGAGGATGCAGATTTGTGTCAAGAAGAGTACTCCAAGAATGTCCCATAGGGACACAGTAGTCCAGACACACTGGGAGATACAAAGACTATTGAGGGTTCTGCTGGATCCAAACAGTTATAGTTTCTGGAATCCTCTTACCTCCCAACACCACATCCTCAACCAGATATCCCTGTATCTGTCCTAGGTGTGCAGATTTGTGGCTCTGGCTTATGGGACCCCATTATGCAGGGCCGCCTTGTATAGTTGTGTCTGACTATGAGATGGGGCCCATCAATTCCAAGGACAAAGTGTAACAGAGGAAGAAAAGGAGGCAGCTGGGTGCCCTTTGTGTGATTATCTATTTCAGGAGAACTGTTCTTCTCTAATAACATGAAGTAATTTTTGCTTAGGAAGCAATCTCTGAGCTTTCTCTTTTCTGGTCTCCATCTATATTATTTATTGATTTGCAGGTTCCAGCATGTCAGCTATTTTACACGAATTCTTTTCTGTTTTAAAAATCAGTAATGTATATAGTTTAGATACTATTCGGACATCCCTTGT
The DNA here is from genome assembly GCF_002837175.3 of Physeter macrocephalus. NCBI lineage: Eukaryota > Metazoa > Chordata > Mammalia > Artiodactyla > Physeteridae > Physeter > Physeter macrocephalus. The sequence continues at coordinate 39,724,082 of NC_041222.1, read as the reverse complement.
GTATTGTTCTTTGGGAACGTTGAGCTGAGAATGCTTGCTTTTAGATTAGCCAAATGACCTTAGCGCACAAAGAAAGTATTACCCATCATTTTTTTTAACATCTTTATTGGAGTATAATTGCTTTACAATGTTGTGTTAGTTTCTGCTGTATAATAAAGTGAATCAGCTATACCTGTACCTATATCCTCATATCCCCTCCCTCTTGCGTCTCCCTCCCACCCTCCCTGTCCCACCCCTCTAGGTGGTCACAAAGCACCAAGCTGATCTCCCTGTGCTATGCAGCTGCTTCCCACTCATCCATAAAAGAAACAAAATTAGGTTATTTGTAGTGAGGTGGATGGACCTAGAGTCTATCATACAGAGTGAAGTAAGTCAGAAAGAGAAAAACAAATACCGTATGCTAACACATATATATGGAATCTAAAGAAAAAAAAAATGGTTCTGAAGAACCATCATTTGTTTTTAAACTCCATGGCCTTAACATCGTCCTGATTTTCCGCGGTAGAATACATATTCACACTGGTTGAAGTTTAAGGAGAGTTAAGAAAGCTCCCTTATTCTCTTAGACTGACTTCCTAGAAATATTCTCCCCAAACGTGTTTTAAATTCCACTATAATCAACACTGTTGTACAATAATGCTATGAATGGATCCAAAGTAGTCACTGTGCATAATGCAGTGCTGCTTTAATGCAAGGTTCAAGACATAAGCCCAGGGAGCCTGCTGGAAGGACTGAAGCCAATGCCAAATCCCATTACATTGGAATCTGAGCTATCACAGGACTGTGTTATCATGGTTTCATTCCATGTTTAGCAAACTGGTCTCTGGTTACTCGTTGAACTCTCCCTGTGTTTCTCATTTACTGCAGAAGAACCAATCGGATTCTCTCTTTACTCTTTGTCTAAAGAGTGGAAATCATTGATATAATGGGGAGCAGGAAGACCATGAAAAAGAGAACATTAGGAGAACAAAGGGAAGGGATTCAGCAAATAGGTATAAACACCAGTTTGGGGCTGAAACAGTTTGCTCAAATAAAAGACCAAATAGGGTGATGGAAAGAATTTTGAGTTAATTGCCAGAGTTCTGAGGCTCTTAGAGAACCAGTGTTGCAGTCTTGGACATAGCAGTTAATGTTTGTTTATCTCAGTTACTTCATCTGTAAAATGCAAAGTACTATGCTTGCCTTGCCCATCTCCCTGGCTGATTGTGAAACCCAAGTTTATATTTCTGATGACTCTCTGTGAAACATACTGTGCTCTAGGAAGGCACTTGGTTTTTGTTATGGGTTTCTGAGTGTGTATAAATCATGCCTCAAAATCTATTGGGAAAGTAGTTGGGTATAAAAGAGTACATAGAACTGAATATTTATGAGACATATCAAGAATAGAGGAGCATCTACTTGACAATTTTGCCTGGTTGCAATCCTGGTGCTGCTATTATAGAGCTGAGGATGTCCCAGTTGACCAGCCTCCATTGGGGGAACTGTGGTTTTGGCGAAGAAGGTGGCTGGTCCAGATCACATCCAACTATGATATCCAGTAACTTGGGTTTATTGTTGGTTACCTCTCAGTTGAGTGATATTTCTCTGGAAGCACAAGATTCTACAGTTTAGGGAAGACAATGTCAGCTAAAAAAGAATTCCTGCTCCATTTTGCTTTGTTTTGTTTTTCTGTATCAGTATCCACAATTAGCTATTCATTGGCAAGACTGACCCATTTTTACATCCACTTTTGAATAAATAAATTTTTACCCAAGAAAGAATTAAGGTATGGTCCTGGACATCATGGCCTTTTTTTCCTTTGAGTTTTCAAATTTCAGTCAACAAAAGAAATCATATCATCAAATAATAAAAATAAATAATATTGAGTACCTTCTATATTGTAACTGCTGTGCTAAGAATTATATGTATATTATTTCACCAATTCTAATAGTGAAACTGAGAGTAGGTATTTGTGTTTCTGTTTGGAGAAAGCAAGATTTAAGATGAAGCCACACACACGAGGTTGCATGTTCATAAGGGGTAGATCCAGGATTCAGATCCAGCTTTATCTTATTTTGAATCCCAGATCCTTAATCACTTTGTTCTCCTATCTTCACCAAAGGGCATCTGCTCTGAGGAAGGTGTGCTGTGTACTGGGGATGGAAGGATGAATAAAGTAGTAATTCTGTCCTCATCAAGTTCCATTTGATGTTTGAATGAGCATTATAAAAGCTATTATTGAGAGGCCCACAAGACTTAAATGATTACCATAATAGTTTTTCATAGAAATAATAAATTTTTACAATTTGAGGGGAAAATATTCCATTTTTAAGCAGTAAAAATGATAGCAGAATGTGTGTTATATCTTGACTTCAGCAAGGCGCCAGACAGTATTTCATAACATTTTTGAGGGAGAATTGTAGAACTATCATGTAAATGACAGTGTAATATGGAGAATTCAGAGCTGATTAAACCCATACATCAAAATGTATTGAATAATACAGTCAAGGTCAAGCTGGAGTGAGGTTCTGGAGGTGAGCCATTGGGCTCTGTCTTTACTCATGACCTACTCATCTCTTTTAACAGTGCCTTAGGTCACTGATTTGTTTAGTACATAACAAATCTGTGGATGGCATAAGACTTTGAGAAATAATTGACACATTGAATTAAACAAGGTCATTATCATTAAGGATAATGTAAAGCCTTTGATTTAGGTTCAGGAACTCAACTACATTTGTATAGAATGATACTAATAATGGGCTAGAAAGATTTAAACGTGCAGTATGTCTAAATAACAAAATATGTATGCTAATGGAGCAGGTGTTACCTTAGACTGAAATAATAGAAGTCTTATGTCCAGATCAATGAAGATAAGTTTCAGTGTATTTATTGCTGTACTTAAAAAAAAATATTCTGACAGTTCCAGGTGTCTTCCTTGAAATGAGATATTGACCAGATAGAGGCAACAGAGACATTTATTGAGGACCTACTATGTACCAGATTATGTGCTAGGTGTCATCCAAATCTCACAACATCTCTGTGAAACACTTTTAAAGAAGACGTAACAACTGAACCTCAGAGAGTTTAATAAGTTGTTTGCAGTGAAGCTGAGATGTGATGTCAGATTGATGTAACTCCAAAACTCATAACCACACCACCACATCAGGCTCCCAGAGGGCTCTAACCTCTGAAGGGAGCAACCTGGGGGTGGGAATGAACGGAGGTAGCTAAGAGTAGAGGAGAAGTGAGGCATCTATTATTTGCTAGACATTTTACATGCATAGTCTCAATTAATATAGTAACTCAACAAAATAGGTATTATCACATACCCATTTTAATATGAGAAAACTGAGGTTCAAATGGATAAATACAACCTAGGCATTTTGAATGTATAGAAGTATTGAACCACTATGTTGTATAACAGGAACCAACATAGTGCTGTAGGTCAGTTATATCAATACTTCAAAAACAAGCAAACATGCCAACTCATAGAAAAAGAGATCAGATTTGTGATTAACAGAGGCAGGGGGTAAGGGTGAGAATTGGATGAAGGCAGTCAAAAGGTACAAATTTCCAGTTTAAAATAAATAAATACGAGGGATACAATGTACATGATAAATTAACACTGCTGAATGTTATCCATGAAAATTGTTGAGCATAAATCCTAAGAATTCTCACTGCAATGACAAAATACTTTTTTTCTTTCTTTTTTTTTTTTTAAATTTATTTTATTTATTTATTTTTGGCTGCTTTGGTTCTTCGTTGCTACGTGCGGGGTTTCTCTAGTTGCAGCAAGCAGGGGCTACTCTTCATTGCAGTGCGCGGACTTCTCATTGTGGTGACTTCGCTTGTTTCGGAGCTTGGGCTCTAAGCACGTGGGTTTCAGTAGTTGTGGCACATGGGCTCAGTAGTTGTGCCTTGTGGGCTCTAGAGCGCAGGCTCAGTAGTTATGGCGCATGGGCTTAGTTGCTCCACGGCATGTGGGATCTTCCCAGACCAGGGCTCAAACCCATGTCCCCTGCACTGGCAGACGTATTCTTTTTTTTTTTTTAACATCTTTATTGGAATATAACTGTTTTACAATGGTGTGTTAGTTTCTGCTTTACAACAAAGTGAATCAGTTATACATATACATATGTTCCCATATCTCTTCCCTCTTGCGTCTCCCTCCCTCCCACCCTCCCTATCCCACCCCTCTCATGGTCACAAAGCACAGAGGTGATCTCCCTGTGCTATGCGGCAGCTTCCCACTAGCTATCTAATTTACATTTGGTAGTGCATATATGTCCCTGCCACTCTCTCACTTCGTCACAGCTTACCCTTCCCCCTCCCCATGTCCTCAAGTCCATGCTCTAGTAGGTCTGTGTTTTATTCCTGTCCTACCACTAATCTCTTCATGACATTTTTTTTTCTTAGATTCCATATATATGTGTTAGCATACGGTATTTGTTTTTCTCCTTCTGATTTACTTCACTCTGTATGACAGACTCCAGGTCTATCCACCTCATTATAAATAACTCAGTTTCATTTCTTTTTATGGCTGAGTAATATTCCATTGTATATATGTGCCACATCTTCTTTATCCATTCATCTGTTGATGGACACTTAGGTTGCTTCCATGTCCTGGCTATCGTAAATAGAGCTGCAATGAACATTTTGGTACATGACTCTTTTTGAATTATGGTTTTCTCAGGGTATATGCCCAGTAGTGGGATTGCGGGGTCGTATGGTAGTTCTATCTGTAGTTTTTTAAAGCACCTCCATACTATTCTCCATAGTGGCTGTATCAATTTACATTCCCACCGGCAGTGCAAGAGTGTTCCCTTTTCTCCACACCCTCTCCAGCATTTATTGTTTCCAGAGTTTTTGATGATGGCCATTCTGACCGGTGTGAGATGATATCTCATTGTAGTTTTGATTTGCATTTCTCTAATGATTAATGATGTTGAG
>NC_041222.1:39689126-39718966 GCF_002837175.3 Physeter macrocephalus | reverse complement strand
AGATTGCTTTTGCTATTTGGGGTCTTTTGTGTTTCCATACAAATTGTGAAATTTTTTTTTCTAGTTCTGTAAAAAATGCTAGTGGTAGTTTGATAGGGATTGCATTGAATCTGTAGATTGCTTTGGGTAGTAGAGTCATTTTCACAATGTTGATTCTTCCAATCCAAGAACATGGTATATTTCTCCACCTATTTGTATCATCTTTAATTTCTTTCATCAGTGTCTTATAGTTTTCTGCATACAAGTCTTTTGTCTCCTTAGGTAGGTTTATTCCTAGATATTTTATTCTTTTTGTTGCCGTGGTAAATGGGAGTGTTTTCTTAATTTCACTCTCAGATTTTTCATCATTAGTGTATAAGAATGCCAGAGATTTCTGTGCATTAATTTTGTATCCTGCTACTTTACCAAATTCATTGATTAGCTCTAGTGGTTTTCTGGTAGCATCCTTAGGATTCTCTATGTATAATATCATGTCATCTGCAAATAGTGACAGCTTTACTTCTTCTTTTCCTATTTGGATTCCTTTTATTTGTTTTTTTTTTTTTTCTCTGATTGCTGTGGCTAGAACTTCCAAAACTATGTTGAATAAGAGTGGTGAGAGTGGGCAACCTTGTCTTGTTCCTGATCTTAGTGGAAATGGTTTCAGTTCTTCACCATTGAGAACTTTGTTGGCTGTGGGTTTGTCATATATGGCCTTTATTATGTTGAGGAAAGTTCCCTCTATGCCTACTTTCTGCAGGGTTTTTATCATAAATGGGTGTTGAATTTTGTCAAAAGCTTTCTCTGCATCTATTGAGATGATCATATGGTTTTTCTCCTTCAGTTTGTTGCTATGGTGTATCACGTTGTTTGATTTGTGTATATTGAAGAATCCTTGCATTCCCAGAATACACCTCACTTGATCATGGTGTATGATCCTTTTAATGTGCTGTTGGATTCTGTTTGCTAGTATTTTGTTGAGGATTTTTGCATCTATGTTCATCAGTGATATTGGCCTGTAGTTTTCTTTCTTTGTGACGTCTTTGTCTGGTTTTGGTATCAGGGTGATGGTGGCCTCATAGAATGAGTTTGGGAGTGTTCCTCCCTCTGCTATCTTTTGGAAGAGTTTGAGAAGGATAGGTGTTAGCTCTTCTCTAAATGTTTGATAGAATTCGCCTGTGAAGCCATCTGGTCCTGGGCTTTTGTTTGTTGGAAGATTTTTAATCACAGTTTCAATTTCAGTGCTTGTGATTGGTCTGTTCATATTTTCTATTTCTTCCTGGTTCAGTCTCGGCAGCTTGTGCATTTCTAAGAATTTGTCCATTTCTTCCAGGTTGTCCATTTTATTGGCATACAGTTGCTTGTAGTAATCTCTAATAATCTTTTGTATTTCTGCAGTGTCAATTGTTACATCTCCTTTTTCATTTCTAATTCTATTGATTTGAGTCTTCTCTCTTTTTTTCTTGATGAGTCTGGCTAATGGTTTATCAATTTTGTTTGTCTTCTCAAAGAACCAGCTTTTAGTAAAGTACTTTTTTTCTATTTAATTTTGTGTCTATATGAAATAATGGATGTTCACTAAACTTATTGTGGTAATCATTTCATGATGTATGTAAGTCAAATTATGTTGTACACCTTAAACTTATACAGTGTTGTATGTCAGTTATATCAAGATAATACTGGAAGAAAAAAATAACTTACCTAAGGTGACCTAATAAATAAGTGGTAGAGTCAGGATCAGGCTACTCATCTGTTCGATTCTATGACCATGGTTTGCCATTAGTTCCCCACTTTCAGATATAACACATGGTACCCATATTGATTTTGCCCAGTCTGTAAATCTGTGTTGGAATTAACTTTTTAGAAAAAAAATCTCAATTTTTAAAACTTATATTCAACTGTTTTTAAAAATATTTATTTATTTATTTATTTTTGGCTGCGTTGGGTCTTCATTGCTGCACACGGGCTTTCTCTAGTTGTGGCGAGTGGGGGCTACTCTTCGTTGCAGTGTGCAGGCTTCTCAGTGCGGTGGCTTCTCGTTGCAGAGCACGGGCTCTAGGTGCGTGGACTTCAGTAGTTGTGGCACACGGGCTTCAGTAGTAGTTGCTCCACAGCATGTGGGATCTGCCCAGACCAGGGCTAGAACCTGTATCCCCTGCATTGGCAGGCAGATTCTTAACCACTGTGCCACCAGGGAAGTCCCTAAACTCAACTATTTAACTGGAAAATTGTATACAGAACCATAAATGAGAAGCCAGTTATGCCAAATCTGTAAAAGAGAAACTAACACCCCTTTGCTGTAAACAAGAAGAGACCATGAACATAAGAATGTTAACAAAAGGATGTTGGATACTAGCTAGATATCATTGCCTGCAGAAGGTTCTAACTCTGAGGTCCCCTTTCTCTTTGTTAGAAAGCGAAATTAGCATGGTTACTAAGCCGTTTAGAACCCTGACCTGTAAAGAACTGAAGAATTCAAACAGAAGTAATTTTCTCACAATATGTAATTCAGTGCTGTTTAATGCAGTGTCTGTGAGATAGCTGAAATCATCTCCTGAACCATGTGAAGACATCTCAGCTTTCACCAGTTGCTCACATCCAATATTTTTGAATATACTCTTTACCATTCTTCTTAATTGCCTTGAAGAATAGTAGGATGATGAATCTGGTAGGGGAAAAATGGCTTAGGACAATCACCACCATTTCAAATTCTGGAGGGCTGACATGTGGGAGATAGTACTTATTTCTTATTTTATCCTCAGGAAAGTCAAACAAGGACAAATTGTGTGACACTTTGAAATACAACTTTCAGTTCAATGTAATATACAATATGAACATTAAAACTAACAAAATAAATGGCTGTTGCTCAAAGAACTGTGTTCTTTGCTCATGAAAATTGATAGTGGACCATCTTCCAAGATTGATATAAAAGAAATGATTCTATTGTTTGGGGGATTGAAGTCAAATTAAAGATCATTTAGAACTTTAAGATCATTTTCAACTCCATCATTCTCTATGATTCCATGATGCTGCTAGTAGCTCAAAGATCACTGGACGTTTAAGATCCTATAGCTGACGATCTTACCTAGACAAAGATTTTTCAACCTCAGCACTACTGACATTTTTTGACTAGAAAATTCTTTGTCCTCTGCCTTGTAGGATGTTTATCAGCATTTTTGGCCTCTACCCACTAGATACTAGTAACATGCCCCCAGTTGTGACAACCAGAAATGTCTCCAGGCATTACCAAATTTCCCCTAGGGAGCAGACCACTCTTGGTTGAGGATCACTGTTCGAGACCCACTTCTCTCTATGCATATTTGCTCTTCTGAGATAGTAATCAGTAAGAAGTTTCTTAAATATTTATATCTTATACATACCTTTACCATTGCACTTAATGCATTTAACAAACATCTACAACATGCCAGATGCTGTGTTAAGCACTATGGCTACAGTGGTAAAGGAGACAGAGCCAGTCCACACAGAGCTCTGTGGTGGGTGGATGGGATTGCAGGGGTCGAGGGGAGAAGAGACAGACCTGTATATGGTTTATCACAGTTAACCTGTGTTCCTGTCTGTTTCCACCATTATCTTGGGAGCTTCCTAAGGGTGAGAACCACGTCTTTGAAATCTTTGGTTTCCCAGGGCCTAGCTGAATGCCTGGAATATAGTAGGTGATTGACAAACATTTGCTGACTAAATGAATGAGAGGGTAGAAGATTGGGTAAGGGCAGGAAATGGTAACCTACCCAGCATATTAAACCACCACCACAACAAAATCAACCATGTTTAGTTGATTGGGGAAGGAGGAAAATTTATATAGTTTTTGTTAGGTCTTGTGGAAGATTTATATCATTGCATCTTTCCATAGTTTCATTTTTTTTTAATTATAGAATTTTACTAAAAGCCAGGAATAGAGAAATCTCAGAATGAGGGAAATGTACTTATAGGGGTATGGGTAGGGGGGAGGGACGGGAACTTTGGCTCAGAGGATTTGCATACTTTCATTGTATGTTGTTTTTATGAACATTGTCCCTTATCCTAACACATCTAGGAATATAAAAGAAAGATGAACCAGGCATGACTGGCCACCCGTCTTTCTAGCACTTTATCTTAAGGTTGACCAGTAAAAATTTGACCCAGAGAAATGATCAAAGCAGTGCTTTTTGTTGTGGCTCATTTGAATTAGGCATTTTGGTGTATTTGGTCTAAGTGCAAATTTACTGAATTTCATTACCAATTTCAAGATGGCATGAGGGATAAGTAAGGATTGGGAAGATTAATGATCAAATTGACATTGCAATGCTATATGTTTTTGTTTGTTTGTTTGTTTTGTTTTGTTTTTTTGTGGTACGCGGGCCTCTCACTGTTGTGGCCTCTTCCGTTGCGTAGCACAGGCTCCGGACGCGCAGGCTCAGTGGCCATGGCTCACGGGCGCTGCCGCTCCGAGGCATGTGGGATCCTCCCGGACCGGGGCACGAACCCGTGTCCCCTGCATCGGCAGGTGGACTCTCAACCACTGCACCACCAGGGAAGCCCGATGCTATATGTTTTAAGTCATTAAACTATCTCTCCATTGAAATAACCACATCAATATGTTCCATATCTGGAAATGACATAATTTACATAAAGTAAGTACATGGCAAATAGAGAAATTCCTTATGGCCCCCAAAATGTTAAATATCTTTCTTCTAAGTCATAATGGCTGAATCTCTGACCCAGACACATGTATTTATGTCCTTCTAAGGGAAGAGCAGTCTGTAAATAAAAATTAAAAGAGTAGTTCACTCTGCACTTTATTTTTTAAAAGGTCCCTTACACTTGTGATTCTTAGTGTGAGGACAGGACCTATTTCACACTTATTTTTATATCCCACACAACACACAGCACATTGTCTTACTCATAGGAGGCACAAAACAAAGTTTATTGAAGGAAAAAAGGAAGCATGTTGCAATATAATTATTTCATGTACATCATGGATTCTGTCATACTTTACCAATATTTATACCTGTTATATAGTTGACCCTTGAACAATATGGGTTTGAACTGCTCAGGTCCACTTACTGTATATGTATTTTTTTTCAATAAATATATTGGAAAATTTTAATGGAGATTTGAGACAATTTGATAAACTCTCAGATGAACCATGTAGCCTAGAAATATCAAAGAAATTAAGAAAAAGTTAAGTATGTGAAGAATGCATAAAATATATGTAGATATTAGTTGATCCTTACATAGGCGTAAGGTGAGTGATATTTAATATAAAACTAATAATGTGTTAGTTTTCTTACTGTTTCATAACTTTGCTTTCAGAGAATTACATTACTGTTCACTATGCCTCCCTCTTTCATAATTGGTGAAACTGCACATCAGTCTGTCATCACAGGTAAGTGATTTTTAAAAAAATGAAGTTTCCAATACTGTATTATGAATATGATTGTAATACTGTATGCCATAAAAATTTTATAATGATTCATTCATTAGTGTATAGGGTAGGCTATACAATCGATATGTGAAGCAATTGTATTGATTACACTAGGCTACCATATTGCTGCTGCTTTATTATCAATGCATGAATCGTTACACCTGTAAATAACTGAATTTCTTTTTCACGTTATCTTTTAATTTTTGATGTCTAGTGTTAATAATAACCTCTACAGTATTTTATATCATATAAGACAATTTTGATATAGATACTGACAGATGATTCATCTTGTAAACAGACGATTCAAACTTACTGTAACGATAAATACAATACCGTACTGTAATGTATTTTTGCTTACTTATGGTTTGCTTAATAACATTTTCTTTTCTCAAGCTTACTCTATTGTAGGAATACAGTATATAACACATATAACATACCAAATATGTGTTAACTGTTTATGTTATCAGTAAGGCTTCTGGTCAACAGTAGGCTATTAGTAGTTAACTTTTGGGGGAGTCAGAAGTCAAACACAGATTTTTCACTGCTTGGGGGTCTGCACCCCTAACCCCCAAGTTGTTCAAGGCATCACATCTCACATTGCCCTCTACGGTGATTGTTGTGGGACCGGACATTGGTCCAATTGGGGCAAATAAGGCAAAGAGCTGTCTGTTGTTGTTTTCCTGGAAATTTGGAGGAAGGTTGTTTGGTGCTTCTCTCAGTTGAATTTAAGAGAGTATGAAGTCTAGAGCTGTTGCTGCCATGTTGTAGCCATAAGGAGAGAGATGCTAGAGAATTAAGTCTTTGTGAAGGAGGGATGGAGGAGGGAGGAGGGAGGGGGAGAGAGAGAGAGGGAGAGGGGGGGGGGGGAGGCAGGGGTGGGAGAAAATGCTATTTTTCCCCATAAAAAAGTGGAGAGAGAAACAACCGGGTGCTGTAGACATTGATGGAACCTGCAACCAAGCTATGCCAGAAGCCAGTGAGATTATGTTTTTGGTTTTGTGAGACAGTATATTCTCCTTTGGCTTAAAAAGTTTGAACTGATTTTCTGCCACTTTCAACTCATAGTCTTTACTTACACATGCCCTAAACTCAAATTACATTTTCTTCATTTCACAGCATATTATAGTATTATACACACTATGGCAATTTTAATGCTGCGGGGGGGAGATGAGGGAGTCTGAATCGGGGGTTTAGGGTATATAATGTAACATTAATTCATCTGATATTTACTGAGTCCCTATTATATTCCATTGCACAAAGAATTCTGAAAAACAAACCAAACTTATAAAAGCAATTAGAAAAACTGCTTTTCTTAGATGTTTTTATTCTCCGATTAGGGCTAGATTTTTGTTATAAATATAATCAATGGTTTTGCATTTCATAAGGAAGAGTCTTCCGTAAATGGTAGGTTCCTTCATTTATACGTAGTATTAAAAATGACCCCTTTAGAAATATGCAGAGAGGAATTTTTGACATTTATAGTTTCCCAAATAAATTTAATTTTATGCATTCAAATAATACTATAAGAATTCCTCAGAACTCTTTTTTTCCCTTAAAAACATCATTATTTTATCATTTAATTTGAGTTTCAGTTAGCCTTTAATTTCCATATCTGAAGGGACTCTAATCGTGTAGCTTTTCTAAGGATGGTAATATTTGGCTTTCTGCTGGGGTAGAGTCCAACCTTGACATGGCTTCTAGAAGCATGGACTCTATAGGCATGCAATAGCTGTTATAGTATATTGACTATCATGTCATTAGCTGGCGCCAGCATTTTCCCAACTTTGGAACCATGATTGCTCAAGCCACTTGAGTTGTGCATTGATATCCTTGAGGAAAACCAACCTTTCTCTGTGATCTCAAGAATTAACACCTAAGTAGTATTCACTTAATCCTCTAGGTCTCAGTCATTGATGTGGCATAATGGATATGTGTAAAATATACTCCTTTAGTTCAAGGCAGAAAATTAACAACTAATTCCCCAAAATGCGTGCAATCAGGTCAATGATTCCCTACCCTAGTTTGGTTTTTATCAACCTAGAGTCCCAGGATACTAAGGAGGATTATTCAACAGATTAAAAAACATATTCCTTAAGCTATTTCTAACATTTCACAAAGCCTAACAGAATTTGTCCAACTTGAGATAGATTGCATGGGCTACATGAAATGTTAGATCTGCTTTTGTTTTGAATTATGTTAACTCAACATACTGATACTAGACAGTTCATGTTGATCAGCAAAATTTGATTGGTAGTTAATTTGGTCTTTAATGAAAAATAGGGAAATAATTTATTCAACAAAAATTTATATCAAGCATCTATCTTATCTTCTTGATGGATAAAATGTTTTAAAACTTAAGATCTTAGCAGTCCTTGAGAGTAAAGAAGTATGGAGCCAGTGATAGTATGTGACCTTCCATCTTATAGATGGAGAAACCAAGCCAAAGAGGCGGAATGACTTTCCCAAGGCACCACTGGCTGGTGGCTAAGCTGGAACAGGAGTCTATAGATATTGATTCTATCTGGTGCTTATCCTTTGATATTAAACATAGGAAAATATCTATGTTAGGGCAGAAATGTAGATAAAGTAACATCAGGTCAACAGTATTTGCTTTGAGCTTGCTGTCATGACATGGAAAGTGGCATAAGGTAATCTCTGCTAAGGTGCTATGTTATTCTAAGGAACAGCAGTATGAGCAGGTGGAGACAGCTACTTACATGGTACTGAAAGCTCTCCAGCCAGGAAAAATATCTTCCTGCACCAGCCTGGCATAAAACCTAATTCAAGTAGAAACACAATCCTCTTGTTTTGAAGTTTTCCTTTCTTCATTAAAATTCAAGTGAAATATATGCCTTTTTCCAAATTTCTCCAAATTTAATCGCTGCTCTACAAAGTAGAGGTAGCTTCTCTCTAGCTTAGTTTTCCTTTCTACAAACTTCTAGGCTGTCTATTTTTTGTCTTTTCTATACTTGAACTTTCCTAAGAAAATCTCAAGGGTGCTAATGGTGATGAAATATCTGGGTAGTGAGATATGAGTATTTTTTAAAATAGTCAAATCTTGAAAAATGAACATATATCAGTTTTACAAAAGTAATAAAGTAGCTACTTAAAAATACAGACTTCTTTAAAACAAATAATGTTAAAGAAATCACATAACCTCTGCATTGTTATCAACATGTGTCACTTCAGCCTTAGTCTTAAGTGCGTTTTATTATATTAATATAATTTACAATTTTATATGTAGTATATATGATAATATGCTATTTGCCGGTCATGCTAAGGAAATGTTATAATAACACTATGAAAATTAATCCTACTCCTAGAGGTGATGGAGAGAAAGATTAGTATAAATTGCATATGGACAAGATAATATCTGTTTCATACACTGTTACATCCACAGAGCCTGGCAGAGTGCCTATCCTAATATAGATTTCCAATAAATATTGGCTGAATGAACAAACAGAAGAAAATGTATAGGGACTAGTACCATATTCTCATAAAAATCGGCTCAGTGAGGTTTGAGCCATTTCTCTGTTGCCAGTAAATGCAGAAGTGAGATATTCACAGTCATAACTACTGCTACACAGATAATTTTCGGGAGCCAAGGGTGCTCCTTTGATGGGTATGCAATCCTGTGTTCCCACTTAAGAAGTGGAAAAATCAAGATCATAATGATTTGCCATCTATCAAGGCTTCCTACTCAGGAGCACACAGTTTTAAAAGAAATCCATTTATCCCATCTCAGATTTTTGGTGTGTGTGTTTTTTTCCCTAAAGCATAACGAGCTTGTCAGAGTTTCCATGGTGAATGTGGGGCACCATGGAAACTGATAGATTTAGCTACATGAAAAGAATAAATAAAATAGGCAGGCATTTATTTCACTATGCGATGACAACTTCTCTGCCAGATAGGAGAGGAAAGTGGCTTCTCATTTAACCCGCCTGACCTTCACTCTCCATGCCTCTTGAGAGTATGAGTTATTCTCACTGGATCATTTTACTGACTTACGTTGATTGGATTGTTCTTCTCCTCGAGGTCCATTAGTCTTGCTTTGGTTTTTCTTCAGGGTAGATCTGTATGTCACTGGCAACTGTTGAGAAACCATGTACAATGTGAAAGTTGTAGATGACAACCCACAATGTGGTGACCAAATGAGTCATGGCAACATTGATGGAAATTCTTCACAGTGTACTGTGATGAGACAATGAGTGTGAGTAACTGGAGTTAAAACCCAGGTCTCTCCTATACTAATTGGATAGGCAAGCCATCTGCCCTGAACCTCAGTTTCCCCATCTCTGAAATGGTTAAAATACATCCTCTTCCTACTTTATAGGGTTGTTGTGAGGTTCAAAATGAGAGAGTAAAAGAGAAAGTTTTTTAAACAGTCAAGTTCTATCTAGCAGGAGAGATTGACCAGCTGCAGGTATAGTTACACTGATAAGATGATCAAAATGTCAAAACTGGTCATGCTATGGTCCTGCTCCTTGCTTCACACAATTAGAGGTTCAGTTTCTACTGGTCCCATCCAGTTGTTGTTGAGTTTGAGATCACTTGGCTCCATCTGAAGAAGGGAAAAATGTGATCTTAAGAAATGAAGCTTTTCAAGTTTTCTGTACGTTTGAAATTTTTCACAATAAAATGTTAGAAAACTAAATAAATGAAATAAAACTCTTCCTTAAATTCTAGTCCCAGTGAATTGCTCACCCTTAGCACACACCCGCTATTCTCTTCTTTTTTATCACTAAAATATAGACAATAGAGTCATCTCTTGAAATCCAGCATTTATATGTTTATTGAGCAGCTCCTACTGGTCAGACGCTGTGTTAAGGGGGTACAGAGAAGGAAGGGAAGGAAGAAAACATGGTTCTTAAGGAAACAGCAATCTTCTCAGGGAGACAGACTGATAAGGAATACTTATAGCAACCCTACAAACTCAGAGGAGGAGCGCTTAACACCTGAGAGAGAGAGGAGGTGTAAAGATTTCCTGGAGGTGGGCGGGAGTGCACAATTAAGATGAGGGATTTAGCCAGGGGAGAGTGGGCAGTAAAATGAGGCAGGCGCAGTATAAAGTGGTATAAGGGCGCTGCAGGCAGAGAGATCGTGAGCAAAGCAGATGCATGGTATGTGGGATACTGGAAGAAGAGCCTGAAGAAGCAGCCAGGGCTTCAGGAAGCGTCCATGACAAGGAGAGTCTCTTTTCTTCGGTAGGAAGTGATACATAGGGGTAGGGCACTGAAAGTGCATACCACCGTTGGATTTCCTTTAGAGAAATTGAGTTGGGGATGGTTGAAAAGGCGCCGTTATTGGCAGGGAACAGTGATCCTAGAAAATAGCAGTGAAATGCACATTGAATAATAATCTCTATGGCTCTTTCAGTTCTAATATTGCATGAATTTAAAATGGGCTACAGAAAGAGCCGATGAATACGAACAGGTATTTGCTTGAGACTTCGGAGGCACAATAAGCACCACTTGTCACATACTTTGCCCTGGTCAGAATAATTATACTAAACCAGAGGCTGGCTTGCGGTGTGCTTGAGCTGTGTTTCAAAGGTAAATATAAAAGCTCTGCACTCCTTTCTTCCTCCAAACCTCAGTAGCCTCCAGAACATTTCCCTAGAGATAACAGGATGGGAGTCAAAATTGCAGGTGGACTAGGAATTTAAAGGAGTCTCCACCCCTGAGGGTGGAGAACAGGTGAGAATGGTTGGGAAGCCAAGATTTCTTGACGTGTGGCTGAGCTGAGGGTACTGGATCCTGAGCGAGGTGCCTATACCTTGGCTGGGAATGGAAGTGAAATTGTGCCCTGCTTGGAAGAGCTAACACTTACCTGAGAAGTGCTAATGCCATGTCACCTGGAGGCCCATGGCCATATCTTCTGTTTAAGAAGATCAGCTTTATTCAAAGCTACACAATGATTAGTCATTCCATAAGGCCACATGAAACAATGTCAATAAACATCAAAACACAATTCCCCAGCAATTCCACTACCTCAACAGAATGACTGCCATTGTTGGGTACACTTTTTAAATTCTAGCCGTTATGCCCTAGGCTTTTCCTGATTTTAACCATAGCATAAATGCCATTAAAAAAAACAAAAAAACTTGACATTTTATTATACGTAATTCCTACAAGGTTACATATATCCTGTATTGTTTTCAGTAACTGCATAATATTCTACTAAGTAAATAGATTCTAATTCACTAAACTAGACTCAATTGTTGGACATTTAGGTGGCTTTCATTAAAAAATATATTAGCTGTATTTATGTTAGGAAACCAATACATCTTTTAGAAATATTTAATTGATTCCTCTTTTACAGTAACAGCCAGACATTTTCTTCACTTTTCTTTCTGAGGTTTGTGTGTATACAAGCCTAGATCAAGAGGATGTTTTCAGTGTACTGTCTCTTGCGACTGCAAGCAGGGAGTGTGGTCTGCATAATCAGAAGTAAGCGACGGGGAGAAAGGGCTGATGTCTCCCAGAGGCAAGTGCAAAGCTCTCAGCTTCCTAATCTCAGGGTTTCCTAATCTGAGTTCTTGGCAGGTGATCAACCAGCTTGGTGTGCCTGGGACTGAGGAGTTTCCTGCATTGTGAGAATTTCAGTGTTACAGCAGGAAAAGTCCCCATGAGTTGGTCACCCTACACCTCGGTAAGGGGGAGGTGAAGGAACTGAGAAGGGAATGAATCATTTATATAAGCTACCCCTGCGTCATAAAAGCAGCAATTCAGAGAAAGCTTGCTCATGCACGGCAATGTGAAACCCTTATCCTTTATGTAGGAGCCAAAATAGATATTTATCTCAGGTTACTTCTCTGCTTCCAGAAAGACCATTCATTCATTCATTCAATATGTATGAAACACCAGGCAGTGTTCTAGGTATAAGACTCCTGTTCTTGTGGTGCTTCTATTACCCTGTGTGTGTGTGTGTGTGTGTGTGTGTGTGTGTACTGGGGGAAGGGAAGCAGAAATAAATGAAAAAGCATAAAGTAAATGAGAATGGATATGATAAATGCAATAGCAGAAACAAAATAGTCTAATGCGATAGAAGCTGCCAGGGATGGGGACGTGCTATTACCTTGGTGTTGGAGGGAGGTTACTCCGAAGAGCTGACACTTGAGGCAAACCAGTGATGAGAAGAGCCAGTCATGTGAGTATCCACAGGAGGCATTAGGGCAGAAGGGGCAGCCTGCGCAAAGGCCCTGAATGGAAACCAGTTATTCTTCCTGCAGGAACTTAGTAAAGTACTTTGTGCACATACTGTAGGGAAGGAATGCTGACCTAGAATCAATCTTAGCAACCACCCAGTCCAAGTTCCATTTTCACAAACAAGGATAAGGATGCTGAGTCCCACCTGCATTGACCATTAGTCTCTCTTTTTTAAAAAAAAATAGATTTTATTTATTTATTTATTTATTGGCTGCTTTGAGTCTTCCGTTGCTGCGTGCAAGCTTTCTCTAGTCGTGGCGAGCGGGGGCTACTCTTTGTTGCGGTGTGAGGGCTTCCCATTGTGGTGGCTTCTCTCGTTGTGGAGCACAGGCTCTAGGCACGCAGGCTTCAGTTGTTGTGGCATCCGTTGCTGCGTGCAAGCTTTCTCTAGTCGTGGCGAGCGGGGGCTACTCTTTGTTGCGGTGTGAGGGCTTCCCATTGTGGTGGCTTCTCTCGTTGTGGAGCACAGGCTCTAGGCACGCAGGCTTCAGTAGTTGTGGCACACAGGCTTCAGTAGTTGTGGCTCGTGGGCTCTAGAGCGCAGGCTCAGTAGTTGTGGCACACGGGCTTAGTTGCTCCGTGGCATGTGGGATCTTCCCAGACCAGGGCTCGAACCCGTGGTCCCCTGCATTGGCAGGCGGATTCTTAACCACCGCACCACCAGGGAAGCCCCGACCATAGTCTCTTGATTCCTAATCCAGGACTCTTTCCACCAAGCCATGCCACACTGCCATTTCTAGCTACTTGGCTTGAGTACTTAATTTTCTTCCCCTGTACAACTGGAAGTAAATCAAAGAGATTCATTTATTTTAGGTATGAGGAAAACTGGAATTGGAGTTGTTTATGGGTGGACCCAAGGGCCAAAACATTGGCCTCAGGTGAAGAGAGGAACTTTGGGGTCGAGATTAGCCTCCACTGGTTGGGCCCCCATAATTCTGTAAGACATGCTTTCAGAACATCAGGTTAGGACAAATCCTGCAGCCCACAGAAAATGAAAATGAAACTGGTTGGTAAAGTAGGCAGCCCTAACAGACCTGTCACCCTGGCACTGAACTTGTGCTCGTTCAGACCTTGTGGCACTACAGGTTGGAAAGGTCCAGGGTTTGGCCACAAATAGTCCTAAGAGTTTAAAGGGCAGAGAAAGCAGATAGATGCAACTCTGGGTGTGCCAACTAAAGGAAGGTGGAGGAAGTTGGGGCCCGCGGCAAAAGCAAATTTAATGACCAGTTAAAGGTACAGGGATGGAATCCTGAATCCTCCAGCTCCTTCCTTCATCTCCCGCCCCCTGGGTGGGTGACAACAACCAAGGGTTAAAAGAACCGCAGCGTGAACGGTGATTTTGGAAACTCAAAGAGTTAACGTATCAAAAACTAAAGCAGGGGAGGAGAGACTGGAGCCAACTCACGGGAGAAAAAATCCTATTGGCATCGAGGAGGCAGGGAGCCAGCCCCTGGGCGCGGTCTGCAGGGGGCAGGCGATCGCGCGGGGAAGCGGGGGCAGGACGAGGCCGGCGCTGGTGCGGGCTCGGCAGCTGCCCGAAGCCGCTGGGAGTCCTCGCCGCGCCTCCGCCCGGTGCGCCCTCCTTGGGCCGCGGACTCCGCACTGCGCTCCACTGCTGACATGTGTGCCGCCCGGATGCCGCCCCTGGCGCACATCTTCCGAGGGACGTTCGTCCACTCCACCTGGACCTGCCCCATGGAGGTGCTGCGGGATCACCTCCTTGGTGTGAGCGACAGCGGCAAAGTAAGCGGGTGCGGGGTCTGGCGCACCCTGACGGGCGGGCGGACAGGTGGAAGGAAGCTCGCCGCGTGAGCCGCGGAGCCCGGAGTTAGCTCCGTGTGGAGCGGGCGCCGCAGCGCTGGAGTTGAACTTGAGCGTTTTGGCTTTGGGAGAACGCCGGGAGAGCCCTGACACTGGGTTCGTGGGCTGGACTGGGAGTAAAGTGTTCCCAGGTGCTGGGAGCCGTGGAGTACGCACGCCCACGATTGGTTCGACAGCCGTGCAGGCTGTGGTGGCAGGGAGCGAGGCTGTGCCCTGCCAAATCTTAAGAGATCATTAATAAACTAGCACCGCGCTTCATTCATTTTTGTATCTCAGGCGCCTGACACAGTGCCTGGCACCGCCTAGGCACTCCGTAAATTCGATTGAATTTATTGTGAGAGAAATAACAGAAGGGTCATTTGATCAGTGTTGTTGAGCCCTTTCAGTGCATTGGAATAAGTAAAGAACTGATTTCATTCACCTGATCTTTCAGCAAACAATATATGAATGATTCAGACTAGACGACTTGTAATACTAGAAAGGATAGTCTGAGATAAATTACCCACCCAACCCCACTCCCCAGCCATTTGCATCAAAACAAGCAGTTCCATTTTAAGGTTCAAAATGTCTTCTATGAGAGTATCTTTCACACTTACGTTTCCAAAATCAGGATTTCTGCAAACGACATAGGTAACTTGACTGTTCCATACACACCAGTGGTAGCTGCATTGGCAGTGGCCTGGCCAGTTTCAGTGAAAGCCATTCCATTTTTAGGAGAAAAATTAAAGATAGAGATGGGTTATTTTTGAGCTTTTCCCCAACTACCGGTTTGGTTAGCATAAGTACACATATTTGGAACTTGTCAGCTTGAAGATACTATTCCTGACTAAAGATGATTCCGAGTCAGTGACAGTTTTGAATCGTGACTCTTACATTTGGGGATAACTAAACCCTGTTTACTTTTGGTGCTTAAAAATCTATACTCCCTGTGTATATTCAGGGAGCCTGCTGTTGTGTTTCCAAGGTGATGAAACTCTCAGAGCTCTCCCAAATGGGGAGACTCCAATAAACCCTGAGACTGATGAATTGTTGCCTTGAGTACTTGACCCTCAAGTTTCAGGGACGCCTTAGGCTTGGGACAAGTCCCAAGAAGCAAAGGAGGAGAGACTGCTAAACCAGGGAAAGATTAGAGGTATTTGCTTAATCACAAGGAATTGTTCAACAATTAGGTTTCTTTTTACAATTTAAATTTTCATTTCCAAAATTTGAATTGCTAGGATAGCAGTTGAGATAATTGACTAGGGGACTGGCTTTAACCAGTAGAGGAGGAAGAAAAGGAAGTAATTTATCTAAAAATTTACCTTTTCTGGGGGTTGTACAGAAGAAGAATAAAAGAGTGTCCTGAACATGAAATTAGTAGTTGAGTCAGGGAGTCTGTTCATAACTAAGGAGCATATTGAAGTTATAAATTTAGAAAAATGCCATTCCCCCACAAGATAAAATTAACTGGGAATCAGATACAAAGGTGAGTTAATCAACTGGATTAGATTTACAGTATACAATATCCTAATCAGTGAAATGGTAACTGTTTTATCGCTCTCCTCCTAAGTGCAAGGCAGTTGATTCCTGACTGTGTGTAAAGGGTGAACATGTCATATGTATTTTAAGACTTGATTTCTTTCATTTTGAAAATGGGACTGCCTCACCTTTAGAGTTGCTGGGATAAATATATTATTCATTTAAAAATTTTCAAGGTTCTTACAGAAAATTATATTCCCATTAAGTAAATAAATATGCAGTTGATCTTTATATTTTTACTGAGCTCCCAAAGCTGTTCTCAAACCTTGGGATGAATCAGAAACATCTGGGGTGTTTGTTAAAATGCCAGTTCCTGGGTGTCATCTTCAGAGAATCTGAATCTGTAGGCCTGGAGTAGGTCCTAGTAAGTGGCATTCCAACAAAGGTCCCGGGAGATTCGGACACAGGTAGTGGATGGATTACATTTTGGGTAACCTCAGTATATGGGTTGTGTGATGCAACCAGATATGTGGGGTCTTGGGTGCTCAGTTCTCCGTTTCAAGCCCTGGGCTTGGGTAGCATCTCAGAGAGACAGGACATGATTTCCTCTGTCCTCCCTCTCCCTTCTTCTAGACCTAATCTTTCATTTCATTTAGGCCCAGAGAATGGTAATGATTAACTGCTTTTAGTTCATTAATTAAAACTCATTCAAAATTAGGTTAATTTAAAAAAAAATTCTCTAGTCAATATTTTAGTATTGGGCATTTTGAATTCAGAGTTAGTTTTTCTACTCAAGTGGCGTGTAGCTTTTTGAAAGAAAAACTCCAGCATGTGTAATTCATTTGCAGAGAGGTAATTAATTGTGACACACTGTGTGCTCAAATATTACTAAATTATCTGATTCTTCTAGCAGGGTCAGGTTGACTTTAAAGATAGGTAAAGATGTCTTGGGTCTTTTAAGCACACTTAGCTGAAAGCAACAGCAAGGAAGAGAATCGTTTTGGAAGTAGTGCCCTGGGGTAGCAGGAGCAAGTCTTATGGAGACCTGAGTTCAAGTCAGGTCTCCACCACCTACATGTTCAAAGTCCATGGGTGAGACCTTAACCTCTCTGAGCCTCAGTTTCCTCACTCGTAGAATCAGATACTTTTGCTAAGTATTAAATGAGATCATATATGAAAATACCTGTCACGTAGTAGATACGCAACACATACCATGTTCATTTTGTCCCCTTCCTTCCCTCTGTGCCTAGCAAATCCTTAACCTCTTGCTCACTGTAGCATTTTTGCATATTTCCCCATGGTGGCACCCCTGCAGGCCAACAGGCAGAGAAGGAAGCCATGGCCTGGGATGAAATATGTGGGAGGTTGGGGAGGTCATTGGACCTCTTGTGTGCAGCCTCACTGCTCATGCCATTGACCCTCTGGGACACAAAGATGAATCTAGGAAGAAAGATCTAAACAGCATTTGCTGCCAGTTCACTAGCACATCATTTTCAGTGTCTCTTTTAGTCTTCAGTGTGATTATTTTGTCTTAAAGTTGGGAAGGTTGAGACTTGAAAAATCATGCATCCAGAGATGGATTTTGAATTAACATGGCCAAAGCCCATATTCTCTCTCTCTCTGTCTCTCTTTTTAATTGGGGTATAGTTGCTTTACAATGTTGTGTCATATTCTGCTGTGGTCACCGCAGAGGATGGAGCTGAGCTCCCTGTGCTATACAGCAGGTTCCCACTAGCTATCTACTTTACACATGGTAGTGTATATATGTCAATCCTAAGCTCCCAATTCATCCCACCCCCTTCCCCACCGGTGTCCACACATCCGTTTTCCACGTCTGCATCTCTGTTCCTGCCCTGCAGATTGGTTCATCTGTACCATTTTTCTAGAGTCCACATATATGCGTTAATATAAGATATTTATTTTTCTCTTTCTGACTTACTTCAGTCTGTATGACAGACTTTAGGTCCATCCACATCTCTACAAATGACCCAATTTTGTTCCTTTTTCAGAATGGCCATCATCAAAAAATCTACAAACAATAAACGCTGGAGAGGGTGTGGAGAAAAGGGAACCCTCTCGCACTGTTGGTGGGAATGTAAATTGATACAGCTACTGTGGAGAAGAGTGTGGTGGTTCCTTAAAAAACTAAAAATAGAGTTACCATATGACTCAGCAATCTCACTACTGAGCATATACCCTGAGAAGACCATAATTCAAAAAGACACATGCACCCCAATGTTCATTGCAGCTCTATTTACAATAGCTAGGACATGGAAGCCCATATTCTCTTTACTAGAGTAGCCCACCTCCCTGAGGCACAGTCCCTGATCTCAGTGAACTTGCATTTTTAGCAAGGGAACTTAGAATTGTACCTGTATTAAAAGTGGATTGATTCCTGAACCAAAGACTGGGCTTATTGCTGGAGATACACTGATGAATGAAATATGCAAACTCTGCCCTGCTCTTGTGAGGTTGATCATCTCATGATTAACAGAATCTGCTATGACCTGTCAGAACTTGAACTAATCTGGGAGGTAGGGAAGAGCCTTCTAGGTAGAGGGAATAGCCTGTGCAAAAGCCCTGGGGTAGGAAGGAATGAAAACATCAAGATGGTTAGAATCCAAAGTTCTAGGAGAGGATAACACAATGTAAGTCTGGAGAGGTAGGCAGGGCATAGGGAGTTGGGGGAGGGATTGTGCCATGAACAAATTTTGCATTTTTTTTTAAAGATCATTTTTGCTTCAGGATAAAGAATGCATTGGAGAGGAGTTAAGTGCCGGCAAGGATATCAGATAGGATCCTGTTGCAGTAGTTTAGATGAAATGGGATGTGGCTTAGAAGAGAGAGGCAGTGTAATGTATCAATTAAGAAATGAACTCTCAAGAGTACTTCTATCACTTATTGCCTATGTGAATTTGAATAAGTTACTTAACAATTCTATTTCCAAGTTTCCTCATGTATAAAATGATTACTATAATCTACCTCACTGGGCTATTGAAAAGACTAAATGAATTAATAGTCGTAAAGTGCATAGAATAATGCCTTGCAGCGTAGCACATGCCCAGTAAACATCAGCAGTTATTATCAGCAATGGAGATGGAAAGAGGTGGACAGAATTGCTAACTATTTAGGTCAAGTTAATTGGATTTGATGATAGGATTAGAAAGATGTTTGTGAATGTATTAAATAGTATGATGGGATATAAATTGGTTGGTGATAGGAAAAACTTGATGAAGGAAGCCAAAATTGAACTGGACATTAAAGAACATATAGGACTTGAACATGCAGAAGAGTGTTAAATAGCCCTGGTTAAGGGAAATGAGTCAATGTTCTATAATTTCTAAAACTGCTAGGAGGAGCAAGAGTTGTGTTTCACCTGTGACTGCATCATCATCTTGCTTAACCAGGAGTTCTCATAGTCTGAATCACAAATCTTAGTGGTTGTGTGTCATCTTTTCCTTCTGCTTGGGCAGGTGAAGACCCATCTTCCTATAAGCTCAAGACCTCAGACTATCTTATCATTTTGAAGAGGGAACTTGAGATAAGCTATCCCTTCTGAGGCTGCTGAATCAGGGCTTCACTTTCATTAGAAACGTGTTCATGCCCAAGGATCACATTATCATCCTGTAAATTCCCATTTTCTGGAAGGCAGATTGCTTTGTTCAAAATGCTCATGGCAGACCCTGTTGGTTACCCACTCACTAGCCATAACCACTTCTTTCTTATTAACACTTTCTGAGTTTGATAGCTTGCAATATACTTGGCTCATGCATAGATCATGGGGTAAGCCAGTCATAGTAATCATAATCCTGTTTGCTGGATACTTATTTTTCCAGTTTCCTGGTAGCTAAGGGTGGCCAGTGATGACATTCCAGCATTCAGGAAGTCATCGCAGAGGCTTCTGGGAAATATTTTTTTCCCTAATAAATAGACACAGATGTGGGAAGAGAAGTCCTCCCTTTTCTGGATACTTTCATGCAAGGAGTGGAGCTGCTGCCACCACTGTTTGAGACTATGAGGAAAAAGTTAAGAGGTTTTCAGAGGCACCAACCTAGTCCCTCTTTGAACATCACTGAATACATACGTGAATAACATCATCGAGTAGTTAATGGTCTCTGGAGCTGCCTACTACGTTGACTTCTTTTGCGAGATAATGAAATGTCTTTACTGTCTACCCTTCTGTCAATTGCAGCTCAAAGGACCTCTAACAATTATACCACTTTTTCCAAGAATCATATTATTTTTCAAAGGACTGCTAGCTGCCTTCTCCTTTTTCCGTTTCTATCTTCTCCTTATTTGCCAAAAATGTCAGTGTCTTTCCAGGCACCCATATCAGTATTCAGGTCCCCCCAGTTATCCCTTGGGGTATCTTTGTGCACACCCCTTTCCGTTGTCATTGGCCCTGTCCAGCCTTCCTTGGTCTCTTGCCTGAAGTATTACAGGAACCTCCTAACCATTTTCTCTTCCCCCATTCTAATATCTCTTCCACATTACTGACAGTTACTTTCCTGGAGCATGGGTAGTGTCATGTATCTTCTCTTTTGCAACTACCTATGGCTCTCTATTGCCTCTAAGATCCAAATGCCCCAGGAAGATATTTTAGACATGACATTTGGCCCTAACCTGCTTTCCTAATACTTCCTCCTGTTCCATCCTTCTCTCTTGCAAATAGGAGTAGGATTACCATGAGATATCCACAAGCTGAGGGATATCTATCCATGCCAATTTCACACTGTTTCCCAGCACATCATATCTTTTTACACCTCCACTTTTTTGGTGCCAATCCCTCAGCCTGGAATAGTCCTCCTTTATATAATCCCTTTTCCATTCCACCTCTGTCAAAATGAAATCTTCCTTTTCCTCCAAGGCCCAGTTCTGATGTCCCCTTCTTCCCAGAAGCTTCTCTGGCAACCATCCCCCAGTTGAAATAAATTACCTTTTGCTTTTCCATAAAATTTGCGTATATATTCAAACCAGTGTTTTCCTGGTGGTTAAGAGCATGGCTTCTGGAGTCAGGTTATGTGGATTCAAATCCCAGCTGTGCCACTTACTTGGAAACATTTCCTAACATATTTGAGCCTTGGTACCCTCACTTATAAAATGTGGACAACAGCACCCTGAAGAAGAGGTAAGGCAGATGAGATAGTGTGTGTAAAGCACTTGGCACATAGTAGTTGCTCAATAAATACTGGCCATTGTTATTATTTTTCTCTAGCTAAAGTGATTATTTCACTTTTGCCTTTGATTATACTTAGGTTTATAGAATGTTCTCTCTCACTGAACTGATTTAAAGTTCTTTGACAAATGGGAGGTGAACTGGAGAGAAGGTAACATTTATTAAGTCATAATTTGTGTCAGACACTCTGCCAGATTCTTTATACGTCAACAGTTCTGAGATGAGACCACATCATCATCATCATCATAATCTTCTTCTTCATTATCCCTACTCTACAAATGAGGAAATGGAGGGTCAGCTAGTTAGTTGACTTGACTGCAGTCACGGTGAGTAAGTGGCAAAACCAAGAATCACACCCAAGTCTGTCTAATTTTCAAGGTTCGTGCTTTTTCCAGGAGTTCTGACTGCCTCCTGTCACGAGGAGGGCTGACACTCTATTGTCCTTAAGGCTCCTCGACATTGTCTTATTGTTTTAACACAAAGTAGGTGATCAGAAAAGTGTTTTGAAAGTGATGTGTAGTACAAAGACATTTGTGTGTGATGATTAAAAAAAAAAGACATTTCTAATTCCAGAGAGTTTTTTTTTTTTTTAAAGCACTATTTGACTTATTCTTTGAGGCCTTGGAGCAACACTGCTGGGCATGACTGGAGTTTGCCGCCCTTCTGGTTGTGTAAAGTTGTCTGTTAATTCCTGGAATTTCTTGGCAGTCTGGTTGATTCAGCGCTGTGGCTGTGAGGCAGCATAGGTGTTGGTGTATCTGACACATGGCTGACTGTGGGAGCTTCTGACAGGTGCAGAGGTGGTGGGCAGGGTCTCCTGCAGGCCTATGGCGTGCCCATTCACTTAATGGGCATTGATCTGACTATTTAGGGATAAAGGCCAGGTGGACTTCCCTTACCTGCAAGAAGAGAATCCAATCGGTCATGTGTTTACAACCCCCTTTTTGTAGAAAGGATTTAAGGCAGCTCTAGAGGGCACCGGCAAGTGGTGATGCTTTTATACATTTAAGGGAGAAGAGTCAGTTGTTGACATAAAACAAAGCTAGGAATTAGATTTAAAATGCATCGTGAAATGACCTACACTCTTATTGGCCTCTAACTTTCCTAGGTGCCAGCCATTAAAAGGACACGTGTTACCTAGTTGGCAATATCTGTACTAAAAGCAGTTGCTCAAGAGGAACACCCCTGTTCTTGATGCTGAGTTCGGCTGGGAATTTCTCCTAGATGCACACTGTCTCATAATTATGCTTAACAACTTCCCAGTGCAAGGTAGCATTTATAGGACTGCCTCTCTTGAGCTGAAGATGTGACAGGAAGAAGGGGGTCCATAAAACTATTCTGTAGGGCTGAAGCTGTGGGGAGGGGACAGTGGGAGGTGGTCCAGGTACCCAGGTCTTGGCTGATCTGAAATGTCCTAGAGATAGACTTCAGGATGTCAGAGGGGTGGCAGGACCCCATGTCTTCCAGGTACTCCTAAGAGTGGTCCTTTTGATGGGGTTATGATGAACACCAAGAGGGAGGAGCCTCGTAGTTACTGGCATAAGCCTGGAGTGCAGTTTGTTTCGTGTTGCCAGTAAAATGCAGAACCACCTACCTTTACTGCTAATCCAGCTTTGTGGATGTTGAGGAGCCTCACAAGAGACTTTTCAAAAATTTCAAACCCATTTACATTGGTGAGAAATCCATTTCCATGGTGACTGTGGCTGCCCTTTGTGACCACACGATGCTACGCTTGGGTGCTAATCCCAGCCATCTGTCTGCCATTACTATGCTGTTCTGTCCAGGCTGGAAAGGGCTTTCCTCTAGGTCAGCTCAGTGGCAACTCCACACCCCTGTGCTCTGTTTGTTCTAGAACAACTCATACAGACCGCTGTGGTCACACTGGTCTTAATATTTAGCTTCCCCTCTAGGGAGGAGAACAATGTGTTATTCTTTCCTGATGCATCCAAGGCACTAAGAAAACAAAATACAAGAGGAATTCTCAGCTAGTCACTCAACTACAACAGTAAGTTTTAAAAATGAGTTCCATGGTATATTTAAATCATGATTTTAAACGTTTGATCAATAAAAATATAAGTAGCACATTTGTTATATTAAGCAGATGTGCATTAAAATACTCTAACATGAATTAAAAGGAAATAAATTTTGTGTGTAAGTCATCTTCTTACATTGCACTGCGTTTCTAGCCCATGACACTGGGTTATAAACTCGTAGACAGGAGGTACATTGATGGTGCTATTGCTCAGGTTAACAACTACAATAATATCGAACAGTTATTAGACACTTGTTATGTGCTAGGTTCTGTACTCAGTGCTTTGCAAAGCATAATTCTCCTGACTACTTTATTAGGTGAAACTATTACCGATTCCTGATTAGGTTCCTTCCCTGCCTGGTTATTGTTCACATCAATAAGGGGAAGTTACTTTTTTTAGCAGCAAACAGAAACTTTATTCATTGGCCAAAGAATGGAGAAGGAGGAGCTCATGCTCTAAAATCACCTTCTCCCCATTACAGGCAAGGCGAAATTTCTATAGAAAAAGGTGAACGGGGATCTTTTATTATCCTGACTTGTGGAAAGGGGTGGTGATTTTCCAGAATGCAGCTCACGCCTATTTTCAGCCCTTGTACGGTCCTTCAGTGTCTGGGTCAGAAGTGGGTTTAACCAGTATGGCGCAGGTGGGAAGAGATCTTATTACAATGAGATGGTAATGAGCTGTAGAGAGACCTTTGTCCCAATTTTTAATTCGGCTAGCTTATGCCAGTTTCTCGTGGTTAAGCCCTCTTGTTCTAATTATGTAAAAACAACTAGAAGATACAGTCAGGTTTTGGTTTTCTGCAAGTTTGCCTGGAGTAGAGAGTTTACTAGAAGTGGGGCACTTCTTTGCCTCCTTGCCTAGGACAGGTGCACTTGTGCTTTACAGAGACAGTTTAGGTACAGATGAAGGACCCTTGACTTGATCCCCTGGGTGGCAGAACTTTTCCTTATTTTATTGACAAGGAAACTGAGACTCAGAGTGTTAATCCTAACTCTGAAATAAACATCTGATTACTATACATTGGATGATTTCTCTCTCCTAAAGCCACTGTGTAGCTCTTTGTTTTCAGATAGTCAAATGGCAAAGTTATAATAGCATTCTGTACTTAAATTGTTAATACCAATTTAATCCCTAAGATTAAAGGTGAAGACAGATTCATCTCTTCTGATACATTTTTTAAGACTGAGCAATAGGGATTTACTGGCAGTCCGGTGGTTAGCACTCTGCACTCTCACTGCCGAGGGCCCAGGTTCAATCCCTGGTTGGGGATCTAAGATACCACAGCCACAAGGCGTGGAGAAAAAAAAAAAAAAGATTTAGCAATAAATGTTGATCATCTCCCCCCAAAATCTTACTTTGACATTATTTCCTACCTTCTAAAAAGCCTCACCCTTTTCCTTTATGAAAGCATTGTTTCATTGACATTATTACACTAACTTATTGACTCTAAAGGATAAATTACATTAACTTTATTTTTTTTAAAGTATTTCATATATTTTAAGCATCAAACAATATACTACATGCTGTGTTAGATATTTTATCTATTATCACATTAATACTCTACAATCATATGAGGTAGATATTTTTTCTCTTATATTGGAGTAGAGTTGATTAACATTAACATTAACTTATTTTTTTTATTTTTATTTTTTTGCGGTTCGCGGGCCTCTCACTGCTGTGGCCTCTCCCGTTGCGGAGCACAGGCTCCGGACGCGCAGGCTCAGCGGCCATGGCTCACGGGCCCAGCCGCTCCGCGGCATGTGGGATCCTCCCGGACCGGGGCACGAACCCGTGTCCCCTGCATCGGCAGGCGGACTCTCAACCACTGCGCCACCAGGGAAGCCCAACATTAACTTCTAATTGAGATCTGTTTTTCAAAAATCTTTTGACTGTTGACGTTGGTGCCTTTGCTTGTGAAATGGTGATTTATTTTTCATGAATTAGTTATTCATGCACTGTTACCTGAAACCGTTTCATAATAAATACTCTTCCTGCCTCTCTTCTCATCGTGGTTCTGCTCGGGTTGGCATCACCATGAGACCTGCTTCTATAGTCACAATGCTTTTTTCTCTTCCCAGCCTGTTACTGGGTTTTAAAAAAATATTTCGACAGAATGAACTTTCCTCAGTTACCTCCACCTGAAAACCCAGCTGTGTTGATCTCAGTTTATCAACCAGCTATTGATTCGTGAGTTAAAAAAACTTTGAAGGCTAAACAGTTATAAGGTAATTCTAATTTAAAGTGAGTCCTTCTAGACTTACATATACTGATATAGGAATTTTAAGAACTCAAAGATTTCCCAATAGTTTAAATGGACAAAAAAGTGTGTCGTATGACCATACAACACTCTTCATTCACCCCCACACTTATATACACACATATAAAACACATTTCTGGAAGGCAATATTAAAATTAAAAACCTAAATAACATTTAGCTTTGTAGAGTAGGAGTGGAGAGTTGGGGATGTGGAGAAGAATTTTCACGCTCCACTTTATAACTTTCTGCATTATTAGTTTTTGTTTTATAATTTTCCATAAAATTCACCATTTTAAAGTGTACAATTCAGTGTCATTTATCACATTCACGATGTTGTACAACCATCACCACTATCTAGTTCCAGAATATGTTCATCACCCCCAAAGGGAAACCCATTAACCATGAAGCAGTCACTCCCTATTCCTCCCCTCCTTCCCCTGAGCAACCACTAATTTGCTTTCTGTTTCTATAAATTTGCCTATTCTGGATATTTTATATAGATGGATACATATAATGTGTAACCTTTGTGTCTGGCTTTTTTCACTTAATTTAATGTTTTCAAGGTTCACTCATGTTGTGGCATGTGTCAGAACTCCTTTCCTTTTTATGGCTGATTAATAATCCACTGTATAGATATACAACATTGTGTTTATTCATTCATCAGTTGATGGACATTTGAATTGTTTCCACCTTTTGCCTATTGTCAACATTGCTACTCTGAACATTCATGTGCAAGTTTTTAAAACCAATTTATTGTTTAAAGTTGTTTTATGGTTCCACATTGCTTAACTGTGGGATAATTCCTGGCCTAACCTTGCTAACTGATTGCCCCACCTTTCATATTGTTTATGACCTTGTGTCTTTGTTTATGCTCCCCCTTCACCTTCCTTCTGCTGGTTGAATGTACCTTAGAAACTCGTTTAAACGTTACTTCCTCAATGAGGTCATTGCCGACATTGCTCCCTGCCTTCTGTTTGCAGGCAGAGCTGAACCTGGCTCCTTTGTGCCTCAGTTTCTGCTTGGCACCTCTTTGTGGCTCTTTATTTTGTGAGTCTCTCCTATAACCCAACCTTGAAGGCAGGGGCCATGACTTGATCACTTTTGTATTCACGACTCCTAGCACATGGTAGGTAGGCACTCAGATGAATATTTGTTAGATAAACGGTGCTTAGATTGTTTTTACTGCAGGATAACCAGGTCGGGAAAGTTCACTTTAGGATCACCAAAATGTACAGCCAACTAAAAATATCTTCCAAATAATTGTTTGAATAAGAACTCTGGGTTTTTCTAATCTGGATGTTTGATACAATGTACTTGGCCACTGGGAGCTATAATTAGTTTCATGTCCTAGTGAGTAATTAAGAACCCTGGAAGAGTAGATTCTAATTGAAACTCTGAGACCTCGTAAAGTTTTCAAATGCCTTTAACTTGGACTGTGTTAAGGATCTGGAATAATGTAGATTATATAGGCCTGCTTACTCCCTTTGGTTTTATATTATGGTTTAAGTGTTCACTTCTTCATAAAATGGTAATTTACTTGAAATGTTGCTTGTAAATTGCCACTTACAATTTACAGTCCTGGAACATGGTAGACCCTCCAAAAACAATAGCTCTTATTATCCATCTCCGGCCCCTCACAGTACTTGGTGCTTTAGCACAAAATCAGCGTTCAATAAATGCTTCTGAGTAAAAGAATGAACAGAATGGGCTGCTCTACTCTGAGAGTACACTATTCCTTTTGACCCTCAGATAGTCCTGGCTGTGAGGGCAGGAAATAGTTAATCAACATGCTCATCTGGTTGTAGCCAATATCTGTGAAGGTGCAACAGAAGAAGTAACATAGTTAATGCCTTCCAAGAGTGGGACAGATTTTTTTCTTTGTGCTGTTTAACCTGGAAGTTGTTTCCCTCCGGCCATGTGGAGGGTGGTCTTATGTAAGCCCTAACTAGTTTTTGAAGTGCAAAACACAGGGAGAAGCCATTCCAGCTCCCTGGGACATCAACCTTCAGCTCCAGCATGTGGACTCACTAGCCTGCGGAGTTAGTACCCTTGGAGTTCATAACAACTGATAATGGCTGATGAAGAGCAAAGACTTAAGGGGTTCAGGATAAAATGGTGAGCAAAAGGAATGCAGATACTGCCTTATTTGTACTCAGAGTCAATAATCAAATGAGCATGAATAAATATATGATCACTACAAAGGAAAAATGCAGAGTGCTATGGAGGTATGAAGCCAGAGGACCTGGCTTATTTTGAGGAGGGGTTTCAAGATGCATCCCTAAAGAAGTGACAGTTGGTTGAGTCTGAAGTCTAAATGGAAGTTAACTAGGCAAAGGAAAGGAGGGGAAAGGGCATGCAAAGACCCCGTGGGGTGGAGGAATTAGGAACCTGTGATGGAGGATGCGGGTGGAAATGGATGAAGCCAGAGAGATAAGCAGTAGCCACGGCAGTGTCTTTGTAAGCCTTTCCCTTTATTCCAAGGGCAATGGGAAGGCAATGAAGACTGTTAGAATGAAGAAGATAGATCAGATTTGCATTTTAAAAATATATAAACAGTCACACCTGTCAGAATGGCTATCCTAAAAAACCCACAAATAACAAGTGTTGGCAAGGATGTAGAGAAAAGGGAAACCTAGTATACTGTTGGTGGGAATGTAAATTGGTGCAGCCACTATGGAAAACAGTATGAAGGTTCCTCAAAAAACTAAAAATAGAACTACCAGCAGTTCCACCCTTAGGTATATATCTGAAGAAAATGAAAACAGTAATTCAGAAAAAGCCATGCACCCCAATGTTCATGGCACCATTATTTATAATAGCCAAGATATGGAAGCAACCTAAGTGTCCATCAACAGATAAATGGATAAAGAAGATATATATAAATGAAAACAAACAAATCTACATATATATATATATATATGAATTGCAGGGTGGAGAACAGACTAGAGCAGAGCAAGAGTGGTTGCTGTAGGAGATGTGTTGGAAGGAAGTGCAGTGAACCACGAAAGAGAGGTAGGTGGTGGTAGACTTGGAGAGAAGTAGGTCCATCTGTGAGACAATAAGGATGCAAAAAACTCAATGGGATTGGGTGACAGGTTGGATATGGGGTGGGGACAAGCTTCCCCTAGATTTCAGGCTTATACAACTGGATGGATGTGGTGGACATCATTGCGTTAGGGAACAGAGAAAGAGGTCAGACCCTGAGGTCTGTTTTGGTCATGCTGAGTTGAGGTGCCCTTGAGATATCTGAGTAGGAGATAGTGGAGTAAGGATTGGGCACAAGAAGGTAATGTCATAGAAAGCAAAAGATGGGGATACTAGGGGCTTCCCTGGTGGCGCAGTGGTTGCGCGTCCGCCTGCCGATCAGGGGAACCGGGTTCGCGCCCCGGTCCGGGAGGATCTCACATGCCGCGGAGCGGCTGGGCCCGTGAGCCATGGCCGCTGAGCCTGCGCGTCCGGAGCCTGTGCTCCGCAACGGGAGAGGCCACAACAGAGGGAGGCCCTCATACCACAATAAATAAAATAAAATAAAGATGGGGATACTTCAAGATGGAGGGAGTAGAGCAAATGTCACATGTTACTGAGAAGTAGAGGAGGAATAATACTGGAAAAATGTCCAATGGATTTAGCAACATGAGATTATTATTGAACTTACGAAGACTTATTTTGGTGGAGAGAGAGGGTGACAGTCATCTTGGTTTGGGTTTGAAATGGGTGAAAGATAAGTAAATACAGATAGTGATCATAGACAACTCTTCTGAGATAAGTGTGTAATATTTTTATTTATCATAAAGTGCCTCCAATAGTAATAAAATACAAATAAGTTATGTATGTTTTATTCCCCCAGTTAAGTTATTTGAGGGTTTTTCTACAAATGTTTGTGCTTGTAAAAGTTACATAAGCACTAATATTGCCCATTTACAAATATTTGAGTGGACGCTAAAGCATTGGCAAACATATATGTGCCAGAGTTTAGAATTAGTTACAGCCTTCTTAATAATCATTTTACTGTCTTATCTCAGAAATGTAATTTAGCACCTCAGAGTCACTGGAAATCTTGATATTCGGTCAGTATTTTTGTTTCAAAGTGTGGGATGCTACTAGAGAAGCTATTTTCATTTTATTAAGACCAAACAGGGAAGGCATAATTTTTCTATACATTTAAGGTAGTTTTGAAATTAAAACAAACAAAAGCAGGTAAGAGAATCGAAAAAGATGTTTCCTGTATTTTAAATGTGCTTTGATCCTGGGGAAGCATTTTTGGACTCCTGCCTTTTCTAAGGGAATTAAGAAAACCTCACCTCCTCCCTCTCTCCCGGGTGGATGACTGTGTAAGAAAGATTTAATCCAGTTGAAAAAAACCACATATAGGGCTTCCCTGGTGGCGCAGTGGTTGAGAGTCCGCCTGCCGATGCAGGGGACACGGGCTCGTGCCCCGGTCCGGGAAGATCCCACATGCCGCGGAGCGGCTGGGCCCGTG
>NC_041222.1:39685599-39689098 GCF_002837175.3 Physeter macrocephalus | reverse complement strand
GGGACACGGGTTCGGGCCCCGGTCCGGGAGGATCCCACATGCTGCGGAGCGGCTGGGCCCGTGAGCCATGGCCGCTGAGCCTGTGCGTCCGGAGCCTGTGCTCCGCAATGGGAGAGGCCACAACAGTGAGAGGCCCGCATACCGCAAAAAAAAAAAAAAAACAAAAAATAACCCAGATATAAATGACTCACATTAGGAAGGAAAACTGCAACCCTTATGTGTATGAATGGAGGCCTGAACAGTCATTCTTTTTTTCTTTCTCTGTCCAGACAATCAAGTAGGAAGGAGAAAAACAAGACTTACGCTAGATTTATGACAATTGAAATTAGAATAAGGAAAACTATCCGTGTAATCTAGACAGGATTGGATTCTTCAGAAATGCCAAATCATTGGGTACGTAGAGTGAGAAGACAGTTAAGAGGAAAATATGTGGAAAAGGAATGATGTGACAATTATGACAATATAAATACACATCAGTTTACATGTTTTTCATGTCTTTGGGCTTCCCCATCTTTGTGTCTTACCCTGAATGCCCTAACCCCTCACTCTTCCCTACTTATAACTTATCTATCACCTCCTCCAAAACACAACCTGATTTTTCTTGTCCTCACTGATTTCTCCTTTCTATGAGTTTTCACAGCTCAGTTCATAATGCCAATTTGGCTCTTAGAAACATGCCGCTGTGCATTGTTCTCAGTTTCCTATCTGCACGTAAATTTTATTTCCTCTGCCAGAAAATAAACTTCCAAAAGGCAAGAATTATTTCTTATACATTTATCTGAATCCTTAGCAGTTTGATGGGCATATGATGTTCATTTAAACAATACGTGTTGCCTTGAATCATTACCAGGTAAAATGCATTACTGAACGTGACAAAAGGTAGGCCAAGGAGTATATTTTATACAACTTCCAGCCAAATCTTGGCATTTTTCCTCCTAGCCTCTGTACCTAATGATTTGTTTGCCATGCACCCTGTAACAGGCCCTTGGTGAGCACAGGTGTGACTTTCTCAGATGAATTTGGAAGATGTTTGTAATTTAGTGGAGGTGTTGTCTGAATCCCTAAAGCTGCATGGCGGTGTACTGGTCAGTATCACTTAACCAGCCATTGAGCCCATCTTGTCCTCCAGCGTCAGCACCTTAATATCATTTCTTGTCCTTTTTGTATATGCAGTAACTCTCACGAAGAAGGTGAAAAGCAACCCACACTTAGCATATTTATAAAATGTTTCTTTGTTCTTGAAAAATTGATGACCCCAGTGTTTGTAGCAGTATTATTTACCATAGCCAAGATGTGGTAACACCCTAAGTGCCCATCAACAGATGAATGGATAAAGAAGATGTGGTAAAAATATATACAGCGGACTATTACTTAGCTATAAAAAGAGTAAAATCTTGCCATTTGTGACAGCTTGGATGGACCTGGAGGGTATTACACCTAGTGAAATAAGTCAAACAGAGAAAGACAAATCCTGTATGTTTTCATTTATATGTGAAATCTAAAAAAGCAAAACAAAGAAATATAACAAAACAGAAACAGACTCACAGACATGAGAACAAGCTAGTAGTTGCCAGAAAAAGGGGAGTGGAGAGAGGGGGGTGAAATAGGTGAAGGGGATTAAGAGGTTTAAACTACCAGTTATAACATAAATAAGTCACAGGGATATGATCAATATGTTATAGTCAATATGTTACAGTAACTTTGTATGGTGCATAATCTATAAAAATATCGAATCACTACTTGTACACTGCAAACTAATATAATATTGCAAGTCATCTATACTTCAATTATTAAAAAAATGAGCAAGTGAAGATGTACTGCTATCAAAGCAGTTTCCTTTTACTAGCATTGCTGCTGCTGTAGATTATTAATTCCTTGAGGGCAAGGATTTATGTCTTACTCATATCACATTCTCCAGGCTGGCACGTCATCTGGTAGATAGAATGTGCTCAGCAAATATTTGACGAATGAATAAGTAAGCAAATGATTAATTTCTAAAACAGGTAAAAGATTGTATAGCATTTATTGTGTGCCAGGCACTAGTCTGAGTCTTTTACATATATTAACTCACTTAATCATTACAACAACTCTGTGAATTAAGTACCATTATATCTCCATTTTGCAGATGAGGAAACTGAGTCACCAACAGTTTGAGTGCCTTGTTCAAGGTCACATAGCTGGAAACTGATGGAGTTAGGGTTTAAATCTACATGGTCCGGTTCTAAAATCTGTACTTTTAGCAGCTCTGATTTGGGAGAAATTAAATGCTGTACTGGTAATCAAATATTTGGGGATATATGAAAACCTTAGGATATAGTCACCAATCTCTGTTATAAAATTTTTGTTTGCTTTTGGCTTTTTTTCTTACCAGAGAAAACTCATAAGGCATTTTGGCAGTTTGTCAGTAAACTTTCTAAAGCAATTATGTGTACGTTCCAAGATCACTAATTTGCTAATTCTTACGCAGGTTTTCAGGGACGCTGTTATGTTGTTACACCTCAGAGCTTTGGAACCAGGGGCGTAGGCACTGGCTTTGGGAGTGGGGAAAAGTAAACTAGTGTCAGTGCTTGGCTCTGGCATCCTCATACAGGAGAGGGATTTGCAAGGCCAGTAGTGGGGCTTGTTCTGAATTTCTTTTATTAGCTTCAAGAGTTGAGTTTGTTGAGCTAATAAGCAGGCAGTTCAGTGAAACTCACAATATGTTGGCTGTGTGAAACCTAATGTCAGGTCTATCTAGAGCCACCACAAAGAAAAGAGAGACAAACAAGAGGGAGTATCAATCACATGGAATATTTCTGATTGGACTCATTTTATTTATTTTTTATTTTTATTTTTTTTCACACACACACACACACACACACACACACACGTATTTTATTTTTACAAAAGATAAGTAAACTGACACCAAGCACTGTAAATGGATGACCACAACAAAAGCAATAATTGCAATTACCAAACATGAAACACACTCATAATATGTCCTAATATTGACATTCAGTCCAGTAATCCTCCACTGTAACAGCTCCTTTACTTTGCAGTGACTGTCTGTAAATGGCAAAAGACTTAAAAATGACCACGGTTAAAGATTTGGTCAAAGTTCATAATAATGCAATTGACAAGGAAAGATTTTATTTTATTTATTTATTTTTAATAAATCTATTTATTTATTTTTGGCTGTGTTGGGTCTTCGTTGCTGCGCACGGCATTTCTCTAGTTGTGGCAAGCGGGGGCTACTCTTTGTTGCAGTGCGCAGGCTCCTCATTACGGTGGCTTCTCTGTTGTGGAGCACGGGCTCTAGGCACGCGGGCTCAGTAGTTGTGGCACACAGGCTCAGTAGTTGTGGCGCACAGGCTCTAGAGCACAGGCTCAGTAGTTGTGGCACGCGGGCTTAGTTGCTCCGTGGCATGTGGGATCTTACCGGACCAGGGCTCGAACCCGTGTCCCCTGCATTGGCAGGCGGATTCTTAACCACTGCGCCACCAGGGAAGTCCCAAGATTT
>NC_041222.1:39673011-39685411 GCF_002837175.3 Physeter macrocephalus | reverse complement strand
TTGGGTCTTCGTTGCTGCGCACGGCATTTCTCTAGTTGTGGCAAGCGGGGGCTACTCTTTGTTGCAGTGCGCAGGCTCCTCATTACGGTGGCTTCTCTGTTGTGGAGCACGGGCTCTAGGCACGCGGGCTCAGTAGTTGTGGCACACAGGCTCAGTAGTTGTGGCGCACAGGCTCTAGAGCACAGGCTCAGTAGTTGTGGCACGCGGGCTTAGTTGCTCCGTGGCATGTGGGATCTTACCGGACCAGGGCTCGAACCCGTGTCCCCTGCATTGGCAGGCGGATTCTTAACCACTGCGCCACCAGGGAAGTCCCAAGATTTTATTTTTTAAATCTACTCTTTTGGACATAGAGCCACAATTGGACAAACCTTGGCTGCTCTGCATACCTATTCTCTAGATGGCCACCATGATTTCCATACATGTTCATACCGACTTTTAAGTAGGCTTTGCAAATCAAACCTTGGACTAATTGTCCTGATGTAACTTATTTAAAGAGCTACTCCCAGTCGCAGGTACAAAGTCTTGGGAGTTCTGTTTGGCAGAAACAAACGGAACCAAAATTTTGCTTTTCTACTTTCATCCAACTCCCTATATGTAGTCAATCTGATTAAAACAAACAAATAAACACCCAAAAAACAAACCTGGCTACTGAGCTCACACTGGAATTGGAAATTGTGAAACATTTGGTTTTCCAGGGGCACTGGGAAGGTCTTTGTAATTAATGTGATAGAAACAAAGAGGTTTTCAATTTCACCACATATGATAGAAA
Organism: Physeter macrocephalus; assembly: GCF_002837175.3. Classification (NCBI taxonomy): domain Eukaryota; kingdom Metazoa; phylum Chordata; class Mammalia; order Artiodactyla; family Physeteridae; genus Physeter; species Physeter macrocephalus. Next base: position 39,684,642 of record NC_041222.1, on the reverse strand, counting down.
AAAATAGTAATTAAAAAAATGTATCTTCCAGCTCTGAGAGCAGGTAAAGGTCCCTTGAACCTCCAGTAGGAGGTGCTCTTGCTAATTCATACTGCTGTGCCCCAATGACCAAATGGGATGAAGAGAGATGAACTGTAAATTAAACAAACAGAATGAAGTATAAAGTTTTTTTCCTCCTTTAAACTTAGGGAACATGACATCAAATAGCATTCTCTGGTTGCCATAAAAATACAACAGGAAAGTTGGATTAGAACCACAGTTTTGAATAATGAATGCTGTGCTCATGAAAACACATGATTATCCCTGAGCTCTTGATGTGAACCAATTGCCGTAGCTTGGGTGAGGGGGCATTTGCACATATTAATTTTAAAGATAGAATACTGGTTGGCAAAAATGACTCTCCTAGTACTATATGAAAGGATACAGCAAGAAGCAAGGAATATACATAAAGACTGAATGAAAAATAAAGCTCATTGCTGTTTTCATTGAGTACAGATTTCTTAGAACTTAATAACTGGATTTTTGTGGAACTGTATTGAAAGGAAATTTTATAGATTAAATATTGTGAAAAAATGTATTAGGCCATAAGTTGGGATACCTGAACTAGAGAAGGGATTCTACTACTCATAGGATTGTGTGATCATGGGCTAGTCTGGATCCTTTTTGTGTCTTTCTTCCTCATCTGTGAAGTGGGTTTGGGGATACGGTCCTCCAGAAAGGATTTTTATTTTCTTCTGTTGGGAGCTTGGGGCCGTTGGGGTCACCGGGCATTTTGTCTGAGCTTACTGCTCATTGTTCCTCTTTCACCCTAGAGCCTCTTTTTAGTCTCTCTCTCTCTCTTTTTTTTTTAACCTTGATACTTCTCCTGTGTCCTGCAAGCATTACCCAAAAAGTCTTATGCAGCATAGAGTTATTTGTACCTTTAGTGTATCTCACCCCCTTATTTATGGAAGCAGAAATTGCTGGTGTTATTGAATACTTACTCTATGCCAGGCATTCTTTTGAGCATTTACTTGTGCCGTCTCATTTAATGCCAACAACAACTTTATGAGGAAGGTAGTATTTTTATTCTCATTTTATGAGTGAGGAGACAGAGGTCTAGTGAGATTAAGTAATGATTTGCCAATGTTACACAGCTGATAAATGCTGGAACTGGGATTTTAAAAAATACACCCCCTCCAAAAAAATCCATGCACATGATAGGAAATTCCACGTTTACAAAAGGATATATGTAGTGGCTAGCAGGTCCTGTTTCTGTTCCTGTCTCCTAGACATGACAGTGCCCCTCCCAAAAGACAACCACTATTACCAGTTTCTTATATATTTTTCTAGAGATAATGTACAACATATAGAAGCTAATATATATATTTTACATATTCAAATACTTATATATTTTTATATATTCATTTTTTTTCCCACAAATGGTGGTCCACTAAATGTTTAATGCTTTGCTATATACTGTCAGCCCTCCATATGTTCAGGTTCTGCATCTGGGAGTACAAAGGGTCAACTCTGGGACTAGAGCATCCCTGGAGTTTGGTACCCTCACAAGTCCTGGAACCAATACCCCGTGGATACGGAGGGATGACTCTTTGACATCCTTGCATACCAGTACATAAAGATTTGCCTCATTTTCTCACTTTTCCACAATTTTCCATTGCAGTGATGGGCCAGAATTTATTTCACCATTCCCTATTGAAGAGTATGTAAATTATTTCATCTGTTTTGTTATTACAGACAGCGTGGTGCTGGGATCTGAACTCATAGTCTGACTCCTGATCCCTACTTCTTTGCCAACCTTCTCATTTGCTTTCTGCTAAGGAGTTTCCTCTGTACTCTGAAAATGATGATGAGAAACATTTTTAAATAGGGGAGTGACATGTTACCAGTGCTCTGTTGTTGAAAGAGAACTCTGGTGGCTGCAGCGAGGAGAGTCTAGATAGAGAGGAGTTTGGAAGCAAGGGTACTCTTTTTTCAATAATTAACACCACTTTCCCCTTCACCATGTGGAAAATGTGATCTCATATTCTTCTGTCTCCAGGGACCTCCATCCTCCTTCCACTCCAGCCACCAGCATGGCCTCATGTGGAATCTTTGCAGCTCTGACCACGACCTGTCCCTTGCTTCGTTCCCAGCCCTCAATTTTCATGGGAGTGGGCCTTACCCTGTTCTCCTCTGTCTGGATTTGATAGAAAAATAGAAATAACAAAACTAGAAAGTAACATTTCTTGAATTCTTACTCCATCCCTGGCATTTCTCATTCATTACCTCTTTTAATCTGAAGAATTATTAGTTTTATTTTAAAGGTGAGAAATTGAGCCTTAGGAAATTTAAGTAACTTGTCCAAGGATTTTCGGATAGTAAGAAGCAGAGCTTAGATGCAAACCCAGGTCTTCATGGTTCCTGAACCTGCGCTCTCAGCCCTCAGATGATGCTACCTACGGGTTTTTCAGAGGGATGGATGCCCTTAGCCCCCCTGTACTGGGTTAGGCTGAGGGTTAGAGTTAAGGCTGGAGCTAGGGTTCACCTTAGGATCACCCCTCTATCTCTGATGCCCAGCCTGGATGTGGCCTGCCCCAGGCTGTTTTGGGATTGCTGGCTCCTGGGGGACATGGGGGCTGGCACGAAGCTCAGCCCTGCCCAGTTTCTCTACATTCATATTGTCAGTTTCATGTTTAAGGATAAGCCTTTATCGGCCACTCTCTCTATTTTGAAACTCCCTCCCTCTTTTTTCTTCTTGTTCTGATTCTTTTCTTTCAACCTTTCTATATTTGAGTTCCTTTGTGTGTCTAGCACTTTGGTGCCGGAAATACCAAGGACCAAGAGCATCACTGTCTTTTGAGGAGGTGTTATACTTTAGTGGGAAAACAAATAGATGAACTCTAGATTATACTGCAGTGAGTTTAGTGCTTGTATCAATATTAACTTCCTATGGTGTTACCACAGACTTGGTGGCTTATAACAACACACATTGATTCTCTTACATTTCTGGAGGTCCAAAGTCTGAAATCCGATCCCCTGGGCCAAAATCAAGGTGTCAGTAGGGCCCTGCTCTCTCTGCAAGTTCTAAGGGAGAATCTTATTTCCTTGCATTTTCCAGTTTCTAGAGCTACATTTCTTGCATCCTTGATTCCTAGGCCTTCCCTCCATCTTCAAAAACAGCATCTCGCTCCAGCGGTCACATTGCCTTCTGCTTCTGTGTCAAATCTCCCTCTCCCTCTCTCCACTAAGGACACTTATGACTGCATTTAGGGACCACCCCGGTAGTCCAGAATAATCTCACCATATCAAGATACTTAATTTAGCCATATCTGCAAAATGCCACATAAGGTAACGTCCTCAGGTTCCAGGGATTAGGAACTGGATATTTTTGGTGGCCATTATTCAGCCTACCACATTGCTGATGGCAGGTGCATGCAGACATTGCCAAGGAGCAATTTCTTTAGCTTGAGGGGTCAGGTCAAAATGGCACCTGAGGAAGTGGTTGACCCTTCAGCTGAATTCTTAAATAGATAGGAGTGAGCTTCCATTCATTCCATTCATTACTCCCCAGGCCTGTCTCCCTGACTTTACCTTTTCCAATTCCTTTCCTGGCTCCTCTCACCCTTCTAGACTTTAAAAATCAGCCTCAAAACCCCAGGCTTCCCCTGTCAGCGCTTCTCACTCCATCTTCTCTTCCCCAGAAATGTCAGCCTCTTGCCTGGGGTTCACATTCACCTCTGCACAGATGACTCCAATATCCATCTCCAGACCTGTGAGTTTCAGTCCTCTGCCCACACCTGCTGTTGGACAGCTCTGTCTGCAAGTCCTGCTCCCCTGCGTCATCTCCCCTCTACACCTCCAACTCACGTCTCCTTTGGTTGTCATAGTTCTGTCGTTTCATCCTCATTCTCTCATTCAGAGACTTAGTATTTATATATATCCTCACTGTTTCTTCTGGATCCAGTGCACTACCAAGTTGTGTGGGTCCTTCCTTAACATTCTCCTCCCATGATACTTCTTCTCTCTCTGCTCCTCTCTACACTGGCCATTGCCTCTACCCAGATGAACCATTCAGATGGTTGGCTAAGGGTTCTCTCTGTCTCTAAACTCTCCTCCTAACTTACCTTACGATCATTGCTCCGTTAATTTTCATCTGCGACCCTTGTTTTAAAACTTCTAGAGAAAAAATTCTAAACTCCTTTGTGTGACACTTCAAGGTTCTTCAGAGGCCAGCCCTACATCACCTTCATTTATTCATTCATCAAATGTTTAGTAGGCATCTCTCATGTGTTCCCCTCATGCCAGGAAGTGGAGGTATGATAATAAGTAAAAATAGACATCTCCACCTTTGTGGAATTTGTCATCTAATGGTAAAGACAGATATGAATAAAACAATAATTATGAATATGTGTGAAATTGCAGCTGTCGTAAAACAGTAGTTCAGACTTATGTAATGTCTGTGATGTGTCTGTCACCAATCTAAGCATTTTACCTATGTTTCATTTAATCTTCACAACATGTTCATAACTATTATTCCCACATTACAGATGAGAACACAGGCACAGAGAGTTTAAGTAACTTGCCCAAAGTTATACAACTGGAAAGGACTGAAGTCAGGCATCCTGCTTCTAGATTTGTGTATTGAATAACCACGATGTTGTATTTTCATATAGAATAGGTGCCTAGTGCTTAGAGAATTGTTAATTGGGGGTGGGATATGAATGAGGGGTGTTATGAGGAATTTGAGCTCATCAGGAAAGGCTTCCTAAGGAAGGACAGCTAAACTGAAATAGGAAAAATCAGTTGGGATTAATTGGGCAAGAGGAAAGAAAGGTGTTCATGCAGAGGGGGGAAAAAAGGCCCGATGGTGGGGAGAGCAGGCTGCTTACAGAGTCTGAAATGGGACCAGTGTGGTGGAGCAGAGAGAGAGGGAGAGGGAGAAACAAAGAGTGGGATTTGGCTGAGGTGGGATTAGGCTGGGAGGCAGGTAGATGCCAAACCACCCAGCACCCTACAGACCATGTTATGAATGTTTTTCTTGACCCTAAACACAGTGGGAAGCCATTGAGGTTTTAAGCAGGGGGTAAAAGAGATGTGACAAAGGTTTCTGGATTGTGCCCTGAAATGATGTGGTCTCATTTTCTAGAACAGAAACTCTGCAAAGGGACTCAGTTCAGGAATAAGATCAAGGACTTTGTTTGGACATGTTGACTTTGAAGTGCTTTGTGAGAAATACTAATGAGATATCAAGGACAATGTCAGATATAGGAATCTGGAGTCCAAATAGAAGTCGGGGCTGGACCTTTAAGTTTGGGTGAGCAGATGGTGCCACACTGAAGGAAATGGTTCCTTCATTATATGAAGCATGGAAGGGCTCAGCCTTGTTTCATTGACCATTTGTGACAGAGAGATGAACTTGCTGAAGAAATTCTCTCCTGCTAAAGAGCACATTAAGACCTATTTGTGAGGTCTGTGTTAATCTTTTACAGCAGATTTGAATGTGGGTTGATAATCAGCCAGAGTGGGAGGAATTAATTTTAGATTCCTTCTCTACTTTCTGCTTTTTACAACAGAATACTATTGGTAATCATTTATCCTTCAATGATAGGAACTAGTTTTTGGAAATTGTGGTTTGAGTGTATTAAAAGGAGACTGGCAGGAAGAAAGAAAGAAAGAAAGGAAGAAAAAGCTCTGTGAGCAGGCTTCTTAAGATTACAGTGTACCCTCAGTGTTCACATCAAAATGGATTGTATTTGTTAGCTATTGCTGCATAACAAATTACCCCAAAACTTAGGGGCTTAAAACAACAGTTTATTATCCTTGCAGATTCTTTGGGTCAGGGATTCAGGAGCAGTTTAGCTCAGGATGTCTCATGAGGTCTCAGTCAAGATGTTGGCCAGGGCTGAAGTCATCTGAAGGCTTGACTGGGGCTGAGGGATCCACTTCCAAGGTTCAAGTTCATTCACATGACAGTAAGCTGGTGCTTACAGTTGTGGACAGCAATCCTTGGTTTCCCCCCATGAGAGCTTCTCCCAGGGCTTTTTAAGTATCCTCACGGCAAAACTGGAGGCTTCCCCCCATAATAATAATCCAAGAGTGAAAGAGCCAGATGGAAGCTGTCCTTTTTATCAGCTAGCCCGAGAAGTCACATAGCATCATGAGTGCTTTATTCCAAGCACATTATGAAGTTTGGTACACCTCAAGGCACCTTTTGAAAAGAGGAGTGTCAAAGAATTTGTGCACATATATATATATATATATATATATATATATTTTTTTTTTTTTGTGGTATGCGGGCCTCCCTCTGTTGTGGCCTCTCCCGTTGCAGAGCACAGGCTCCGGCCCCGCAGGCCCCGTGGCCGTGGCTCTGGCCATGGCTCACGGGCCCAGCCACTCCGCGGCATGTGGGATCCTCCCGGACCGGGGCACAAACCCGTGTCCCCTGCATCGGCAGGTGGGCTCTCAACCACTGCGCCACCAGGGAAGCCCTGGACATATTTTAAAGCTACCACATGGATGTTTAGAATCTGAGCTGTGGATGGAGCCTCCACTCTCATCCTGTGTAGGAACTAAATTCTGCTACAACATCCCTGACAGATGGTCACTCAGCCTCTGCTTAACACTTCCAACTATGAGGAGTTCACTACGTTGTGAGTCAGTGAGTTCCATTTATATCCAGTTTTAATTGTTAGAAGCTTCTGTTCATGAACTTGAAAACACTATTGCTGACTATTTCGTTATTGAAGCTAGTTTTGCTGCTCTAGAATGGCACTTTTATGTCATGACTTACCCATTATTTGCAATAATGATAATCTTCTTGACTTCTCTCTTCTTCAGACAAAATACTGTCAGTTTCATTCAGAATTTACTCTCATGTTTTGATTTCAGGGTCTTTCCACATTCTGGTCACTTTCCTATAAAAACATTTCAGTTCAGTTCATCCCTCCACAACTGAAGATCAATTAGTCCTGTACCCCAAGCTAAGTGTAAAAGAACAACACAAGGTAATCTTCACTTTGCATAATAATGCAGGACGAGAAAAAGGACCCTGAAAGCTGAAATCATGCAAGTAATTTTAAGAATCAATGGGAAAAATTACGATTACTCTGAGACCTTTTAAAACTGTTAAAACATTAAAAACTTTCAGATCTTAATGCATGGGAAAATGAAATAGTGAAACTAGTGTTCATTTAGTATACTGTAATTTAAAACATTAGAAACATAGATAGTGTTTCATTTCTTTGTTTTAAAAAAACTTAGCAAGAGTAGTTTGAACAGTGCTTGCCTTTTTCTTCTTATCATAAAACTGATAATACAGAGTAAGCATCTTTTGTTTGCCTTGCAAATTGTCATCCTGCTTTATAAATTTGGATCAGCTTCCAGTATTTTATCTTTTGAGCTCCGAATGTCGTGTGAATATCTCTGAGACACATGTCACTGAATGAAGCTTTTTGCTGCTGTTGTTTCTTCTGAGACATCTTCAATCACTATCCTCATTTGTGTCAATAAGTTCACCTCCACTAAGTTCCTGGGGCCATAGATCTAGAGTATCTTGAATGGGGGCAGTGCCAACATTCCCAATGATAAGCTGTTTTTTCCATAACTCCATTTATGTTAGATTCAAGTTTCACTGTTTGTGCTATCATTTTTCATTTCTTTGCTGCACTTTCATCTTTGTTGAGCAGTTCGCCCTTTCAATTACTCATTTTGTAAAATGCTGTGTGAGTTTATTGCTGGAAGACAAGGAGGCAACACAACTACATGCTTTGTTGTCTGTGTATTGAACTGATGCACAGTGATGCACAGTGACCAATCCCCACAGACTTTGGAAGAAGTGATGTGATTGGCCACTGATCATGATACACATCTGTTATGTATATAATGATTTGTGGAATGGAGAGTGAGGAGCCACATTTGTACTTCATTCAGTCACTCACAGTTAATATACCATGGTAACTGATATTTGAACCATGTTGTTGGAGGGCTGGTTTTATTTAACTGCCTCAGTACCTGAGATTTATGTATATGAGAATCATGCAAAGTGAGGACTTGCCTATATTTATACAAATTTGACCTTAGAATCCGTTTCTATAGGCAACTATTCCATACTGCTAATTTTGAACTCATCATTCTTGCTCTTATCAGGTCTCATAATCTTTACCTCGTGCATTTGATTTTCCTTAAATATAAATGTTGGATTTTTACTTGCATTCCTGTTCAGCTTTGTCTTATTTGTCTTAGCCTGTGGCTATCTTTTAAAAACTTGATTGTGCTACCTAGGGAACAAACTATCCCTTCCAAATTGTTATCCTTTTCACATTTAAGCCATTGATAAGAACAGCGCTGGGGCAGAGCTTGGTGATATGTCTCTAGAGCTCTCCAGCCACGCTTCCCTCATCCTATTAATCAACCCTTTGAGTAGGAGTAGACAACCAGATATGAATTTCTCCAAATCTGCCTATTTTGAGCTTGTTCAACAAAGTTAACTTTCTGGTGCCATTAGGTGCCTTTCTGAAATCAAAGCACACTGTGTCAGCAGTTGCCTCCTGAAATAACCCCTCCAGTTACCATGTCAAAAATCAACACTACTCATAATACCTTACGTTTATGGAGAACTTTTACAGTTCATGGAGTGTTTTACCTATCTCCAGTAAAAAATATTTTGTCTTGATAGCATTGAAAGGAGATGTGGCAGATATTCTTACCATATTTTCAAACATGATAAGTCAGAAAGGTTAAGGGATTTGCTTTGTTCACAGAGCTAGTAAATCTTGATTCTACCTAGATTTACTAGGTAGAATCTTGATTCTGTAGTTAAGTCTAGTGTATTTTTTGCCACCTCAGACTTCTCAGGTGAAGTGCCTACAGTAAACACAAAAAGAGAGTTTCTGCAATGTTTTTCCTTTGTTGATTTATTAGACCAGTCTTATAATCTCCTCTCCCATAGAGTCTTGTATTGGTTTGCTAGGGTCGCCATAACAAAGCACCACAAGCTGGGTGGCTTAAACAACAGAAATTTATTGTCTTCCAGTTACGGAGGATAGAAGTCCAAGATCATAGTGTTGGCAGGGCTGGTTCTTTTTTTCTTTTTTTTTTTTTTGTTTTTGCCGTACGCGGGCCTCTCACTGCTGTGGCCTCTCCCACTGCGGAGCACAGGCTCTGGATGCGCAGGGTCAGTGGCCATGGCTCAGGGACCCAGCCGCTCCACGGCATGTGGGATCTTCCTGGACCGGGGCACGAACCCGCGTCCCCTGCATCCGCAGGCAGACTCTCAACTACTGCGCCACCAGGGAAGCCCCATGGGCTGGTTCTTTTTGAAAGCCGTGAGGGAAGGATCTTTTCCAGGTTTCTTTTCCTTGGCTTGTTGATGGCCATTTTCTCCAGGTGTCTCTTCACATCATCTTCTCTCTATTCACGTCTCTGTGTTGACATTTCCCCTTTTTGTATGGACACTGGTCATACTAAATTAGGGCGCACCCTAATTTTAACTTGATTACTTCTGTAAAAACCTCATCTCTAAATATTCTGAGGTACTGAGCATTTAGGACTTCAACGTATGACTTTTGGGGAGACAATTCAACTTATAGCAGGTCTCTGAGGCAGATTTTATATTTGAAAATAATGATCAAAGGAGCAGGCTTGGGTAGCCAGTGTAGGTAGTACATGCCTGTATTTTCTTATCCATATCTATGCAGTCTGATGAGATAAACTTTACCATCAGTCGATATCCCCTTTCAGTTTTCAAAAGAGAGAGCGGGTGTTTTTCCTAAAGTCATTCTCAGCTGTCCACTTGCTGAATTTAGTCTCTGAAGATGTCTTTTGTAAGGCAGCTGCTGAAATTATTAGCTTGTTTAATGACTTCAGGATTCAGATGTGTCATTTAACCTTGGCTCTGAGATTTGTGGTGAATTTGGCTCAGTGCTTGGTTATGATTATACTCCCATCTAAGTAGATTCCTTATTCCACAAATTGGTTAAGGCGTCAAGGGATTCTTAATTTAGGGGACAAATAACTTAGAGAGTAACAATTTGTACCCCCAAAACATTCACAACTATCAGGTGCTTGTAAAGATTGTTTACCACATTACTGACCTTTTGTAAGAAGAAGGGACAAATATAATATCATTTTAGATTACTAGCATCAGCATCAGAATACTATAAATGTTTCACCCGTGTCACTCTGTTTCCTCATTGCCTCTACCCTCCTGTAGTTTTACTTCTTGGCCATTAGGGAGTTCCACAGAGCATTAATGCTCATACCAATGTGAGCATCTCATATGACACAGATTTTGCAGTTTAAAAAAAATTACATTTAGCGTGAGCGGAGAATTTTTTTTGCTCATATATTTGCTCATATAAAAAAACAGTTATAATGTTTCTGTAAGGTGTAATGAATGAAGACATGCTGAACCCTTCTGTTATCTTTGAAGCCTCCTATATCCTATTTTCTTCCCTTCTGCTCTGGTGAAATCATTATCCTAAATTTTATGTTTATCATGTCCTTAACTTTTCCTTATACTTTGAGTATTTGCATTTCTAAACAAATATACTGTTTAAGTTTTGTAGTTAAAAATTTTAACTCCCCATCCCATTTTCTTCCCTTCTACTCTGGCAAACTCATTATCCTAAATTTTATGTTTATCATGTTCTTAACTTTTCCTTATACTTTGAGTATTTGTGTTTCTAAACAAATATACTGTTTAAGTTTTGTAGTTAAAAATTTAAACTTTTTAAGTCACTGAGAAATTATTTAAAATAGTTACAAGAATAATATAAATAACTCTCATATAGCCTTCACCCATGTTCCCCAGTGTTAACATTTTACCATATTTGAGCCACAGTTCTTCCCTACTCTCTCCATATATATGTAGGTATACATATGCCAGTACGTACACACATATTTTTTCTGAGTAAGTTACAGATATGCTGTTCCAGTTTAAATACTTTAGTGTGTATTTCCTAAACATAAGGATGCTGTCTTATGTAGTCATATGCAAAAATCTAGATCAGGAAATTAACATAGATATAATTCTACCACATAATCCACAGATCCATTCAAACCTCGCCCATTGGTCCTATAATATCCTTGGTACCTTTTTTCCCCCTTCTGGTTCAGAATCCTCTCCAGAGTCACAACTGCATTTAATTGTCATGTTTCTTTAGTTGCCTTCCATCTGGAACGGGTCTTCAGTCTTTTTTTCTCTTTCATGTCCTGGATAATTTTCAAGAATACAGAATAGTTTTTTTTTAGGAGTATCACTCAATTTGGGTTCATCTGCTATTTCCTCATGTTATGCATTTTTTGGCAGAAATGATGCTGTGTTCTTCTCAATTCATATCAAGAGGCACATGACCTTGATTTATGCCATTATTCTTTATTTTAAACATCTTTATTGGAGTATAATTGGAGTATATACTCCAGTTTATTGGAGTATAAAAGACTTGTTGCTATGGAACAGAGTAAATTGCTCTTTGGGCCATTGTGAAATAGCTTGGCCATCTAACAAAATAAGGTAATATATATTGCAACACAAAATCCACTCAGGCACAGTAATGGGAGATAAAATCAGATAAAAATGTGAGGTCTCGGGCTTCCCTGGTGGCGCAGTGGTTGAGAGTCCGCCTGCCGATGCAGGGGACACGGGTTCGT
>NC_041222.1:39671056-39671629 GCF_002837175.3 Physeter macrocephalus | reverse complement strand
TTCATGTGTTTGTTGGCAATCTGTATATCTTCTTTGGAGAAATGTCTCTTTAGGTCTTCTGCCCATTTTTGGATTGGGTGGTTTGTTTTTTTGATATTGAGCTGCATGAGCTGCTTGTATATTTTGGAGATTAATCCCTTGTCAATTGCTTCATCTGCAAATATTTTCTCCCATTCTGAGGGTTGTCTTTTTGTCTTGTTTATGGTTTCCTTTGCTGTGCAAAAGCTTTTAAGTTTCATTAGCTCCCATTTGTTTATTGTTGCTTTTATTTCCATTTCTCTAGGAGTTGGGTCAACAAGGATCTTGCTGTGATTTGTGTCACAGAGTGTTCTGCCTATGATTTCCTCTAAGAGATTTATAGTTGTCTGGCCTTACATTTAGGTCTTTAATCCATTTTGAGTTTACTTTTGTGTATGGTGTTATCGAGTGTTCTAATTTCATTCTTTTACATGTAGCTGTTCAGTTTTCCAGCACCATTTATTGAAGAGGCTGACTTTTCTCCATTGTATATTCTTGCCTCCTTTATCAAAGATAAGGTGACCATATGTGTGTGGGTTTATCTCTGGGCTTTCT
>NC_041222.1:39661658-39670857 GCF_002837175.3 Physeter macrocephalus | reverse complement strand
CATACAGGTCTTTTGTCTCCTTAGGTAGGTTTATTCCTAGGTATTTTATTCTTTTTGTTGCAGTGGTAAATGGGAGTGTTTCATTAATTTCTCCTTCAGATTTTTCATCATTAGTGTATAGTAATGCAAGAGATTTCTGTGCATTAATTTTGTATCCTGCTACTTTATCAAATTCATTGATTAGTTCTAGTAGGTTTCTGGTAGCATCTTTAAGATTCTCTGTGTATAGAGAATATACATATTCTCTATGTATATATCATTTGCAAATAGTGACAGTTTTACTTCTTCTTTTCCAGTTTGGATTCCTTTTATTTCTTCTTCTTCTCTGATAGCTCTGGCTAAAACTTCCAAAATTATGTTGAATAATAATGGTGAGAGTGGCCAAACTTATCTTGTTCCTGATCTTAGAGGTTTCAGTTTTTCATCATTGAGAACGATGTTGGCTGTGGGCTTGTCATATATGGCCTTTTTTATGTTGAGGTAAGTTCCCTCTATGCCTACTTTCTGGAGGGTTTTTATCATAAATGGGTCTTGAATTTTGTTGAAAGCTTTTTCTGCATCTGTTGACATAATCATATTGTTTTTATCCTTCAGTTTGTTAATATGGTTTATCACATTGATTGATTTGCATATATTGAAGAATCCTTGCATTCCTGGAATAAACCCCACTTGATCATAGTGTATGATCCTTTTAATGTGCTGTGGGATTCTGTTTGCTAGTATTTTGTTGAGGATTTTTGCATTTGTGATCATCAGTGATATTGCTTGTAGTTTTCTTTCTTTGTGACATCTTTGTCTGCTTTTGGTATCAGAGTGATGGTGGCCTCGTAGAATGCCTTTGGGAGTGTTCCTTCCTCTGCTATATTTTGGAAGAGTTTGAGAAGGATGAGTGTTAGCTATTCTCTGTTTGATAGAATTTGCCTGTGAAGCCATCTGGTCCTGGGCTTTTGTTTGTTGGAAGATTTTTAATCACAGTTTCAATTTCAGTGCTTGTGATTGGTCTGTTCATATTTTCTATTTCTTCCTGGTTCGGTCTTGGAAGGTTGTGCTTTTCTAAGAATTTTTTCATTTCTTCCATGTTGTCCATTTTATTGGCATATAGTCACTTTCAGTAATCTCTCATGATCCTTTGTATTTCTGCAGTTTCAGTGGTTACTTCTGCTTTTTCATTTGTAATTCGATTGATTTGAGTCTTCTCCCTTTTTTCCTTGATGAGTCTGGCTAATGGTTTATCAATTTTGTTTATCTTCTCAAAGAACCAGCTTTTAGTTTTATTGATCTTTGCTATCATTTCCTTCATTTCTTTTTCATTTGTTTCTGATCTGATCTTTATGATTTCCCTCCTTCTGCTGATTTTGGGTTTTTTTTGGTTCTTCTTTCTCTAATTGCTTTAGGTGTAGATTTGGGTTTTTTATTTGAGATGTTTCTTGTTTCCTGAGGTAGGATTGTATATCTATAAACTTCTCTCTTAGAACTGCTTTTGCTGCATCCCATAGGTTTTGGATAGTCGTGTTTTCATTGTCATTTGTCTCTAGGTATTTTTTTATTTCCTCCTTGATTTCTTCAGTGATCTCTTGGTTATTGAGGAGTGTATTGTTTAGCCTCCATGTGTTTGCACTTTTTACAGATTTTCCTGTAATTGATATCTAGTCTCATAGCATTGTGGTCAGAAAAGATACCTGATACAATTTCAATTTTCCTAAATTTACCAAGGCTTGCTTTGTGACCCAAGACATCATCTATCCTGGAGAATGTTACATGGGCAGTTGAGAAGAAAGTGTATTCTGTTGTTTTCAGATGGAATGTCCTATAAATATCAATTAAGTCCATCTTGTTTAATGTATCATTAAAAGCTTGTGTTTCCTTATTTATTTTCACTTTGGATGATCTGTCCATTGGTGAAAGTGGGGTGTTAAAGTCCCCTCCTGTGACTGTGTTACTGTCAATTTCCCCTCTTTTGGCTGTTAGCATTTGCCTTATGTATTGAGGTGCTCCTATGTTGCGTGCATAAATATTTACAATTGTTATATCTTCTTCTTGGATCCATCCCTTGATTAGTAGTGTCCTTCTTTGTCTCTTGTAATAGTCTTTATTTTTAAGTCTCTTTTGTCTGATATGAGAACTGCTACTCCAGCTTTCCTTTGATTTCCATTTGCATGGAATATCTTTTTCCATCCCCTGGCTTTCAGTCTGTATGTGTCCCTAGGTCTGAAGTGGGTCTCTTGTAGACAGCATATATATGGGTCTTGTTTTTGAATCCATTCAGCCAGTGTGTGTCTTTTGGTTGGCGCATTTAATCCATTTACATTTAAGGTAATTATTGACATGTATGTTCCTCTTACCATTTTCTTAATTGTTTTGGGTTTGTTATTGTAGGTCTTTTCCTTCTCTTGTGTTTTCTGCCTAGAGAAGTTCCTTTAGCATTTGTTGTAAAGCTGGTTTGGTGGTGCTCAATTCTCTTAGCTTTTGCATGTCTGAAAAGGTTTTAATTTCTCCATTGAATCTGAATGAGATCCTTGCTGGGTAGAGTAATCTTGGTTGTAGGTTTTTCCCTTTCATCACTTTAAATATGTCCTGCAACACCAAACTGGCTTGCAGAGTTTCTGCTGAGAAATCAGGTGTTAACCTTATGGGGATTCCCTTGTATGTTATTTATTGCTTTCCCCTTGCTGCTTTTAATATTTTTTCTTTGTATTTAATTTTTGATAGTTTGATTAATACATGTCTTGGCATGTTTCTCCTTGGATTTATCCCGTATCGGACTCTTTGCACTTCCTGGACTTGATTGACTATTTCCTTTCCCATATTAGGTTAGTTTCCAACTATAATCTCTTCAAATATTTTCTGAGTCCCTTTCTTTTTCTCTTCTTCTTCTGGGACCCCTGCAATTCGAATGTTGGTGCGTTTAATGTTGTTCCAGACGTCTCTGAGATTTTCCTCAATTCTTTTCATTTTTTTTTCTTTATTCGGCTGTGCAGTAGTTATTTCCAATATTTTATCTTCCAGGTCACTTATCCGTTCCTCTCCCTCAGTTATTCTGCTGTTGATTCCTTCTAGAGAATTTTAAAATTTCATTTACTCTGTTGTTCATCATTGTTTGTTTGCTTTTTAGTTCTTCTAGGTTTTTGTTAAATTTTTCTTGTATTTTCTCCATTCTATTTCCAAGATTTTGGATCATGTTTACTATCATTACTCTGAATTCTTTTTCAGGTAGACTGCCTGTTACCTCTTTGTTTGGTCTGGTGGGTTTTTATCTGCTCCGTCATCTGCTGTGTATTTCTCTGTCTTCTCATTTTGCTTAACTAATTACATTTGGGGTCTCCTTATGACAGGTTGCAGGTTCGTTCCTCTTGTTTTTGGTGTCTGCCCTCAGTGAGTAAGGTTGTTACAGTGGGTTGTGGTTGGTCCCCTTCCTGATGGAGGGGACTGGTACCTGTGTTCTGGTGGATGAGGCTGGATCTTGTCCTTCTGGTGGGCAGGACCACATCCGGTGGTGTATTTTGGGGTGTCTGTGAACTTACTATGATTTTAGGCAGCCTCTCTGCTAATGGGTGGGGTTGTGTTCCTCTCTTGCTAGTTGTTTGTAATGGGGTGTCAAGCACTGTAGCTTGCTGGTCATGGGGTGGAGCTGGGTCTTACCATTGAGATGGAGATCTCTGTGAGAGCTTTTGCCAATTTGTTATTACATGGGGCTGGGAAATCTCTGGTGGTCCAATGTCCTGAACTTGGCTCTCCCACCTCAGAGGCTCAGGCCTGACACCCAGTCAGAGCACCAAGACCCTGTCAGCCACATGGCTCAGAAGAAAAGGGAGAAAAAAAAAAAGAAAAATCAATAAGTAAAATTATTGAAATAAAAAATATTATTAAAAATAAAAAAATTTAAAAGTAATTTAAAAAAAGAAAGAAAGAAAGAATAGAGCAACCAAACCAATAAACAAATCTACCAATGATAACAAGTGCTAAAAACTATACCAAAAAAACCCAAAATGCACAGACAGAACCCGAGGACAAATGGTAAAAGCAAAGCTATATAGACAAAATCACACAAAGAAGCATACACATACACACTCCCAAAAAGAGAAAAAGGAAAAATATATATATATACACACAAGACGAAGAGAGCAACCAACTCAATAAACAAATATGCCAATGATAATAAGCTGTAAATACTAAACTAAGATAAACGTAAAACCAGAAAAAAATTAGATGCACAAAGCAAACCCTAAGTCTACAGTTGCTCCCAAAGTCCACCGCCTCAATTTTGGGATGATTCGTTGTCTATTCAGGTATTCCACAGATGCAGTGTACATCAAGTTGATTGTGGAGATTTAATCCACTGCTCCTGAGGCTGCTGGGAGGAATTTCCCTTTCTGTTCTTTGTTCGCACAGCTCCTGGGGTTCAGCTTTATATTTGGCCCTGTCTCTGCATGTGGGTTGTCTGAGGGCATCTGTTCTTCGCTCAGACAGGATGGGGTTAAAGTAGCAGCTGATTAGGGGGCTCTGGCTCACTCAGGCCGGGGGGAGGCTGGGGTATGGAATGTGGGGCGAGCCTGTGACAGCAGAGGCTGGTGTGACGTTGCACCAGCCTGAGGCGCACTGTGTGTTCTCCCGGGGAAGTTGTCCCTTGATCACGGGACCCTGGCAGTGGTGGGCTGCACAGGCTCCCAGGAGGGGAGGTGTGGATAGTGACCTGTGCTCGCACACAGGCTTCTTGGTGGCTGCAGTAACAGCCTTAGCATTTCATGCCCGTCTCTGGTGTCTGCGCTGATAGCCACAGCTCGCGCCCATCTCTGGAGCTCCTTTAGGCGGTGCTCTGAATCCCCTCTCCTCGCGCACCAGGAAACAATGGTCTCTTGCCTCTTAGGCAGGTCCATACTTTTTCCCGACTCCGTCCCGGCTAGCTGTGGCACACTAGACCCCTTCAGGCTGTGTTCACGCAGCCAACCCCAGTCCTCTCCCTGGTATCTGACCTCCAAAGCCCGGCCTCAGCTCCCCACCCTCGCCTGCCCTGGCGGGTGAGTAGATAAGCCTCTTGGGCTGGTGAGTGCTGGTCAGCACTGATCCTCTGTGCGGGGATCTCTCCGCTTTGCCCTCTGCACCCCTGTTGCTGCCCTCTCCTCTGTGGCTCCGAAGCTTCCCCCTCCTCCACCCACAGTCTCCGCCAGTGAAGGGGCTTTCTCATGTGTGGAAACTTTTCCTCCTTCACAGCTCCCTCCCACAGGTGCAGGTCCTGTCCCTATTCTTTTGTCTCTGTTTGTTCTCTTTTCTTTTGCCCTACACAGGTATGTGGGGAGTTTCTTGCCTTTCGGGAAAATTGAGGTCTTCTGCCAGCGTTCAGTAGATGTTCTGTAGGAGCTGTTCCACAGGTAGATGTATTTCTGATGTATTTGTGGGGAGGAAGGTGATCTCCACATCTTACTCCTCTGCCATTTTGAAGGTCCCCTGTCCCATTATTCTTGATGTTAGCTTTGTTCACTTGGTTAAGGTGGTATTTACTAGGTTTCTCCAACATAAAGTTACTGTTTTTCTCTGTAAGCTAAATTTTGTGGGAGATATTTTGAAATTATGTAAATATCCTGTTCCTTAACAAATTTTCACCCACTAGTTTTAACATTCATTAATGAATTATTGCATGAATCATTTATTACAATCATGGTTGCCAAATGCTCATTTTCTAATTTTGTCATTCCTTCCACATGTATTAAGTGGTATTCTACTGTAGGGAAGAACACTCTTATTTGTTCATTCATTTATTTAGACTCAAGGATTCCTATTTTATTTACTGGGGTTTAATTCTTTCTTATTATTATTTATTTTGATGCTCAAATTGGCCTATATTTGGCTAGCAGGAGCTTCTTCAAGAGGGTTCCTAGGTGTTTTTTTACCACTTTCCAATCGCATCTTTAGCATTTCCTCACTTTTGACACTTCTATTCCAGACTTATGTTGTACTTTCTGTGCTCCACCTGTAGTGTCATTCTGGTTCTTTCTAGTGGAGAATGATATGTAGAAACCAAGATCTGAGCATTAGGGGTGCTGATTAATACAGGGTGTCATTGTTTCTAGGCCCTTTTAGCAAGTAGAGCTAGGAAGGATAGACATAGACACACACACACACACACACACACACACACACACACGTATATTTTTCTTCGTGGTCATTTTGGTGTTCCACAGATTACCAGTGTGAGCACTTCATATAATACGGATTTTGATGTTTTTAAAAAATAACATTTACTGTAAGCAGAGCCCATGTGTGTGTGCACATGCATACACCTGTGCACGTATATGTATGTGTATATCCTTCTTAGCTCTATCTGCATATGTGTGTGCATACATGCACTTACTTGTTTATTTATTGATCTACCTAAGTTAAAAACCATGAGTTGACACAAATACCTCCAATTCAAATCCAGTATGACAGAGTTTGTTTTAGCCTTTCCCCTTTCCATTTTTGAAACTCCTTTCTGAGAAGCCTGGCTCTCATTATTCACAATATAATTACATACTTGCCTGTTACCCTCATGTGTAATCACTATGGTAGCTGTCTCCTTAGCCACATCTCTGCACATTTAACTTGCCCCTTTGACTCTGTACTTCTCCAGTCCCAGTTCCCTTGGCACTATTAGCCTTCTCAGTCTTGACCATCCCCTTCCCACAACTGTCTCCATATTCCTGGCTCTAGCAGACCCACCAACCTGGGCTGTATTAAGGGAAGGGAAGGAAGAGGAAAGACACTAAGAAATATATTATAAAGAAAAAGAAACGAAAGGGGAGAACTGTTTTATTTATTTCTGTGTGAAACGCTGTTTTAAAAATATAAAAGTGTTTAGTAGCCCTTACTTCAAGGCTGACTGTAGTTCAAATTCTAAATTTACCACCTACCAGGTGTGTAATCTTGGGCAAGGTACTTAACATCTCTGTGCCTCAGTTTTCTCACGTGTAAAGTGGGGCTAGTAATAATACCTGTCTCATAGGGTTCTAGTGAGGTTTAAGTGAGTTAATATGTATAAAGTGTACAGGACAGTGTCTTGCACACAGTATTTTTATTATTATCAGACAACCTATCATTGTGAAATATGTTGTTTTTTTCTAATAAAAAATTACTAAATACCAATGATCATTAGTGATGTCTTCAGTAGAGATAAGAAAAATTACTACAGTTACTTTTTCATCTATCAAAAAGTATATGTTTTCTACAGGAAAATAAGGCAGCCAGAATTGGTACTTTTCCAAGAGTTTTTTTTTTTTTTTAAATCAGGCTCTGAAGTTAAAGGAAAAATCATTAAAAGTTATTGCCAATTAGAGATATTAGTGTAAGCCACTGGGATGTTTTTCAAATTATACAGTTTTAATTTGCAAGCATCTTTTTAGGAGTCTGCATCAGAAGTTGGCAGTCTGTGGCCCACAGGTCAAATCTAGCCCATTGCCTGGTTTTCATATGGCCAGTGAGCTAAGTGTGGGGTTTTTACATTTTTTTTTTTTTTTTTTTTTTGTGGTAAGCGGGCTTCTCACTGTTGTGGCCTCTCCCATTGCGGAGCACAGGCTCCGGATGCACAAGCTCAGCGGCCGTGGCTCACGGTCCTAGCCGCTCCCCGGCATGTGGGATTTTCCCGGACCGGGGCACGCACCCATGTCCCCTGCATTGGCAGGTGGACTCTCAACCACTGCGCCACCAGGGAAGCCCCGATTTTTACATTTCTAAAAAACTTATTTATTTTTATTGATTTACAGTGTTGATTTACAGTGATGTGTCAGTTTCTGGTGTACAGCAAAGTGATTCAGTTTCATATATATATATATTTTTTTTTTTCTTTTTCATATTCTTTTCCACTATGGTTTATTATACGATATTGAATATTTCCTATGCTATATAGTAGGACCTTTTTTTAAATCTATTTTATTTTATTTTATTTATTTTTTGTGTGTGTGTGGTACACGGGCCTCTCACTGTTGTGGCCTCTCCCATTGCGGAGCACAGGCTCCAGACGCACAGGCTCAGAGGCCATGGCTCATGGGCCCAGCTGCTCCGCGGCATGTGGGATCTTCCCGGACCGGGGCACGAACCCGTGTCCCCTGCATTGGCAGGCGGATTCTCAACCACTGTGCCACCAGGGAAGCCCTAATATATTTTATATGTAGTAGTTTGATTCTGCTAATCCCAAACTCCTAATTTTTCCCTCCCCCACCCCCTTTCCCCTTTAGTAACCACAAGTTTGTGTTCTATGTCTGTGAGTCTGTTTCAAAAGTAAGTTCATTTGTGTCATATTTTAGATTCTGCATATAAGTGATATCATATGGTATTTGTCTTTCTCTTTCTGACTTACTTCACTTAGTATGATAACCTCTATGTCCATTCATGTTGCTGCAAATGGCATTATTTCATTCTTTTTTATGGCTGAGTAGTATTCCATTGTGCATATATACTACATCTTCTTTATCCATTCATCTGTCAGTGGACATTTAGGTTGCTTCCATGTCTTGGCTATTGTAAATAGTGCTGCAGTGAACATTGGGATGCATGTATCTTTTCTAATTATAGTTTTGTCTGGATATATGCCTAGGAGTGAAATTGCTGGATCATATGGCAACTCTGTTTTTAGTTCTGTAAGGAGGCTTCACACTGTTTTCCACAGTGGCTGCACCAATTTAAATTCCCCAAAATGTAGGAGGGTTCCCTTTTCTCCACACCCTCTCCAGCATTTGTTATTTGTAGCCTTTTTAATGATGGCCATTCTGACTGGTGTGAGGTGGTACCTCACTGTAGTTTTGACTTGTATTTCTCTAATAATTAGCAATGTTGAGCATCTTTTCATGTGCCTATTGGTCATCTGTGTGTCTTCTTTGGAGAAATGTCTATTTAGGTCTTCTGCCCATTTTTACATTTTTAAATGGTTTAAAAAGTAAGAATATTATATGACAAGTGAAAATTATGTAAAATGCAAATTTCATTTTCTATAAGTAAAGTTTTATTGGAGCATAGCCACACCTATTTGTGTATATCTTATCTATGGCTGATCTTGCTCTACAGTGACAGGGTTGAATAGTTACAACAGAGAGAATACGGTCCACAAAGTCCAAAATACTTAATGTATGACCCACTCTCACCACTATAATTCAACATAGTTTTAGAAGTTTTAGCCACAGCAATCAAAGAAGAAAAAGAAATAAAAGGAATCCAAATCGGAAAAGAAGAAGTA
>NC_041222.1:39640445-39660353 GCF_002837175.3 Physeter macrocephalus | reverse complement strand
AGAGTCTGTCATACAGAGTGAAGTAAATCAGAAAGAGAAAAACAAATACCGTATGTTAACACATGTATATGGAATCTAAGAAAAAAAAAGGTAATGAAGAACCTAGGGGCAAGATGGGAATAAAGACACAGACCTACTAGAGAATGGACTTGAGGATATGGGGAGGGGGAAGGGTAAGCTGGGACAAAGTGAGAGAGTGGCATGGACATATATACACTACCAAATGTAAAATAGATAGATAGTGGGGAGCAGCCGCACCGCACAGGGAGATAAGCTCGGTGCTTTGTGACCACCTAGAGGGGTGGGATAGGGAGGGTGGGGAGGAGGGAGACGCAAAAGGGAAGAGATATGGGGATATATGTATATGTATAACTGGTTCACTTTGTTATAAAGCAGAAACTAACACACCATTGTAAAGCAATTATACTCCAATAAAGATGTTAAAAAAAAAAAGAAAGTGTGCTGACTCTTGGTTTATACTGTGAGAGGAGCAGTCACAGGGGTCTGGAAGAATCTCAGGGAAGATGGGTCAAGTCCAGCAGATATTCCTGCCTTGTCTGGTGACCCTGGACAAGTCACATATCCTGGTCTGTTTCCTCATCAGTGAAATGAGAATATTGGACCTGAAGATCTAAGTCCTTCATGCTACCCTTTGGTGCCTTCGTAACATGAATTCACTCGAATATTTACAGTAGCCAGGACACGGAAGCAACCTAAGTGTCCATCAATAGATGGATGGATAAAGAAGATGTGACACATTTATACAATGGAATATTACTCAGCCATAAAAAGAAACGAAATTGAGTTATTTGTAGTCACATATCCTGGTCTGTTTCCTCATCAGTGAAATGAGAATATTGGACCTGAAGGTCTAAGTCCTTCATGCTACCTTTTGGTGACTTCGTAACATGAATTCACTCGATTCTACTTTTATAGGCTGACAGTTTATTTAAAAAGCAGTCTCACTTCATCTTTTCCATTAATCTGTTTGATATGAATTGAGCTAATATGGCAATTTTCATCTCTGTCCAAAAGCTTCAGAAATCATTGAGACCTCACATTTTTATCTGATTTTATCTCCCATTACTGTGCCTGAGTGGATTTTGTGTTTGGACCTGAAGATCTAAGTCCTTCATGCTACCCTTTGGTGCCTTCGTAACATGAATTCACTCGATTCTACTTTTATAGGCTGACAGTTTATTTTAAAAAGCAGTCTCACTTCATCTTTTCCATTAATCTGTTTGATATGAATTGAGCTAATATGGCAATTTTCATCTCTGTCCAAAAGCTTCAGAAATCATTGAGACCTCACATTTTTATCTGATTTTATCTCCCATTACTGTGCCTGAGTGGATTTTGTGTTGCAATGTATATTACCTTATTTTGTTAGATGGCCAAGCTATTTCACAATGGCCCAAAGAGCAGTTTATTCTGTTCCATAGCAACAAGCCTTTTGCCCACATTTGCCTTCTGGTGTTTGAAGCCTGTATCTTGTGGAGATCTTTTTCATTAGCTGACAGTCATTACTCATCTGCTTTTGGCTTTAGTATATCTGACATTCTCATTATTGCTCATCCTAAATAGTCTCTGTTTTAAGTAAGAGACCACTTGGAAGTTTTTGCTTAATAGAAGGGATTCAATTTCCTCATCTGGAAAACAATGGCATTGGATGAGAAGATTCCTGCCAGTTGGCACCATCTATGATTTTATGAAACTTGGGTTTTAATGACTTATGTATGTGATTGACAGCCCACCTAGACTGTGGTCTGTGAAGAGGAAGGCCATGCCATAATAGGCTCTCTTGATGATGAATAACTGAGTAAGTGAATGAATGGCCACATAAGCCCAGGTAACATCAGTATGAGAGAGCCATTGCCCCGTAAAGGCAATACCAATGATATTTTGTAATTTTCCACAGTATTTTTAGAGGTTTCCTAAAAATAAATCTCAAGGCCATGACCTACAAAGCCCCTTGCTACCTCCTCCATCTGATTTTTTACTACTCTTTCTTCTAGTCTTTATACTATATCCCTACTGGTCGTCCTGGTATTTCAAAACATGCCAAGCATCTAATTTAAGTTTAATTTAAATATACATATCAGGGTCCTTTTACTGGCTGTTTCCTCTTCCTGGAATGCTCTTCTAAGAATATGCAAGTGGTTTATTCCCTTTATGCAAATCTGTGCTCAAACATCATCTCTCAGAGAGACTATCACATCGCACACCTTATTTTATCCATTTACTTTGCTTTATTTTTCATCATAGCACTCACTAGTATATGCAATGTGTCTTATATTCATCTATCAATTTATTGTTCCTAGCCCATGGAATAGTGCTTTGCACACAGGAGTCCCTCAAGCAGTAACTGTTGAGTGAATACATGAATGAGAACAAGAAAAAATTATCTGTTAAGTACTTGATTTGTGAATTAAGGTTCTCTCCAACTCCACTGTTAAAGTACACACCTGTCTATAACACAACTTGTAGTTTTTTTTCCTCTATGCCTCTGCACCTATCATTATTTACCCCTTCTATCCCTTACCCTCTAGTTCTGAATACTTATAAGTCCCAAATCCTACCCATCATTGTCTGAGTTCTGCCTTTTCTTTGAAACCTTCACTGACCGCGCCCACTATCTCTTCATCTGAACTGGTGGGGCCAAGGGCACTGTGTCATGATGCCCTCCCCCATCTGATTCATTGTCTATCTGCGTGTCTTAACTCCCCAACCATAGGCTCTATGAGTAGAGATTATTTTTAGGTATTTCTATTTTGCTTTACTTTACATTTTCATGTATATTTTAAATGGAATTGACTTTATTGTTTTAGATAGAATAAAACATTTACTATTAACAGTTTTGAATCTGCAAAGATATAAAGATGAAAGCAAAAATTACCCCCAAATTCTACTGTAGAGAAAATAACCTCTATGAACATTTAGACACACCAGCCCAACACACACACACACACACACACACACACACACACACCATATTCTTATAAAAAATTGGATACCATATATGTTACCTAGTACCTTAAAATTTTTTTTGCGTTTTTTTAAAAAAAACTTAAGATTATATCAAGGAGAATTCAGTAAATATGTCTTCACTGATACTTTTAATTGCTGCAGTTTCATCATATTTAACCAATCCCTTATTTGACTGACTTTGAAATTATTTGCAATTTTTAGCTATTGCAAATGTTTGATGTATATTTTTGGGGCAAGCGGGATGAGAGATTTGAAGAGAGGGTAGACTTGAAGTCATCATGGTGGAGGGGTGGAACATGAATTGACTAGAGAAATACTCTTCACATTTTTTTTTTACTAATGTGCCCCCTAAAAGAATTTTGAAAAATTCTATTCACTTTTGCATTTTTAAAAGTTGATATGTATAGTTTTTATTAAATTTTAAAATGTTTAAAGCTTATAATTTCTGGCAAATTGTAAATATATACATGTTAAAATTAATCTATGCTATTACTTTTTAAAAGATGTCTGATGGAATCAAAATATAGTGAGTGGTTTGATATCTGCCTTAATCTATGTTTCAAAAAATCATGAACTAGCTCCTTATTTATGATCTGAAATGGTATACAGTCCCTTTTTCTTCTAGAATTACTAATTCTATTCTCCTTTTCTTACAGTTTGTGCTAATACAGTATATAGTTTTACACTTCAAAGCCTTTTACTGGTCAACCATTGCCATGAACTTTGTGTGCATAAATTTAAATATTTAAAATTTCCTGGGACCACAAGGAAATTTTTAAATGTGTGTTACACATTTTGAAAAGTAATTTGTTAAATGTATTAATAAAATAAAAGAGCTGTTTTTTTCTTCCAACTAGGTAATGTATCTATGGATGAGTGTTACTTGTTGGTAGAATTAAATAGGAGCAGTATCAATTTTTTTCTTATTTTTCATTTTTATAGATGTAAATGCTGAGAAACATTTTCACATTAATCAAGTAGATGGGAATGGGCAGAGTTTTGTTATAGCAATTTTCCTCAATTCTTTGAACTCCTTTTGAGTTATTTGATAAAAAAATTGTGTATAAATTTATTACCAAAAAATACTTCTAATGATCTGTCAGTGGATAAGCAATTAGGCCTCCTGTCAGTTTTATTGACAGTAAAGACAGGGCTGGAGAAATGTCTCAGGGAGCCAGGCACAGACATTGGCTGGAGCACCTTTGAACTTGATGACTATGGATATTCTGTCTACTGTGTGGTGTGCTCGCCCCAGTGCTGCCTGGCTCCTCAGGTGCAGCCCAGAGAAGCAGGGCTGGGTTTCCTCAGGGTTGAAAATTCAGCACATGTGTGTTAACTAAAAGATATAAGAAATATGAAAAAATAGCTGGTGGAATCCAGGCTGGACAAGGAAAGTGGTGAAAGATGGACTGGGGGAAAGTAGAGAGGAGAAAGTAAAGGGAGGGCTCTTTAAGGTGGACGATTGTTTGGAGTAGCTGAAGTGGCAAACAGGAAAAAGAGGAAATGGTGGTCAGTTGTGTGATTCTGTAGTTTTAGAGGTAGAGCACTTATGGGTCGTGAACATGCCCAAGGTGTGGCCATGACGTGAAGTTCATAAACTTCATTTGTTCATAAACAGATCACATGAAGATAAGTTCATGGAAATAGGTGCTATGATCTCAAAAGGGTTGTCCATGTTGATATGATAAGGAGTGAAGGCAGGGAGGGCTTGCAGTGGAGAGATAGAGTGTGGGGCAGGCGTCAACAGATCTGAACAATGAGAGAAGGCTGGTAAAGCAGAACAACAAAGAACGAGGAAGAATGCCTTGAAAGCTGAAAGGAGTGGGTCTTAAGGGAGCTTTGTATGCTTACAAGAAGCTGCAGGAAAAATGGTTTAGAAATGGCCATGGTGGGTATGGAAACTCATTGCCTGACCCTGATGTATGAATACCTGTCATTTGAGAAGTGTAGGGGAGGCCATGTCCTCAGGGTAGGAGCCTCAGTTATCAGGAGGGAGAAACTCAAGGCAGATATTGAAGACACAGGGAAATTTGCTGCTGATGGATGGGCAGTAAAAAGAGGTCACCGTGAAGTGGAGAGTGGTAGGAGCAGGTCAGGAACAAGAAAGTAGCACAGAGCTTTTTGAAAAGAATGTTACAGATCAAGATCCCTGCTGTGTATTTGAGGAGCAGGTGAATTCTAGTTTTCATGTTGACTGAAGAAAACAGAAAAGAGGGCAGGTGGATTTAGTCCAGTGGTCTCTGAGGAGTAGGGCCTTTGCCCAACTACTCAACATCAGCTTTAAGTTCATTGAAGATGTGTCTTGCTTGGTTGAAATAATTGAGGCTTACATGCTGCAGACATGCTGAATTATTATTTTAACATATTTTTGCTTTTTATTGCCAGTATATCATTGGGATTATTTTTGCATCTGTATTTATTAATAATTATTTATTTAATAATTACATTACAAAAGGCATTGGCCTACATTATAATTTTCATTCTCTGTATATCTGTGTTTATGTATATTGTGTATTTTGTCAGGTTTTGCTATGAGGATTATGGTAGCTTTTAGAAATAGAGAGGTGTCCATCGTTTTCCACGCTCTGGAGCTCTTAGCACAGACATTATCTGTTCTTTGTAAGCTAGAAAGAACTTTGCTATAAAATTCTCTGAATGTGTGCTATCTAATGTGGCATAATAAGCACCTGAAATGCGGCTAATATGACTGAGGAACTGAATTTTTAAATTTATTATTTTTATTTTAAATTTAATTTCTCATTTAAAAATTGATACTCATCTCAGTGTTTCAGTGTTTTGGTTATGTGAGTCTATGTTTTGTAGATTATGTAAAGTCTAAATATACAGATGAAGTATTTCTAATGAAAATTTACCAGCCAGATTGAAATGTACTTTATTTTTTTTTTTTCTTTTCTTTTTTTTTTTTTGGTATGCGGGTCTCCCTCTGTTGTGGCCTCTCCCGTTGCGGAGCACAGGCTCCGGACGCGCAGGCCCAGCGGCCATGGCTCACGGGCCCAGCCGCTCCGCGGCACGTGGGATCCTCCCAGACCGGGGCGCGAACCCGGTTCCCCTGCATCGGCAGGCGGACGCGCAACCACTGCGCCACCAGGGAAGCCCCTGAAATGTACTTTAAATGCAAAATATACCCTGGATTTTAAAGACTAAGAAAAAGTAAAATTAATAACCTTTACATTGATTTTATGTTGACATGATAATATTTTGTCATGGCCACCTATGTTGTTAAATAAAAGATGTTATTAAAATTAATTTTACTGTTCCTTTTTACACTTTTAGTGTGGCTATTAGAAAATTTAAAATTGTAAATGTGGCTTGCATCTGTGACAGGTATTATATTTCTATTAGACAGCATGGTTCTGAACCATGAGCTTTTCTAAAAGGTAGTAAAACTTCCTCAGTTTCTTTTTTTTTTTAATTTTCATATCTGCTTTTATTTATTTATTTTTAATTAATTTTTTTTGGAGTATAGTTGATTTACAATGTTGTGTTAGTTTCTACTGAACAGCGAAGTGAATCAGTTATACACACACATATATCCACTCTTTTTTAGATTCTTTTTCCATTTAGGTCATTACAGAGTATTGAGTAGAGTTCCCTGTGCTATGCAGCAGTTCCTTATTAGTTATCTATTTTATATATAGTAGTGTGTATTTGTCAATACCAATCTCCCAATTTATCCCTCTCCTCATTTTCTTATAGAGTTACTGGTTCATTCAGTTTTCCTGTCTCTCCAGAATAAATTTTGATCATTTATATCTTCCTCAAAAGTATTTATTTCAAATGTATGAATATAGTACTTTACAAATATTTCCTTTCTTCCTCCCTCCCTCCCTCCCTCCCTTCCTTTCGGTAATGGTAAATGGTAAATCAGCTCTAAGATATATTGATAAAATTCTGTTTTTGTGATTTTCAATTAATTTTGTATCTGCTTTGACATTTATTGATTCAAATATATTTTTAGAATCATCCAATTACTTTTCCTTATTTGTAGGAATTACATTTTAATTTTCTCTTCTGATAAAAATCCCTGTTTTTTAAAAAAGGATATCATCAATGAATAGAGAAGTCAATATTTATTTTATTTTATTTTCTGTTCCACAGACTATTTTTCCTGCAGTATATTGCCTTGCTTCTAATTGTTTAGATACATTTTATATAAGTTTTCTTTCAATATTTCATGTTCCATGAAACATTTATTTTTACAATATTGCATTTAAAAATAAAACAGGATATGTCCTGCACATACATTTCATTTTTCTTTGTCCTTTCTTGCTTTGCAATCCACTTTTACAGAGAAAGCAATCACACTGTACTTAAAAAGAATCAACAATAGATGCAATGTATCTACCATTTAAATGTTCCAGGGATGTGCTAACTTCTTAATTGAAATTACCATATTTAGCCTTCACAGTAGCTCTGTGAAGTATGTACTGATGGTATCCTCAGTTTGCAGATGGGGAAACCAGACCAAGAGGGATTGGAACCCATCCAGGGTTTCCCACCTATTGTCCATGGACTCACACGCTCCATGGGAGAGATCATTCTGTTAGTTTCTCATGCACAATACTAGAAAAATATAGCAGATCTCTTTATAGCAGATGTCTAGCATCAGAACATCAACATAGTTCATGCTAAGATTCCATTGTCAGGCAATTATTACATGCAGTTATGTTCAGTGTTAATAAATTGTCCCATGGTATACTACTACTGTGTTCTGGACTTGGGTTTCCTATAACAGCCTAACAAAAATCTTTCATTCATCTGCAGTGAGGTACACTTTCTATAAACAATTGTTTCCTTTAATCATTTGGGGGGGTGGGGAGAAATAGATACCAATTAGACATTTTTAATACTGTGTGTCTTCAAATTAGAATTTTTGAAGTCTTACTTATATCTGTAGAATGGCAGAAAAGGAGAAACTTCATACAGTTTTTCTTTGGGCAAGCAAAGGCAAATCCCTGTCTTTTTGCTTCTGAACTCTATCCCATTTGCTGTCAAATACCTTTTAAAATTAATTTAGCTATGGTATAGTCTCTTTTAAGACTTAGATATTTAATAACAACAAATGACTATGGTTCATTAATTTGTGATTCTTTTCTTTCTTTTTTTTAAAGATAGTGTTTTTGGAAGAAGCGTCCCAACAAGAAAAGCTGGCCAAAGAATGGTGCTTCAAGCCATGTGAAATAAGAGAACTGAGCCACCAGTAAGTCAGAGCCAACATTTTTCCCTTTTACTTGATGCTGTTAACTAGTCTCAGATGATAAGAACCTGTCTTGAGAGACAAAGAAGCTTTTTTTTTTTTTTTTTTTTTTTTTTTAAGGATGAGGTGGGAAAGAGAAGGTAAATAGAGAACATGGAGCTGAAAGACAGAAACTTTGAAAACTAGAGGCTGCCATCATTCATTTACTTCTTCAGCAAATATTTGTTGAGCTTATTATGTATAAGAATAGGATCTGGAGGTGAAAATGATCTACAGAGCCTTGGTCCTCACTGGGTTTACGGCCCATGGGGAACAGGGAGCATAAACAAGTGCACAGATATGTAAGCATGACAGTGATGCCTTCTATAGAGGAAGTTACGAGGCAGCATGATAGAGATAAACTGGTGCTGTGGAGGGGAGTTTGGGGAGGAATAACTCTGACAGTGTGCTTAGGGAAGACCTATCTCCAAAAGTGCATTTGAGCTACGATTTTATGTTCCAGCTACTTTAGTGGTCAATATTTGTGCCAAATGTGTTTCCTGTTGATTGGTCTACTCTCTTCATAGCCTGGGTGATTTGACTCATAGAAATGCGAATACTTTTTTTAAACTCAAAGATTTTGTCTGGTTTCAGGCCAAGTATGTTTCCAAAGTCAATGAAAGTTGCAAAGTCAACCAAAATCGTTTTCATTCTAAAAACACTTTTATAACTTGGGAAGTGGCTTTAGAGTAATGTAGTGAGAACACTGAATTAGGAATTAGAACACCTGCCACGAATCCTCACCCTACAGCTCTGTAGCTGTTAGATGGAAAGCAAGCCACTCCCCTCTTTGAGCTCATCTCCTGGGCTGTTGGCAAAGGATTGTCCTAGATTGTGGTAGACACCTTGTCCACCGCAGGAGGACTGTGAATTGGGTTCCCCCTTAGGCTTTTTTTTTTTTTTTTTTTTTTTTTTTGTGGTACGCGGGCCTCACACTGCTGTGGCCTCTCCCGTTGCGGAGCACAGGCTCCGGACGCGCAGGCTCAGCGGCCATGGCCCACGGGTCCCGTTGCGGAGCACAGGCTCCGGACGCGCAGGCTCAGCGGCCATGGCTCACGGGCCCAGCCGCTCCGCGGCATGTGGGATCCTCCCAGACCGGGGCGCGGACCCGGTTCCCCTGCATCGGCAGGCGGACGCGCAACCACTGTGCCACCAGGGAAGCCCTCCACTTAGGCTTTGAGGCAGAGGAGCTGGCCACAGTCCAGAGAGATGGGGTGACTGACCCTAAAGTTTTGTTGCATTTATACTCACATCTCCTCCTCCTTCCCTCTCTGTGCTGCCTCCCTGTTGGCTTAGAAGCATGTGGCCGGTGGGCATGCCGATGAGTCCAATGGGCATGGAGGTCATTTGAGGTACCTCTGCTGTTGCCATCTGTTTCCTCTGCTAGATTTTCTTGAGAATATATGTTGAGGAATAACTGACATTTATAAGTCACCTTCTTGCATTGCTTTGTCATGAAAGATTAGAAGGTGGCTTGGGAGTGGATGAGATGGAGGTTGGGAGAGGTTGGGAGGATGGTGGAGTGGCTGGAGGATGGGCAGTGAGGTGAACACATCTGTGGGTCTTCATATCTTTTTGTCCCTCTTTATGAGGCTGCTTTTGGAGTTAAATCGATCTAACAAATGCATATTCCAGGAGATCTATAAGCACTACACACAGAAAAGTGAGAAGGTAAGAAAAAATGTGAACTTTGGTGGAAGACTAAAATCTTTGAAGAAAAATTATATTTAAAATGCAAAGTCATTTTTATATTAAACGTATAAGATAGGTACAGTTGAATGTCTTCAAGTCAGGATTAAAATACATGATGTCTCTGACAGTCTGTTTAATAGAGTCAATGTACCTACAGGTATCTCAGCACCATGTGGATTTTTTTAAAATGAAAATTACAGCTGGAGCACTCTGAGCCGTGCTTTGATAGGAGTGGATCAGACTATAACCATGGACCAGAGAGAGGTTGACAGGGCCAGGATTAGGGTGAGGCAAGTGAGACATTCACCTTGAGCACAGAATTTAAGGATGTTGGAGAGGGCAAAAAACTTACTAATCAAGATAAATAATACTTTAATGCAGTTTAATGCAGTATTTTTAAAAATCAAAATTAATGCAAAAAACCCACAATGAACAAAATACCAACATTTTTAATAAGGACAAGATGTTGTTGTTTGTTTCACACCTTGCATTTTTGTGCAATGAAAGAGTGGTTTTCAAACAGCCCAGGATTCCCAGGCCCTTGGGACCATCGCATCCCCAGCAGTGCATGTTGATGAGGGTTGCCAATAGTGCGCAAGCAGACTGATTAACTTAGGCTATTATATAGAAGGTCATGTGTTTTGATTGTAGGGCTTTTTCTAGCATTTTCCACTTGGTTAAAAGACAGTTGGATGTTCTGACAAGTGTATATAGGGGCACATATTGTTCTTTCTCCTCAGGTTCTGGTAGAGCCTAGGCAGCACTGCAAGTTTGGGATGTGAAGTTGATGGTTTTTGTCTGGGGAAAGTTGAGATTTTCTAAGGAAGTTAGGATAGTGATTAAGTAAAGTGAAAAGAGCAAAGTGGAAAAGCAAAAGGAGAAAGGAGAGCTTTTTCACCTTCTCCTGCTTCAGCCTTCAAGCCCCCTTGCTTTGCCTGCAGTTTGACTTTTGATGGCAACCATTTAGCTGCAAGTGATATCTTGAGTGGAGTTCTAAGCCTGGCTGGGCCACTAATCATCCTCAAGCTTCCTTTGTTCTTTCCGTAGAATGAGTAGCTGGGCTCAGTGACTGCTAATCTCACGTGCAGCTCTGACAGTCCACACACTCCTGCATGTACTGCTATCTGTAATAATCCTGGAATATAACTTTGATTATGTGAATGTTTCTATTAATAAGCATTTCATAATACTTCCTGTTTCCTAAAAAGGATTGCTAGGCTTTCTGGATGAAAGTTAAACTTCTGATACAGTAAATCCTTGCTCCCTGTCGCCTCTGAAGACTTTGTATCCTGTGTTTATCTCCTTTACTTCTTCATCTCTGGTACCTTCAGAATATGCTCAGGTTTCTCCTACATGGAAAACAAAAAGTGACTTTCACTCTTCCCCTACATTACCATTCTGACTTTCACTACCGAATAGTTTTTGCCCAGTACTTTCTCTGCACCTGCCTTTCCTGTTCATGGCTCTCTCCTCAGCACCTAGGACAGTAACTAAAACATACTAGGACTGGGTAAGTACTTAGATAATAAAGGACTGCATCCATGTGAAATCAGGTGTCTCCCCAATCACTGTATGGAAATGAGAGCTCGCCGGGTCTGGACTCTTGCAGTTTTTAACACTGGTCAGTGTCCTGCACTCCTTCCCTAAATTGCCGTCCTCAACACCTCTCTATCATAGGTGTCTATCTTCCTGACAATGATTCTGTCTAGATTGAGCACGACCTTCTCTTCCTCAATCCTACTCTTTAAGTGGAGGCTACTGCTCAAGGTTTAGTTTCATTCTTTCTTCCACAGAAATCTCCGGTACCACCAACTTCTAGGGTTACCTAATCAGGGGAGACTGTCAAATCTGAATGCCATCTTTAACTCTGTGACCTCTTATCCCATGTGTTCAATTGCTTTTTGGAGACTTGCAGGTCATACTTTGACTGTAGGCTTAGTATGACGTTGTCCCTCCCTCAAAATGGACTTTCCTTTTAAATTCTCTGTACTTTATGTCATTTATTCAGCATCACATGCTCAGAAACTTACTCTGACTCTTTCCTCTGCTAACTAGAGCTAATAAAAGTCAAGTTCTTTCTCTCATATTTATCCTTTTCCTTTATTCAGAAATGCTCTCATGCTTGAGAGATTGAAAGAGTGTCCCCACACGTGCCTGCCACCACCAGATTCAACTTCCTAGACCTGGGGTTCAATATGTCACAGTTCTGCCAAAGAAGATAAAAAACAAAGGATCAAATATTCTCATGATCCCCTCCCTCTTGGCTACACAATAACAAATGCATGTTAATTCACTAAATTAAGTATTCAAGACCCTTTCTTAAAAAATTTTTTTTGTAGTTGTTTTTTAGGAAACATCTTTTATATAGTAAAGTGCATAGATCTTATATAATTTGATAAATTTTGACAAATATGTTTGTGAAACATACCAATCAAGATATAAAACATTCCTATCATCCTAGAAAGTTCCCCTGTGCTGCTTCCAGTCACTGTCCAGCCCCTTATCAGCAGCTACTGTTTGATTTCTATCACTTAGATTAATTTTGCCTGTTTTTGAACATCACATAAATGTAATAACTCAATATGTACTCTTCTGTGCCTGGATTCTTCCATTCAAAATAATGTTTTTGAGATTCACCCATATTGTTATGTATACTAGTAGTTCAGTCTTTTTCATTGCCAAATAGTGTTTCATTGTATCAGTAGACCACAGTTTGTTTATCTACATTCCTGTAGTATTTGGATTGTTCCCCTGCCCTTTTGTTATTGGAGTATAATTGCTTTACAATGTTGTGTTAGTTTCTGCTGTACAATGAAGTGAATCGGCTGTATGTGTACATCTGTCTCCTCCCTCTTGGACCTCCCTCCCACCCACCCACCATCCCACCCATCTAGGTCACCACAGAGCACCGAGCTGAGCTTCCCTTCCTGTGCTTTACAGTAGGTTCCCACTGGCTATCTGTTTTACACACGGTAGTGTACATAATGTCTCTACTCTCCCAATCTCAATCCTAATTTCCCAATTCGTCCCACCCTCCCCTTCCCCCCATGTCCACACGTCCATTCTCTACATTTACGTCTCTATTCCTGCCCTGGAAGTGGGTTCATCTGTACCATTTTTCTGGATTCCACATATATGCGTTAATATACAATATTTTTCTCTTTCTGACTTACTTCACTCTGTATGACAGACTCTAGGTCTATCCACTTCTCTACAAATGACCCAATTTCATTCCCTTTGTATGGCTGAGTAATATTCCATTGTATATATGTACCACATCGTCTTTATCCATTCATCTGTCATTGGACATTTAGGTTGTTTCCATGTTCTGGTTATTGTAAATTTGAGGCTAGTATGAATAAATCCCCCATAAAGTCTTATATGATCCTTTTTGTAAACGTATGTTTTATTTCACTTGGGTAAATTACTAGGAGTGAAATTGCTCCTTCTGTCTGTGTTTGTCTCTCTCTCTCTTACACACCCACACCCACACACACACGTGCTCTCTCACCCCTGATGTCCTCAACTAGATTATAATCTCTTTGAGGACAAGAAGATGTCTTATTTTTCTTTGCACTCAAGGTGTAGCAGAGTTTCTTAAACATAGTAAATACTTGGGAAATATTATTTGATTGAACAATTCAACTACATGAAGAAGTCACACTGCCATTCCATGTTATGATGGTGGGGACAGTAAAAGCCCCAAGGACTGAAGTGTTCTGGAGAGGTCAGTGACTGACACCGAAGAGGAATCTGTATTTCCTTCTCCCTCTCTGCATGCCCCCACGTTGTAGGCCCACTTACTGCAGCCTTCTTGACGTACTTGTAGGTTGTCACTGCTTTTCATTTCCAGAGTGAATGAAAAATTCAGAGGGTAGTGACCAAGAATACTGAGGCTACTGCCTGGGTTTGAGTCTAGGCTCTAGAGCTGAAGTCGAATGATTACTTTTTTCAAGCTATTTAAATTTCCTGAGCTTGAGTTTACTCTTGTGAAGATGGGGATTACAATACTACTTCTTAAGTTTGTTGTGAGCATTACATCATCATCACAACTAATTTTTTTGGCGCTTTCCATTATCTAGGCACTGTTTTTGCAAATATTAACTCAATCCTCACAACAGCCCTACGGTGAAACTACTATCTCCGTTTTATGTAAGGGGAAACTGAGTCACAGAGCAGTTAAAGAATATGTTGAATATCCCACTGCTGGTTTATGGTGGGGCATAAATTCAAAATTAGGCAGTATCAGCCAAGAATGTGTATACTCAAACCTTATGATAAACTGCCTTCCACAAATAAGATGATGTACGTAGAATGCTGTGCCCAGTGCCCAGTACATGTCCGACTTCAGTAAACATTACCTGCTGTCACCATCATCATTATCAT
This sequence comes from Physeter macrocephalus, assembly GCF_002837175.3. NCBI lineage: Eukaryota > Metazoa > Chordata > Mammalia > Artiodactyla > Physeteridae > Physeter > Physeter macrocephalus. The sequence goes on along the minus strand of NC_041222.1, from coordinate 39,646,030 downwards.
CATCACCACCATTCCTAGTTCTCATTTAAAAAAAAAAAAGCATTTATAGATACCCGTGGCTTTATTTGTCTTCCATTTAGGTGGTATACATTTGAATTGGTACTATATGGGATTCTTTATTATGTCCAATTCTGAGTTCAAGTTCCTTATGTATATAAAAATGTAACTAATATTTCCTTGCGGTGATGGTGGTGGTGCATACTGTATTTTAACAAATATCTGCTTGGATGCAATTAGACACTTAATAGACACCAGTGAACCAGATTATTTCTTTAGAAAAGCTTTAAGTATCTATTAGCATTGGGCTGCCTCAATTCTGTGGGCAGTGCCTCTGAAAACTCTAAAAAACATAGTTCTAGGACTTGCTGTTATAAGAGTTAATAGAAATAGGGAAATTGATGGAACAGTGGAGTGATCAGAAACATCTGGAGAATGGTTGTCATAGCATTGCATCTGTATCTTCACTTAACTGTTCATACCACTCACCCACTGACACTCTCGTCTTCTCAGATTGCCCTTCCCTAACCAGCCTCAGTTTGCTCTTGTTGCTTCTGTTTCAGAACTCAGCCCCTCCATCACATGGGACAGGACTAGATTTCTTGCAGTCGGCCAAGGTCAAGATGACCATTGGAACTAAAATCGTGGCCATTCTGTTTCTCATCATCAGTCATCCTTAGTGACTTGTAATTCCTCATCATGGCTCTAGAAGTTTTGACCTCCTCTCTCATCTTTGCCCTCTGTCCTACAACCCCCAATTGTGAGAACAAAGTCATACGATTAAACTGTAGCTTCACGCATTTCTTGTGCAACGACTGCTTTGCTTCTGCCCAGTGCTGTGCTTTTTCCTCCTTTCATGATCTCTGGTAAACTTTACACCAAGACATTCCAATTTAGGACTGTTATCTCTCCTAGCAGAGTTTCATTTTTATTTTCTGATCTCTAAATAAGAGAATAATTGACATTCATCTGATTGCATTGGCTCTAAACCTGGGTGGAGTAAACAGTTAAATCACCATATAGAGAAAATGTGATTTAAAGATATGGAAAATGACTAAAGATGTTATTAAATTCTTTTCTCCCTATCTTAATTTCCAGTGAGTTCTTCATGCCTGGGCTGGTTGATACACACATCCATGCCCCTCAGTACTCTTTTGCCGGGAGTAACGTAGACCTCCCACTTTTGGAGTGGCTGACCAAGTACACATTTCCTACAGAATACAAATTCCAGAGCATCGACTTTGCTGAAGAAGTATATACCAGAGTTGTTGTAAGTATCCTGCTGATGAGTATTGGTGCATTGTGTTCAGTCATCTATAGAAACATCCATTTCTTGGGGGCAGATTTAAGTTATTAAAAATAGGCAGTTAAGGCTATAATAGACTGTATAGACTTTTTCAGTTCTTTCACAGCTCAGTGAGTTTGTGACCACTTCACCTACATAGCTAGCCACTAGCAGAGAGACAGCTTGAATCTAAATCCTCAAATCCCCTGGGTTCTCATTACTCTCATTTACTTCTCGTTTTACTTTACTAAATATGGGTTTAATGCATATGTGTGTTCCTTTACTCTTGCCAATCAACAGTGCTGTTCTAGGTACCATATGGAATAGCTGTGTAACCTTTGGAAAGTTCTGTGACTCATTTTCCCCATTTGTAAAAAAACAGAGATAATGATAGTACCTACTTCTTAGGATTGTTATGATAATTAAGCAAGTTAATATTTGTTAAGCTCTTAAAATAGTGCCTGACATATGTATTTGCTTTACAAAATACCCAAGGAAATCTAAAATTAAACTTTCAAGTTACAGTGAGAAGGGTATCACATTATTTTGGTAGCTTCGAAAGGAAGGAAAATAGGATGGTCCTGTTGCAGGGCGTGTGGGAATGTGATGAGCATTAACCCAGCAGAGGGAACTATGGAGCTAGTTCAGTCAGAGAGCAGTGGCTGTGGTGTGTGCCAACTAAAGGCCCTGAAATGTCCTTCCTTCCACTCTATCAGGAAAATCAGTTCCCTTTATTCTACTCCAACCCTATGCCCAGTCCACTCAGCAGCCAGAAATAACTTCTGCAGCTGAGAATTAAAGCTGCAGATATCCTATCTGACCACTAACTCTTATCATCTAGCATACTTAGTCTGAACATTCCTGCATTTTTATTGGACCCATTGATGGTTTTTCTCTTAAAGTAATGGTGTGAGGGTGATAATATTATAAGCCTTATAATAGCGTGACCTAGCCACGCTGCCAGTTTCCCAGATCTTGCATCATCCAAGCCTTAAAGAGTAAAAGTGCTATCATTTATATACTTGCCTGCTTAGTTATAAATTCAGTGTAATTGTGGACTTTACATATTTAGCACGGATCCACATGACACCAGGAAAACTGAGAAGGACTAAGGCTGTGTTGGAAGTTGCTAGTGCATTGTGTTAATGAGTTGTGTTAACCACATCAAATCTTTTTATTCTCAAAGTTTATTTATACCTTGCATTGTTCTGAAAAGGGTTAGAGATATCTTAAAATTGCATTGTATACAAGAGAAGAAAATGAGTCATGAAATCACGGCAAAGGAAAAAAAAGGAGGAGGAAAAATAAAATAAAGCCAAGAGGTAAATGTATAACCATGGGGGTCCATGCACTTGTTAGGATTTGTCACACATTTGGCTTTAACTGACCCAGAAAGGGAAATCAAAGTATTTGATGTCAGTGAGTACAAAATAGGTGAAATAGTGTTATTCTCTACAAGTATTTTCGGTGTACATATCCTCTGTTTCTGATTATGAGCAGGCCCATAGACTTTAAGAGTTGGATGAGCTGAGAGTATAATTGACATTTGTTTAAGAAAGTTGAGATTTGTTAACTAGAACCTGTCCCTAAGGCTGAAGACTGCCTGTGGCAATGCAAAGGGGGTGCTAAGGCAGTACCCATGAACCAAGACATTTTTTGTTTTGTTTTTTATTTTCTACCTCAGAAAACAGTCCTGGATCTATTCTTCAACAAATGGGCAATCCAGACCCCAGATTGGGCAAATCTGCACCACAGATTTTGACAGTGATAATTTAATCTGAAAGTAATTTAAAGTATATATTAGCAAACATCTCCTAATATTATTAAGAAAAAATTCCCAGTAAGGGCTTCCCTGGTGGCACAGTGGTTGTGTCCGCCTGCCGATGCAGGGGACACGGGTTCGTGCCCAGGTCCGGGAAGATATCCCACATGCCACGGAGTGGCTGGGCCCATGAGCCATGGCCGCTGAGCCTGCGCGTAAAAAAAAATCCCAGTAAGTCAGTCCTGGAATATCTCCCTTTAAACATTGCAAACTGGGTGAGAGATTGAAGTTTCAAATTGGACTTTGGACTGGAATGAACCAAAAAGACTCGAAAGTTCAGGAATCTGTATATTATATAGATTATAGTCAAGGGACTGGAGAGTGAGATTCTTGGTAAATATGCCAAGACAAACTGGTTGCAAATATTCTCCTGGATAATAGAATGACTATGATTACTCTATGGGGTTGTCAAATTCAGCAGATAAATTCAACTAATTCCAAAGAGGTGTCAAGTCATTAAAGTACAGGTGAAAAGACAAGGAATCAGGCCACTCCTTTCCCCTATTTTAGCTCATGGAAATTGTATAACCTGTTAAGGGGCCTGTTGATACTGGCGTTGAAGCTCAGTAGTAGTTTGCAATATATTTTGAGCTCAAAAGGCTTGGTCTCGGGCTTCCCTGGTGGTGCAGTGGTTGGGAGCCCGCCTGCCGGTGCAGGGGACGCGGGTTCGTGCCCCGGTCTGGGAAGATCCCACTTGCCGCGGAGCGGCTGGGCCCGTGAGCCATGGCCGCTGGGCCTGCGCGTCCGGAGCCTGTGCTCTGCAGCGGGAGAGGCCACAGCGGTGAGAGACCCGCGTACCGCAAAAAAAAAAAAAAAAAAAAAAAAAAAAAAAAGGCTTGGTCTCAAGAATTGAAAGCAGGGGAAAGGTTGGGAAGCACAGCCAATATTTTGATGTTATTCCTGATAGATTTCTTTATAAATTGGAAAGTCATCATTAATGGAAAAGCCCTCTCAAAAGCTTATGAGAAACTAGGGTGGAACAGATGCCCAGAAACCCAAACATATAACATGTGAAGAAGAAAAGTAGCTGCATTTTAGATGGCTTACCTAGTAAGATTTTTCAGCCAAATTCTTTCCTTACTTTTTTAACTACATAAGTCACACATGTGGCTGAACGCAGTGGGAACCAGCAGGAGTAGCTTTGGGGGTTCTTTCTTCTCTCCCTCCTTCCCTCCCTTCCTTTTTTTCCCCTCCTCTATGGGCTCTCCCTGTCCTGTCCCTTAAATGTAATTTGGGCCGATTCTTGAACTTTCTAGTTTTTCTAGTTTGTTCCAGTCCAATTTGAAACTGCAGTTTCTCATCTAGAAGCTTTTCTGTTTGAGAAGCATTTTCCCCTGACTCAGAGGAAGGACTTGCTGTTGGTGTCTGGGTAGTACTTCCATTGTCATTGTTGCTAATTAGCTGAAATTTTCCATTTTGATCTCTTCTTCAAGCCCCTGTTTTACAAAGGTATTTAAAGTGTTGAGAATTTAGAAAATGTCAGATTACACTTCTGTTTTAATTTTGAGTTTCATTTTATTTTGCTTAGTAAATGTAACGTGTGTGGTTATTTTTCTTGGGAATTAGTAGTTCACTGTTATTTTATGACCCAAAAAAAAGGTCAATTTTTATGATTATTCTATACATTTTTAAAAAGACTGTGTTTTCTCTGTCAATATGACTTTTAAAAATATCTGTTAGATTAGGCTGTTAAAAGTGTTAAACAAGTCTTGTATCGTTTTCCTCTATAGTCTCCCACATAATAAGACAAGAAACTTAGTCTTCCCTTCAAGATGCAGCCCCCTCACCATGTCTTGTGTTACCTCACGTGAGATTTTAGTTCCTGTTTTTTTTTCTTTGCCATCTACAAACATTTAATTTAAAATGTTTTTTTAATTAAATTTTATTTTTTTATACAGCAGGTTCTTATTAGTCATCAGTTTTATACACATCAGTGTATACATATCAATCCCAATCTCCCAATTCATCACACACACCCCCCGCCACTTCCCTGGATTCCACATATATGTGTTAGTATACAATATTTGTTTTTCTCTTTCTGACTTACTTCACTCTGTATGACAGTCTCTAGACCCATCCATGTCTCAACAAATGACCCAATTTCGTTCCTTTCTATGGCTGAGTAATATTCCATTGTATATATGTACCACTTCTTCTTTATCCATTCATCTGTCAATGGGCATTTAGGTTGCCTCCATGACCTGGCTATTTATTGTAAATAGTGCTGCAGTGAATATTGGGGTGCATGTGTCTTTTTGAATTATGGTTTGCTCTGGGTATATGCCCAGTAGTGGAATTGCTGGATCATATAGTAATTTTATTTTTAATTTTTTAAGGAACCTCCATACTGTTCTCCATAGTGGCTGTATCAATTTACATTCCCACCAACAGGGTAAGAGGGTTCCCTTTTCTCCACACCCTCTCCAGCATTTGTTGCTTGTAGATTTTCTGATGATGCCCATTCTAACTGGTGTGAGGTGG
>NC_041222.1:39639397-39640087 GCF_002837175.3 Physeter macrocephalus | reverse complement strand
GTCGCGGGGCACAGGCTCCGGACACGCAGGCTCAGCGGCCATGGCTTACGGGCCCAGCCGCTCCGCAGCATGTGGGATCCTCCCGGACCGGGGCACGAACCCGTGTTCCCCGCATCGGCAGGCAGACTCTCAACCACTGCGCCACCAGGGAAGTCCTCTGCCCATTTTTGGATTGGGTTGTTTGTTTTTTTAATATTGAGCTGCATGAGCTGTTTATATATTTTGAAGATTAATCCTTTGTCCGCTGAGTCATTTACAAATATTTTCTCCCATTCTGAGGGTTGTCTTTTCATCTTGTTTATGGTTTCCTTTGCTGTGCAAAAGCTTTTAAGTTTCATTAGGTCCCATTTGTTTAGTTTTGTTTTTATTTCCATTACTCTAGGATGTGGATCAAAAAAGATCTTGCTGTGATTTATGTCAAAGAGGGTTCTTCCTATGTTTTCCTGTAAGAGTTTTAGTGTCCGGTCTTACATTTAGTTCTCTAATCCATTTTGAGTTGATTTTTGTGTATGGTGTTAGGGAGTGTTCTAATTTCATTCTTTTACATGTAGCTGTCCTTTTCCCAGCACCACTTATTGAAGAGACTGTCTTTTCTCCATTGTATATCCTTGCCTCCTTTGTCATAGATTAGTTGACCATAGGTGCGTGGGTTTATCTCTGGGCTTTCTGTCTTGTTCCATTGATCTATGT
>NC_041222.1:39638496-39639055 GCF_002837175.3 Physeter macrocephalus | reverse complement strand
GCTCTAGTAGTTTTCTGGTGGCATCTTTAGGATTCTCTATGTATAGTATCATGTCATCTGCAAAGAGTGACAGTTTTACTTCTTCTTTTCCAATTTGTATTCCTTTTATTTCTTTTTCTTCTCTGATTGCCGTGGCTAGGACTTGCAAAACGATGTTGAATAACAGTGGTGAGAGTGGACATCCTTGTCTTGTTCCTGATCTTAGAGGAAATACTTTCAATTTTTCACCATTGAGAATGATGTTTGCTGTGGGTTTGTCATATATGGCCTTTATTATGTTGAGGTAGGTTCCCTCTGTGCCCACTCTCTGGAGAGTTTTTATCATAAATGGGTGTTGAATTTTGTCAAAAGCTTTTTCTGCATCTACTGAGACGATCATATGGTTTTTATTCTTCAGTTTATTAATATGGTGTATCAGGTTGATTGATTTGCGTATATTGAAGAATCCTTGCCTCCCTGGGATAAATCCCACTTGATCATTAAAAGTGATCCTTTTAATGTGTTGTTGGATTCTGTTTGCTAGTATTTTGTTGAGGATTTTTGCATCTATGTTCATCAG
>NC_041222.1:39621135-39638092 GCF_002837175.3 Physeter macrocephalus | reverse complement strand
GGTTTATCAATTTTGTTTATCTTCTCAAAGAACCAGCTTTTAGTTTTATTGATCTTTGCTCTTGTTTTCTTTGTTTCTATTTCATTTATTTCTGCTCTGATCTTTATGATTTCTTTCCTTCTGCTAACTATGGGTTTTGCTTGTTCTCCTTTCTCTAATTCCTTCAGGTGTAAGGTTAGATTGTTTGAGATTTTTCTTGTTTCTTGAGGTAGGCTTGTATAGCTATAAACTTCCCTCTTAGAACTGCTTTTGCTGCATTGCACAGGTTTTGGATCATTGTGTTTTCATTGTCATTTGTCTCTAGGTATTTTTTGATTTCCCCTTTGATTTCTTCAGTGATCTCTTGGTTATTTAGTAATGTATTGTTTAGCTTCCATGTGTTTGTGTTTTTTACATTTTTTTCCTCATTATTCATTTCTGATATCATGGTGTTGTGGTCAGAAAAGATGCTTGATATGATTTCAGTTTTCTTAAGTTTATTGAGGCTTGATCTGTGACCCAAGATGTGATCTATCCTGGAGAATGTTCCATGCACATTTGAGAAGAAAGTGTAATCTGCTGTTTTTGGATAGAATGTCCTATAAATATCAATTAAATCTATCTGGTCTATTGTGTCATTTAAAGCTTCTGTTTCCTTATTTATTTTCATTTTGGATGATCTGTCCATTGCTGTAAGTGAGGTGTTAAAGTCCCCCGCTATTATGTGTTACTGTCGATTTCCTTTTATACCTGTTAGCAGTTGCCTTATGTATTGAGGTGCTCCTATGTTGGGGACATAAATATTTATAATTGTTATATCTTCTTGGATTGATCCCTTGATCATTACGTAGTGTCCTTCCTTGTCTCTTGTAACATTCTTTATTTTAAAATCTGTTTTATCTGATATGAGTATTGCTACTCCAGGTTTGATTTCCACATGCATGGAATATCTTTTTCCATCCCCTCACTTTCAGTCTGTATGTGTCCCTAGGTCTAAAGTGGGTCTCTTGTAGACAGCATATATATGGGTCTTGTTTTTGTATCCATTCAGCAAGCCTGTGTCTTTTAGTTGGAGCATTTAATCCATTCACATTTAAGGTAATTATCGATATGTATGTTCCTATGACAATTTTCTTAATCGTTTTGGGTTTGTTTTAGTAGGTCATTTTCTTCTCTTGTGTTTCGCACTTAGAGAAGTTCCTCTAGCATTTGTTGTAGAGCTGGTTTGGTGGTGCTGAATTCTCTTAGCTTTTGCTTGTCTGTAAAGCTTTTGATTTCTCCATCGAATCTGAATGAGATCCTTGCTGGGTAGAGTAATCTTGGTTGTAGGTTCTTCCCTTTCATCACCTTATCATACCACTCCTTTCTGGCTTGTAGAGTTTGTGGTGAGAAATCAGCTGATAATCTTATGGGAGTTCCCTTATATGTTATTTGTCGCTTTTTCCTTGCTGCTTTCAATAATTTTTCTTTGTCTTTAATTTTTGCCAATTTGATTACTATGTGTCTTGGCGTGTTTCTCCTTGGGTTTATCCTGTATGGGACTCTCTGCGCATCCTGGACTTGGGTGGCTATTTCCTTTCCCATGTTAGGGAAGTTTTCGACTATAATCTCTTCAGATATTTTCTCAGGTCCTTTCTCTCTCTCTTCTCCTCTGGGACCACTATAATGCGAATGGTGTTGCGTTTAAGGTTGTCCCAGAGGTCTCTTAGGCTGTCTTCATTTCTTTTCATTCTTTTTTTTTATTTTGTTCTGCAGCAGTGAATTCCACGATTCTGTCTTCCAGGTCACTTACCCGTTCTTCTGCCTCAGTTATTCTGCTATTGATTCCTTCTACTGTAGTTTTCATTTCAGTTATTGTATTGTTCATCTCTATTTGTTCTCTAATTCTTCTAAGTCTTTGTTAAACATTTCTTGCATCTTCTCGATCTTTGCCTCCATTCTTTTTCCGAGGTCCTGGATCATCTTCATTATCATTATTCTGAATTCTTTTTCTGGAAGGTTGCCTATCTCCACTTCATTTAGTTGTTTTTCTGGGGTTTTATCTTGTTTCTTCATCTGGTACATAGCCCTCTGCCTTTTCATCTTGTCTATCTTTCTGTGATTATGGTTTTTGTTCCACAGGCTGCAGGATTGTAGTTCTTCTTGCTTCTGCTGTCTGCCCTCTGGTGGATGTCTAAAATGTTTTCAATTTGGATCCTCTGTCTTTGTTTTGGATTTATTTTCTTAGACGATGATAATCTTTTCCAATAAGGTGGGTGACAAACAATCCAAATCCTTGAACTACCAAAAAATGGTTTTACTTTTTTCTGACTCTTGAATGATGCACTTCAGCTACAGAGAGAATTCTCTTTAAAATGATTTTCCCACCAGCATCCAGTGTGCTGATGTCAATCTGATTCTCATTCCCTTCTAGCTAATTTGTTGGCCTTCAGGATTTTCTTCATTCTTGAGGTTCTGAAATTTCACTTATAGATCTGTTTTTGTTTTTTTCAGTCCATTTTCTTTAATATAGTATTATTTCTGTTCTGGGAAATGAATTTCCTTCTCTCTCTTTCTTGTGCATGCACGCTCATTCATTTTCTCTGCCACCCCCCCACCCCATTTCCCTTGTTCGTAGTATATTCTTCCCTCCAATCTGTTCTTTCAGCAACTCTTCTTAGAAAAATAGTGAAACTTCTGTGTATACTTTTGCGCTGCATTCTTAGAGAATGCCAGTGGCCCAACTTTGCAAGTTATTAATTCACTCTCACTGTTACAGTAGCCTGTTCCTCTGTCAAGGATACAATGTCCTATTCTATGCACATAACAATGCTTATTTTAGATCATTTTATGCCTCTTGTTGCTTTAGTAAGTCTGATTCCTCATGTGTTCATTCAGCAGTATTTACTAGGCACACAAGAGGATCCGGGCACTTTTCTGGTTGCTGGAGATTGAATTTGATGCCTCTGTCATGGTGTTAACTTTTCTCTTGGGTGTGTGATTATGGTAGCAAGCTAGCACATCCTTTTCTATAGGTGACAGGCTATATAAACATCCTTTACTTGCAGCCAGAAATATTTTTTTTCATGAGCAAAGTGTCTTAAAATTTGAAAAGATTGACATAAAAATCCAGTTTTCCTAATTCTCTTGCCCTTCATTACTAACTGACATCACTGGTCTCTCTTTTTTGTTGTTGTTTTTTTAACAGTTGGCTGAAGCTGAATAGAGGCTGCTAGGATACAGCATGTTCTCCCTATTACTTTAAGTCCGAATTCTTTTCCTCCTGCAGATGTTTACGTTTCAAATCCAACCCCATTCTAGGCAAGAGTCCTCTTATTTCACAAATGAGGAAACTGATGTTGAGAATGTAAAGCAACTTTCTCAAGGTCACACAGGTCATAATATGCAACAAGCAAGAACTCCAGTGCAGTTTTTCCTCTGCACTTTAAAAAGATTCTGCTATGTGTGGGGGCTGGGAGCATATGGGAAATCTCTGTACCTTCCTCTCAATTTTGCTGTGAACCTAAAACTGCTCTTAAAAAATGTCTTAAAATTTTAAAAAAGAAGAAGAAGAAAAAGCTTCTGCTTAAGACAGACCCCGCTCAGGTCCGTCAGTACTTTTGCAAGTGCTCAGACAAGTCAGGCAATATCAGTTACGATTTCTTTCTCAAAATCTTCCCACTGCCTTCTATTCCTTTGTCTCACTCTTGTCGGGATTGTCTCTGGCACTGCTATAATCCGGGCATTCCCTTTGCTTCTCCTCGGTGTTTAATTCCCACTTTCTGGACCTAAGAAGTTCTTTTTCTTTGCATTACTCTCACATTTTTTAAAAACACATCTTCTAGGAGCTTCCTAAGCTCTTAAAGGAGAAAAACATTCAAGATTTTGTGTATCTAATCATATCTCTATTCTGTTTTCACACTTGACTGATAATTTACCAGGGTATAAAATTCTACTTTAAAATAACTTCCCTCCTTAAATCAACTATACTTCAATAAAATAAATGTTTTAAAAATTAAAAAAAAACTTTCCTCCAGAATTTTAAAGCCATTGTTCTGCTTTCAGCATCACTGGTGATAACACCAGTGCCATTGTGATTCCTGCCATTTGTCTATGACTAGTTTTCTTTCTCTGGAACCTTTCAGAATCTTCACTTTACTTGTAGACTTAATATCTCACAATTATATGCCTTACTTGGCTTCTGTTTTTCATGCACTGAACTGAGCATTCTATGAGGATTTTCAGTTTGGAGAGACTAGTACTATTTCTCAATTTCACCCCCTCCATTTCCTTTAAAAAAATTTTTTTTTAGAACTTTTATTCTATATGTTAGATCTCTTAGATTGAGCATAATTTTATCTTTTCATCCTTGACTTTCATCTTTCTTCTCTGAGAAATTCTCTTCTAATTTAACCTTCTGTTGACTCCCATATTTCATTTTTAACATTTTTACTTTTGGAGCGCTCTTATTCTCTGATTTCCACAGCATTCTGTTCTTTTTTTGTGGATACAATATCTTCTTTTATTTCTTTGAGATTGTTAATCATAGTGTTTTTTTTTTTTTAAAATCAAGCTTCCTTCTGACTTACAGATTGCCTGTTTCCTCCAATATTTTATCCATATTCTTTCTTCCTTCCCCTCTCCCCTTTTTAATAGTAGCTTTCCTCCAGTGTCTGTTGAACCTTAAATGTACATTCATATTTAAGTGTGATGCTCCAAGATGCTGATTGGAAGATCTGGGTGGGGTAGCATTTGTTGACTGGTATATGATGAACAGTGAAGGTAGTAAACAGCCCTTTAAATTGTGGGTCCCAAGAGTCATTGTGAGGACATCTTCCTTCTAGAGCCATTCATCTTCTCTAGGAAGAAGTCCTGCCAGGACTGGTGGAAACAGTACATGTGGCATTTTGGGGAAGATGACCAAGGGTCCCAGAGGTCAGCCAGATGTCCACTTAAACCTCTTCTTTTCAGCCTATGCCTCACCTTGTCCTTTTGGGCTTGTACCCTCTAAATACTATCCAGTTTCTACAAAGGGTAAATCTCTTCTGCAAGGAGCAGGTTAGGGGTGGTTGGCTGATTTCAGCAGGGAAAAGAATCCTGCCAAGATTTAATTATCTGTATACAGACTTTCAGCCAATTCCCTGTTAACAACCACATGCTCCTCTCTCTTTCCAAGTTGCCTCCGGGTTCTTATACTTGTCTTTTCTTCCAAGAAGATGTTGAAGTATTTCCACTGCTCACGTCTCCTCTCTGCTTATGGTTTAATAAATGTTATACTCCTTTACTGGTATTTTAATAGAGGTTTGCTGAGGAAGAGAGATGGATACATGTTATCAATCTGCTAGAATGAACTAAAAATCTGGTTGAATAACTGTATCCTGTAATTGCTAGAAAAATCTCATTTATTCACTCCCAGATGCAATAAAGTTTGCATATTCTTAAACAGTCCTAAAAAAATAAGGAATTAATTAGTATCACATTTTATAAATTCTGCAACACAGAACTGTGTGAATCTAGGAAATCGAAAGCATCAACTTCTCCTTTAGCTAACACTTTTAAAATATAAATACTTTTACCATTTGCCTTAACTATATTTCATATTGAGATGGCATGCCTTTAAATAAAAACATCTTAAAATTGAAAACTAAAATTCCATTTTCATCTGTATATACCATGTGACTTTTCTGGGCACAGGCGATTCATGGTTTTTATGATTTATTTTTAGAGGAGAACACTAAAGAATGGAACAACCACAGCTTGTTACTTTGCAACAATTCACACTGACTCATCGCTGCTCCTTGCGGAAATTACAGGTGAGGAGATGAAAGGATGATCTACGGGCACATGAAGCATGTCCATACCATGCCAGCAGTGACTTATACTTGTGAGCAGTGCTGCCTTTTAATTGCTAGAATTTAAGCACTGCACTTCTTGCAAGTAATTAGGTATTTGTGTATCACTGTGGCCCTTGAGCTTTTTCTGTTGTTTAAGTAATTTGATTATTTACCTTTAGTTTTTGGCTGCAGAATGATGTGAATGGGTCTGAATTTTGTGTATTAATTTAGGGCTTTTTGGAGCAGGTTTACTAATTCTAGCAATAGCAACAGTTTATCTATCAGCAGATAGATCTTAGCTGTTGGCTAGACTCAGGGCACTATGCTAGATGCTGGGAACACAGTAAAACAGAAAATAGTCTCTGCCCTTGAGGAACCAGACAGGATTAACTGATTAATAGGTACATGCACTGATTAATGACTTTAGTAATAGCTGTACTGCTTTTACTAGATGCCTGGTATTGTGCAAAGAACTCTACATGGATTAGTTCAGCTCGGTTGCAAACAGCCTTCTGGAGCAGTTATTCAGGTCCTTGTGTTACAGATGGATAACTGATGCTCAGAGAGGTTATGTAACATGCCCAAGTCACACAGCTAGTAAGCAGAGCTGAGACTGGATTTACACTGATGATTCCAAAACTTGTACCCAGTACAGTGCCTAGCACACAGCAGGTGCTCAGTAAGTAAATACTGTTGACTGATATGCTGACACTACTGCTTGCTGGCCAAGGTAGTTTATACCAAAGACCTCAAGGGTGACACTGAAAGTAAATATTGCAAATTTTGGAGGAGACAGAATGAACCCAGAATTGGATCACCTGGGAAGATTTCATTGAAGGGATCTTTAAATTGGGCTTTGAAGGGAAGATAAAATGAGGAGAGAGGAAAATGCCTTTCAGACAGGAAAGATGACATGGGGGTATGGGTATGGGGACAGGAACGTTCATAGTGGCTATACAGGAGGCAGGGAACAGAGTAGCTGAACTAAAGGGAAGGATTCATGGCATGGTGGGATGGGAGAGGTTGGGCAGAGGGGATGGTTCAGTCTCTGGAGAGATTCAAATATGCATCAGACTCAAAAAAGTTTTCAGCGAGGTGAGGTATGTGATGAAGGTGGTGTTTTAAGGAAGAGTAATCTAATGGCCTGGTATTACAGTGAATTACAGGGGAGAGAGAGAGATAGAAAGACTTCTGAAAGACTCAAGACAGAGGGGGAGACATTGTTGAAAAAATGAACATTGCCTTATGTAGCATCAACTTTCTAGCTGAAATAGAATTCCTCTAGCACCTTTGATAAGCATGAGGTTCTTCAGTGCTGAGAACTGCTGGTAGGAGTAAGTAAAATCCCCCACAGATGATGATATTGGCACTGCTACACTTAAGAATAGCGACAGTATCTTTTCTAAGCCCTATGTGCCAGCCACTTTACATACATTATTGGGTATAGTCCTCATAACCCTGCACATAGCGGAGAACACTGGGCACATCTGGGTTTCGACCTTAAGCAAATAATATCCTTCATTCTGGGAGTAATCAGAGGAGTAAGGTGCTAATGGGAGAACCTTTACTACTTATAGAATTGATCGGGGTCTTGTTGTTATTGTTCTTAAATGGTGTGATGATCTTCTACATTCTCACTTATGTTTTTATAATGATTTTAATTTAAGATGTTTTAAAGAGGCTTAGGAAAGGTACAGTTTGGGAAAGAAACATGACTTTAGATTCTTTTTGTGTGTGTCTCACAGATAAATTCGGGCAGCGGGCATTTGTGGGCAAAGTCTGCATGGATTTGAATGACACTGTTCCAGAATACAAGGAAACCACTGAGGAATCAATCAAGGAAACAGAGAGGTATGTTTGTCTTGATTTGTCTTATGGATGGAGTTGGAGATGGGAAAAAGAAACCTCTTTAACCCAGGCAGAATGTGCACATGTATCACTGCCTGGGTTTGCCTAACTTGATGAAATTGATCTGATCCTAAGGAAAATGTTGCATGTCAGTACTATTTTTGTATATAAAATCATATTTTAAAGCCTCTGGGAACTTGTTATAGGAGTCCTAGGGCAAATCCCTTTATAAAATGAAGCATTTTTTTAAAAGTAAATGATTTACCCACTCCCTGTCCTTTGTTATAGACTGGGGCTTCTCCTGTAGATTAAACTTGCATTAAATGTCTGTGGCCGGCTTATTAAATTACTTTTGGTTGTGGGTCATCCTGTTGCTTGAGATCATTTGCTTTTGTTATGTTCTTTTTATTTTACATGGGGATATGCTAGTGATACCATAGGTACTTTTTCTGTATTTCTTTAATGGCTTTTCCATGGTGCCTTGAGGATTTGACAAGGAATTGTGTTGTATGACACTCAACATCCAAGAGATATAGAAGAAAATTCTTTAGGTTTAAATCTTGCCTAAGACCAAACATATCCTGATGCAAGTTTGAGAAGTCCAGCTTTTCTCCATTCCCCAGGCCTCCTTCACCTTAAGTGTGTCCTCCGTAAAGGGTGGCTTAGGTGCTTCTATGTTCCCATAGAGAGAAGGAAGCACACACTTTCCCTTTAGCATTTGGCCATATGCTCAACTTTTCTATGAATCTGTGATTGTGGGAATAGTGAACCCTGATTCACATTTTATTCTTAAACAAAGGATTACCAGAAAGCAGGAAGCTATAGCTCATAAATATTTCCAGCCAGGGCAGAAACAGTCATTTCATTGGCCCTACGGATACCACCATCCCTGCAGATATAATTGGTAAGATCACCATCCCTGTCACTACCCATTTCACAACCATGTCTGGCCTATTCCTTCTGCTTTACTCCAACATCCATGCCCAGTAGGACTCAGCCTTTGAAAATAAATGATGCTATTGTGATTTTGTGCACAAGCAGCTTTCACTTTAGGGAAACTGGGAGTAGAGAGCCCCATGGCTTCTAAACACCTCCAGATATATAGGACTCTATGACTCTGATATCCATGGAACATAACATACTGCAGTATTCCCCCAAACAGAGCTTAAGCTAGTAGAATGGCTTGAGTGCTGTGGGAATACTTGTGAACAGCCCGGCTGATGTTAGATGATAAAATTGCATTTCCCTGTGATTTTGCACTCCATCGCTCTGGCTGCAAATGAGAAAGCAGGGTAATTACTACTTGTTAATCCTTAATTAGTGGTGGTGAAACATGCGCAGTATTAGAAATGTTTACATGGGAATTAGGACATGTAAGTGTCATGTTTTCGTGCTTTTAAAAAATTAATTTTTTTTTTTTTTTTTTTTTGCGGTACGCGGGCCTCTCAACTGTTGTGGGCTCTCCTGTTACGGAGCACAGGCTCCGGATGCGCAGGCTCAGCGGCCATGGCTCACGGGCCCAGCTGCTCTGCGGCATGTGGGATCTTCCCGGACCAGGGCACGAACCCGTGTCCCCTGCATCAGCAGGCGGACTCTCAACCACTGCGCCACCAGGGAAGCCCTAAAAAATTAATTTGAAAAATGCCTAAATTTTCTAACTTCCCGTTTGTTGCTTTATTTCAGATTTGTGTCAGAAATGCTCCAAAGGAATGTAAGTAAACTTGTTCCCAGCTCGTTTTTTAATTGCCTTCCTGTTAGTTGTAGGATTTGCTATTAAGCTGTTTGGTAGAGGTTAGCCTGTGTATGTTTGGCTTATTCCATGCATGCAGAAGTATTTTCCTAAAGCCTTATTTTCATGGTGGATGCATCAACTCAGCTCAGGAAGGTCAGGCGTTTTTTACTTTCTCAGTGGTTTTCCCTCCCTCTCCTCTGGGACCTTCTAATTTCATAGGACAGGCCGGTGGGGAGGCAGGAGAGGGCTTCATGCATGTAGACAGATTGGTGGCAACTGGATGTTGTGGCATGGTTTGTTGACTACATCACCATTGGCTCTGGCCTCTTGTACCCCCTGATCTGGTCTGAAACACAGGCGTTGTCCAGCCCTGACACCCCAGCCAGACTGCCTTGGTCCATAGATGCATGGCATGTCATGTGGCCTGCAGGCACTGAGCCAGGCACCCCGTTCCACAGTGCCCTGGTGTTGGTGATCCTGTGAAGACAGTGCTGTTTTCTGTCCCACCCCCAGCAGGCTGGTCTATGGCTCTGCTGTGCAGTCTCTTAGATTTGCAAACCAGACTCTTCCCTCACCATTTTTTAAGGTCTGATTGGAAGCCATAGGAAACCTCAGTATTTCTTTCAGTCTAATCTTGGGAGACCTAGGTGCAGCTCTGTGGATCCTTATCCTCGCCGCTCTTCTATGAGTCCTTCTCTACTGCTCAGCCACAAAGGTGACATCAGAGCCATTCCTGCAACTAATTAACAGTCCTCAGGGAGGCCATCGCCAGCATACCACCCCAAGATGTAGAAAGGGAAACAGGCCACCACTTCAGTCTTCCCAGCACTCTCCCTTAAAATGTCTCCTCTGCCTCCTACTTCTCTTCATAAAAGCCACCCAGTCTAGGCCTGGTCTGAGCCTTCATGTGCCTTGCATTTGAGATGGGATCTTCTTCCATTGAACTTGGTGCTACAGAATATACCCTTCCTTGTTCTCATCCATGAGCCATTTCCGTGAAACCCAGCACTTCTACCCACTCCTGGAATGAAGGACTATCCCTAGAGATGAAGACATAAAATCATTTTGTGGTATGATATGCATTTCCTTACCAAGTGTTTTTGATTATTTCCAGTATTCTAGAGTGCAGCCCATAGTGACACCACGTTTTTCCCTTTCCTGCTCTGAGACTTTGTTGGGTGAACTTGGAAACATCGCGAAGACCCGTGATTTGCACATTCAGGTGGGCATTTGTCTCCTATTTGCCTCTGTCTAGACCTGCAAGACTTCTCTGTACCCTAAAGTCTGGCAGTAATCTCGTAATCTCCAATTCTTTTACTGAGATTATGGAGGAGGTGGGTTTCCCCTTTTCTCTTTTAGTTCTTTTGGTTGGCAGTTAACGTGACATAAAGCAGATTAACAGGAGAAAATCCAAATTAATTATGTGCGTACAGGAAATCCACATAAGTATGAAGAATTCCAAAGACAGCAAGGCAAGGTGAAGTATATATATATATATATATATATATATATATATACTGGACTAAGTAGAAGGAAGCAGGGGTCTGAGGTTTCAAGGGGAAATAAGGTAATTCACTGGAAGATAAAAAGAGTTAATATTTGGTAAACAAAAGTTTGCTGAACCATTCAAAGACAATGGGGCACACACAAGTTTGATCAAATGGGCTTTGCTAGGTTCCTCTTGTCTACCATGCCTAATACCTCACTACAGTTATCTATGGTAATAGCTCCTTCCTGGGACAGGCCTTCTATCTTAAATTCTTTTAGGTGGTAAGGAGGGAGTTCAAAGGTTCTTCCTGAGTCTTTTGGGCCTTGATTAGTTTTTAACTCAAAATAATCTACATGCCAGAGTGGCACATCTTGGGGGCAGCCTGCCTTTATCCCCATAAGATCTCAAGATACAGCATCATAGGACATAAGGTCCCTTACAGATATCACCTAAATCTAGTTCTTTAATTTTTTTAGTTACAAAAAGTTAAGAAACCTTAAGTTCCTTTTGCCTTCAATCTTCTCTGATCTGGCTCCGAGAGATGAGGACATCTTAAGTAACCAAGCAAGATCAATGGCAAACTGGTTACCTGTTCTCTGTAGGATACATTTAATGCATTTCTTTCCTGCTCTCTTTTATTTGATACTTTCTCAGTGTTCTAGTCCTTCCTTTTTGGAGGAACCTTCTATTATTTGAAAAGCAAAAAGAACCTAATTTCCACCTTACCAAAATGGATTTAAAAGCCCTTTTGTTCCAAGTTTCTTAATTTAAAATCAGGAACGAAACAGTATATCTTGGGCTTCCCTGGTGGCGCAGTGCTTGAGAGTCCGCCTGCCGATGCAGGAGACACAGGTTCGTGCCCCGGTCCCGGAAGATCCCACATGCCGTGGAGCGGCTAGGCCCGTGAGCCATGGCCGCTGAGCCTGCGCATCTGGAGCCTGTGCTCTGCAACAGGAGAGACCACAACAGTGAGAGACCCGTGTACCGCAAAAAAAAAAACAACAAAAAACCCAGTATATCTTACTTTTTCATTAAGCGGTTGCAATTAAGGAATAAAACACTTTCTAAATCTTCCAGCTGGGTTAAAATTGGTAGCTCCCCTTACCCCATCCAAACTTCTTTACATACTGCACTAAAATTCTCCCTCTTAAGAGCTATCTTAAAACAAAGGGCATGTTGGGGAAAGGCAACACATAGATCCTTTATCATTTTTTAGGGTGGAAGTGTTTATTTTTTTTTAAGATTTATCTTGTTAGGACTCATTAACTATTTTCATTTTTTCCCCATTTTTTTTTTTTTGATGGGCTGTGATATTCAATCCCACACCATTGCAGGGGAGGAAAAAGTTTCCTTGACCTATTTAGGGTCCCTGGCTGGGCCTGAAAACTAAACTGACAAAGCTAAACAGGAGAAAAGCATACAAATTTATTTCGTATAAGGTTTACATGGCACAGGAGCCTTTATAAGGAAACAAAGACGCAAAGAAACAGACCCGAGTATTTTTATGTTAGGTGTGGTGACAAGTGTACCGTCCTGGAGGAACATAAGTTAAGGAGTACGAGGTAAGTATAGTAAACTGGGGGGAACTTGGGAAACTTAGCAAGGCCTGTTTCTTCTTGGTTCCCTTTGTCTTCAGAGATAAGGATGCTCCTTTCCTCCATGTATAGGGCGGGCACCTCTCATTTACGAGTTTTATGACCTGTTTCAGGGGAAAAGGGTGGGGGCAAAATCAGAGTGACCTTCCTGCTTCTGCCATTTTCTCAGACTCCTTCAGCATAAAGTATTCAGTATTCCAAGGTGGCATATTTTGGGTTCGTGTGTCCTGAATCCCAGAAACACACAACAAAATCAAGTATATACTTACTGGGGTTGTATATATAAATGCATATACTCAAGTCTGTCAAAATGACACAAATCTCTTCTGATGCCCATGCCCATTTCTTCAGTGGTCTGGAGTTCCTCAAGGCCAAGGATAGAACTCATTCTGCAGGTAGAACATTCTGTTTTTAGTCCATTGCTGTTGTTTTCTTTTATTTATTTGGTTATGCATACTCTACCTCAAGGAGAAAGGGAAATGGCATTGCTGTTCTTGGAAGTGGTAACTTGCTCATGAGTTATTTCCCATAATATATGGTCATCACCAGTTGGTCAGAAATGATTTTTGTTTTAGGTGAGGGGTTGGGATGGTGACACTTACGTTGTGTCTCCAAAACACTTTATGCTGTCTCAGGTTTGTGGCGCCCTGGAGAAAGGACAGTGCGGGGGCCAGGACTCACTTGTTTTGCTTGCGTGTGGATTCTTATAGGCTCTTTCTTGACGACCGCAGGACTGCCTAGCTCTGTTATTTTCAAACTGTTTCCTGCAGAAGAACTCATCCTGGAAGCTGACAAAGGGGATAGAATGGGGTCAGGGTCCCAGAGTCCTAACCCTGCTTCATCCTGCGTAGCAACTTGTTTATGCTGTTTACATATTGAATTTCTATGATTTTTTAAATAAGAATAACACATCTAAAGCTAAAAGAATTTGGAAAATCACTCATCTATCCCAACCCTTTTATTTGAGAGATGAGAAAATGGAGGCCCAAAGAAAACAATGGACTCAACCCTAAGACACATAACTAGGGTCAGAACTTGGGCTAAAATTCAGCTTTTTAATTCCAATTTCAGGTTTCTATGAGTGAACCATGCTCTGTCCTTTTGATGGCCAATGAACTCTTCTTAAACGGCCAACACCAGAAGAAGCAGGTGACCATGAATAGCTAGGCTCTTGACTCTCTTCAAGGAGTACTTTTTATTGTTACTTATTCTTGCTATAGTTTGGAATTTGAAAAGACTTTGTCAGAAAAACATTACATGGGTTAGGGTTAGGATATTACATGTTCATATAATTATATTTTCATAGTTTCTTTGTCATATATATCTTATATAATAAGAATTGTTTCAAATAAAATACACAAGAATCTTCATTTTTTTTACATAGGCAAGTAGAAACCATCCATATCATTTGGGGGTAGGAAATATAATTTCTAATGGTATTTTACATTAAAAAATTGAAAATATTTCTTTTCTTTTAGAGCCATATAAGTGAAAATCGTGATGAAGTTAAAGCTGTGAAAAACTTATACCCTGGTTATAAAAACTACACAGATGTGTATGATAAAAACAATCTTCTGACAAATAAGGTAAGTTGTACATCATGATATAATCTATATGAAGTAGGGCGTATTTATCTAAATTTTAAAATCTCAATAGTAATCTTCAGACTTCTATAATACGCATGCATTTCCCAAACTAAAGTACAGAGTGTGCATATGCATGTGTGCGTAGAATTTAAAATGGGCCTGAAGTTTCTCATCCCTAATGAATAAATCATTAAATTTATTGGTAAATAAATCTAAAAGCTTCTTTGAGGTGGGAATGTTATGTGGTCCAAGGACATTTTGTCAGTATCCATTAGAATGTAAATGTGCATTCCTTTGAGTTAGAAAGTGTATTTCTGAAGATCCGTTCTGTAAGGACTATGAATAGGGATGTTAATTACATATGAAAGTTAAAAAATGGCTATCAGTGGGAAATTGTTTACATTATAGAGCATACATGATTAGAATTTTGTCCAACATTCACAAAGAATGAAGTATACAGACTTACAAGGAAGAGTGTACAGTATTGTTTGATATGTGTGTATACGTGCGGGTGCGTGATCACTTAGCAAACACTGTCTGAAAGACACACATTGAACGTTAAAAGTGATCCTTCCTGAGGGAGAAAGCAGAGGGCTTTTTACTTTTTATTTTTAAACACTCTAAGATTGTTTTGTAAAAGAAATGAGTATTACTACATTTATAATTCAACAAGTTTAAGTTAATGAAAATTAATATGAGTGAGGAGACACCTCATTACAACAATATACCCCCTGGCCTTGGTATTTAATGAAACGTATGAACTGCATGGAGAGTTTAACTGTTACAGCAAATAAATTCTTAGGGACTTTGTGCTCAGAGATCTGAATGTGACTGATTTGAAAGGTTAATACTCTGCATAGATCTTGTTTATGCTACATCATAATTTTCATCCTCCTCTACATATATTTCTATATAATTGATAAATTAGCCTTCAATTTGCATGTTAATTTTACTTGCATAGAGGTCAACTGGACCAACCCTCATTTATTTTATAGATTAAAAAAGAGAAAAAGATCCACAAATGTGTGAGACTTTCGTAATCCAATGTTTTCACAGGCCTTTTCTGAGGTGTAACTCGTACACAGTGATTTTATACATACAGGTAATGTTCTTGTGAAGATGATAACAGATAAGTCACAGCTTTTATGTGCACCTATAATATCTTGTTGTGAGTGACGACTGACTTAAGCATTTTTGAGTGGTAGACTCCACATAGGATGCTCTTCTCTCCAGACAGTGATGGCACATGGCTGCTACCTTTCCGAAGAAGAACTGGATGTATTCAGGGAACGAGGAGCATCCATCTCGCATTGTCCCAATTCTAATTTATCGTAAGTAGGCAATTATTGATTAGTAGATTATGAACGTTTGGGTTGCAAAGTAGCAGCCAAATACCTTTGTTTTCTCAGTCATTCCTCCAGTATCTCTCTTCTGTAGTTATGTTCAATTGGGATGTGAACTAGATAGAAGGATACCTACCTATACTGTACTGGGGAGACAGCACTTAAAAGAGGCTATGTTTTGCAGAGTATGCATTTGAAGACCACCACATCTCTTAAAATTTCTGAGTTTGCACAAAACAGAACAATAGGAAATAGAGTTCAAAACCAATAGACTGAGAACTTAGAGCTAAGGACCGAAAGAGTGGGTGTGCCAACCAGGTGTTCCAGAGAGAGTGTACTGACCTCTTATTACTTTGTGTTGTACAAACTACTAGAAATGTGCACATTACCAGAAATGGTGCAATGCTACTAGAAGCCAGCACCCTTCAGTAAATGTCATGCTGCTATATCTGACGAGATGCACTTAGGAGGGGCCTTGTCCTACTGTAATTCACCCAAACAAAATTTTTATTTACACCTGGTTCTTAACATTTGAAAGGTTATAGATGCATAGGGAATCAGATGAAACTTGTGGCCTGTATCTTCAGAAAAAAAAGCCCATAGACATAAATATGCTGCATCTAATTTCAGGGAATTCATACATTCCATAATGCCAATCCTTGGACGCTAGGCTAAGAATTCATGCTCCACGATAAGATACAGAAAGGATTTCTCATTTCTTGTGTTAGTTGGCCCAGAACAGAGCTAGAGGCAGGTTGGAGTGCATCATTCATATATTCATTCAATAAATTTACTAGCTTCTGCTAGATTTTTTTTTAACATCTTTATTGGAGTATAATTGCTTTACAATGGTGTGTTTCTGCTGTATGACAAAGTGAATCAGCTATATGTATACATATATCCTCATATCTCTTCCCTCTTGCATCTCCCTCCCTCCCACTCTCCCTATCCCACCCCTCTAGGTGGTCACAAAGCACCGAGCTGATCTCCCTGTGCTGTGCGGCTGCTTCCCACTAGCTATCTTACATTTGGTAGTGTATATATGTCAGTGCCACTCTCTCACTTTGTCCCAGCTTACCCTTCCCCCTCCCCATATCCCCAAGTCCATTCTCTAGTAGGTCTGCGTCTTTATTCCCGTACTGCCCTTAGGTTCTTCATGACCTTGTTTTTTTTTTCTTAGATTCCATATATATGTGTTAGCATACGGTATTTGTTTTTCTCTTTCTGACTTACTCTGTATGACAGACTCTAGGTCCATCAACCTCACTAAAAATAAGTCAGTATCGTTTCTTTTTATGGCTGAGTAATATTCCATTGTATATATGTGCCACATCTTCTTTACCCATTCATCTGTCGTTGGACACTTAGGTTGTTTCCATGTCTTGCTATTGTAAAGAGTGCTGCAATGAACATTGTGGTACGTGACTCTTTTTGAATTATGGTTTTCTCAGGGTATATGCCCAGTAGTGGGATTGCTGGGTCATATGGTAGTTCTATTTATAGTTTTTTAAGGAACCTCCATACTGTTCTCCATAGTGGCTGTATCAATTTACATTCCCACCAACAGTGCAA
>NC_041222.1:39620221-39620968 GCF_002837175.3 Physeter macrocephalus | reverse complement strand
TTTTTATTTCCATTTCTCTAGGAGGTGGGTCAAAAAGGATCTTGCTGTGATTTATGTCATGGAGTGTTCTGCCTATGTTTTCCTCTAAGGGTTTAATAGTGTCTGGCCTTACATTTAGGTCTTTATTTCATTTTGAGTTTATTTTTGCGTATGGTGTTAGAGAGTGTTCTAATTTCATTCTTTTACATGTAGCTATCCAGTTTTCCCAGCACCACTTATCAAAAAGGCTATCTTTTCTCCATTGTATATTCTTGTCTCTTTTATCAAAGATAAGGTGACCATATGTGCATGGGTTTATCTCTGGGCTTTCTATCCTGTTCCATTGATCTATATTTGTTTTTGTGCCAGTACCATACAGTCTTGATTACTGTAGCTTTGTAGTATAGTCTGAAGTCAGGGAGCCTAATTCCTCTAGCTCTGTTTTTCTTTCTCAAGATGGCTTTGACTATTTGGGGTCTTTTGTGTTTCCATACAAAAATTGTGAGATTTTTTTGTTCTAGTTCTGTGAAAAATGCCATTGGTAGTTTGATAGGGATTGCATTGAATCTGTAGATTGCTTTGGGTAGTACAGTCATTTTCATAATGTTGATTCTTCCAACCCAAGAACATGGTATATCTCTCCATCTATTTGTATCATCTTTAATTTCTTTCATCAGTGTCTTATAGTTTTCTGCATACAGGTCTTTTGTCTCCTGAGGTAGGTTTATTCCTAGATATTTTATTCTTTTTGTTGCAATGGTAAATGGA
>NC_041222.1:39595063-39619730 GCF_002837175.3 Physeter macrocephalus | reverse complement strand
TTAATATGGTGTATCACATTGATTGATTTGTGTATATTGAAGAATCCTTGCATTCCTGGGATAAACCCCACTTAATCATGGTGTATGATCCTTTTAATGTGCTGTTGGATTCTGTTTGCCAGTATTTTGTTAAGGATTTTTGCATCTATGTTCATCAGTGATACTGGCCTGTAGTTTTTAGATTTTCATATTTTGAGGATTACTTCATATCCTTACTTGTTTTAGGGTTCTTGTAGAAGCAGAACATGACGTGAGGAGTTATGTACAAATAATTTATTTGGGAGGTGGTCTCAGGAAGCACCTTTATGGGGTGAGACAGAGAAGGGAAGGAAGAAAGTAAACAGCACGTCTCCAAGCTAGTTACCACCATGGGTTCCTGGAATTTAATCCTTCTGGAAAACTCAGGGAGCCAGTGTACAAAGCAGACCTCAAAGACAACCTGCCCAAGGAGTGGGGGAGCTGGAGTAATTATACCTAAACTTATCAGTTATTGGTGGAGGGCTGCTGGGTGGGTGCGAAGGGGCATGAAGTCCCTGCAACTTCGGACCTTCCCCAAACAAGGGCAGAGCAGGCTCTAGCCAAGTGAAAGAGCCTCCAGGCAAAGAGTAGGAGGTGCCAGCAGTCAGAAGTCTAGGAACTTTGCAAATGAAAAAGTTCTACATCAGTGACAGTATGGGAAAGGCACGAGAGCCACAGCAATGTATTTCTGTAGTGTTTTGAGAGGTTCCAGAGGCTTTTAGTTTTCAGACATAAAGTGGCCGTACATAACAGGGTATCTTGCCTATGTACAGCTTAGTGACCATAATTATGGTCTAGTGACCAGTTAGAGGAAGGGTTTAACATCCTGTGGGTTTAGTTACACAACATCTAAATTAAAACATGACCCAGTTTTGCAAACTGAGGTTTGAAGTTAAATTTCTTTATGGCTAATATTTTGGTTTGAATGCTCACTGTTATTCTTTCTCCAACCCCTTTGAGAGATTTATTGCATGTGCACTGGCAGTTTGAAAATGATAATTTTGTGGATTTTCAAGCAGACTATTTTGACCTTTGCATCTTCTCAGACTTCTAAGGATTGCTTTAGTTTGTCTCTTTAGAAAGGCGGCACATCTACTGAGTCAGGGTCACGAGCTCCGGAATTCAGTCCAGGAACCGTCTCTCCTAGTTGCTGCTGTCCTCAGAAGTAGCATTTGAACCACCAGGACCTGACTTACAACCTGCACCTCCTCTTCCAGCTATACCCCTCTTTCTTCGATCTTGCAAGTCACTACTCATTCAGGGCAACAAATGATCCCAGGAAGTGAGGAAAGGCAATGCTTTATAATTTCTACTTCCTAGCATAGAAGGATGGGTTGGTTAAAAATAAAATTAAAGACCTATAGTTGATAACACCATATTGTAAAACTGAAATTTGCTAAGAGAGTAGAACTTGTATGTTCTCACAAATAAAAAAGGTAAATATGTGAGGTGATAGATGTGTTGGTCAACTCAGCGGGGGGAAATCCTCTCGCAATGTATACATATATCAAATCATCATGTTGTACACTTTAAATATCTTACAATTTTGTCATTTGTATCTTAAGCTGAAAAAATGTTAAAAATTGCAGAAATTTTTGAACTAGTTACAAGATTTAATTTCTTCATTTATTTTTCCTTACAAATGATCCCGTGCTCTCCCCTCTAATTATTGCTGCTTTGTGCCCTCCTGATATTAACCTCTGCTCAATGGTTCAAACTCCTTCATGATCCTTTTTTACTACAGGACTCGGATGGTCTGATTTGACTAATGTGTCTGTGTCAGCATTAGAGCTGGGAATCATAATTTTCAGTGATATCACCATCATTTTTGTTAGTGCCCTTCTCTTGTTGGACCCACGTGGGTCTCCTTTTCTGACTATCTCCTCTCTCTGCAGGCTTAGCAGCGGCCTTCTCAATGTGCCAGAGGTCCTGAAACATGGAGTCAAGATAGGGCTGGGTACAGGTTAGTAGTTTCCCATGAAGAACCATGGCAAAGTGGTTAAGTGCATAACTTTCAAATGTGACTAATTTTCAAGTAAGAGTTCTTTGTTTTAAAAGACTTAGTTTTATTTTCTGGTAGTCATATCTAGAGCTAATAAAATAGTGAGGTTGGAAGCAGTAAGAAAGTGTATGCGAAGGGAAAAGTTTTGATGACATTAACCTCTTGAAAGTCATTAACCATGTTTACTATTCAGACACGGGGCTATAAAGGATAAGTCCTTCTCAAGTGTTTTAGAGATTCTTTTGAAAAGTCCTTGTTTTTTGTTTGTTTTGTTTTGTCCTTCCTGCTAAATTTCAATGGTTTGGATTTGTATGTTTTTGGTTTTCAATAACTGTGTCATCACAAATACTGTCTCAAAATAAAATTACTCAACTTTGCCAGTAGTGAGCACAAATTTCAGTCGATGCCATAATGGAGAACTCTAAGATATGTTAAAAAGCATGCTTTGCTTTTAAGCAGTTTTTAACAAAATGAGATTCTAATTCCCACAGGCAGTCTGATGTTTGCTAGGCTGAAGGACAGTCTAGGTGGCTGATGAATTAGTGATGTCTCCTTTTTTTTCACAGTACATTTGAATTGTTTTTCTTGAGTGTGTACAGTGCTGCTCACTTTAGAAGTGTCAGTAAGGCCCAAATGTTTAGGCATTACTGTGAACCTATTTTTCTAATCACTGTGTGTGAATGAACTAAAAAAAATTTTTTTTAAATGGCTGTGGGGCACAAGGTCTTATTTTTCATTCTTGATGCGTTTGTCTTCCTGATATGTAAGCGCACCAGAATGTTTGCATATTGACAATAATGGTTTTTATCATTTTCTGTAATAACTCAAGTCTCAGTTAATTTTTATACCAAGCAATATTGGTAAGACATACAATAATACAAAATGATTAATTTTTATACCAAGCAATATTGGTAAGACATACAATAATACAAAATGATTTATCTATAATTTTAAAGAGGTGTGCTAGATTAGAAATTTTTCTCAATTTTACGTGAATCAAAGCAATTAAAATTTTGAATTTAAGCCTTGAATCATTGAGATTGTGTAGTACCTGGATACAGTCTCAGGTATTAAGGCAGGAAACCAGTTATTTTTAACTTTACAGAAAAGCTTTAATGAATAAGAAAAAAATGGCCAAGAGTTCTGTCAATTAATGGAAAATTTGGTAGAAATGCAAAAATCAGATGTACTGCTTTCAAATTTTCTAGGATTTTGGTCTCCATGATTTCAGTTCATCACATGATTTCCAGTTCTTGATTTTGGGTTGTATAGTGATGGTCTAAAATGATTAGGTAAAGCTATGTCACTTATTAGCCGTAAGACCTTGAGCAAACTGTAAGACCTTGAGCAAATTACCTTAATTTTCTAAGGCTTCATTTCCTAATTTCTATAACAAGAAAAACAATAATTATAATAATGTCTATGTTACAACCTTGTTTTGAGGCTTAAATGAAAAAAATATGTGTGTGAGGTGGTTAGCACATACCTGGCATGTTGCAGTGGTTAATAGAGATTGGCTTAAAAGGGAAAAAGTAACATTGGTTTCCTGATTAAAGGTTTGATTAAATATGATACATTATCATATTAACTTGGAGAATGTTGTTGCATTTTACATAGTCTCTGTTGTAACAGCCATCCTATGCACCAGTATTACCTAAACATGACCTTTATGTATAAACGTGTCCTTCTGCTTTGGACTTCAGTAGATTATTTAACTTATACTGTGGACAGAGAGCAGGTCCAAGAATGGATCATTCACCATGTCTATAAGAAATAGAGGCAGATCTGGACTTTCTTAAATATTAAATAGGAGAAACCCTCATGAAGCTTCACAAAAATATTGCAAAACAAGAGAAGAAAGCAGTATCAAAAAGAATAAGATGAACATACCTCTGAAAAGCATCTACTTCAGGATCCAGAATGAGTTCAGAAAACTGCTATCATCCTTAGAGTACAAGAAGACATGGCAGTATGAAAAGACCATGAGTTTTGATGGAAAAGGAAAATTTGAAAATGAAAGACGAAAACTGAGCATGTAGACTGTCATACACTACTGCAGGGAGATTAAATGGTACAACCAATGTAGAGAACTGTTTGGCAGTTTCATATAAAGTTAAATATACATCAGTAATTCCATTTTGGGTATTTACCCTAGAGAAATGGACACACATATTTGCACAAATAGTTGTACAAGAATATTTATAATATCTTTATTCATAATAGCCCCAAACTGGAAACAGTCCAAACACCTTCCAACAGGAGGACAGATAGGCAAATGTGGCATATTTATACAATTAAATATTATTCAGCATTCTAAAAACAACAAAACATGGATATATGCAGAATATGGATAAATCTCAAAAATATTTTGTTAGAAGTGCTGGAGAGGGTGTGAAGAAGAGGGAATGCTCCTACACTATTGGTGGGAATGTAAATTAGTGCAGCCACTATGGAAAACTGGAGCTTCCTCAACTGAAAACAGAGTTGCCATATAATCCAGCAATCCTACTCCTAGGCATATATTTGGACAAAACTATAATTCAAAAAGATACATGCACCCCTATGTTCACAGCAGCATTATTTACAATAGCCAAGACATGGAAGCAACCTAAATGTCCATCAACAGAGGAATGGAAAAAGATGATGTGGTATAGAAGATTTAGATGCCTAGAGGAGACAAGATGGCAGAATGGAAAGACTAGAGCTTACCTCCTCTCACTAAAACACCAAAACACAACTGATTGCTGAACAACCATCGACAAAAAAGACTTGAACCTACCAAAAAAGATATTCTACATCCAAAGCCACAACGAGATGGCAGGATGGGTGCTTTCACCATATAATAAAATCTCATACTTGCCAGGTAGGTGACCCACAAACTGGAAAATAATTATATTGCAGAGGTTCTCCCACAGGAGTGAGAGTTCTGAGCCCCATATCATGCTTCCCAGCTTGGGGGTCTGGCATCAGGAGAAGGAGCCCCCAGAGCATTTAGCTTTGAAGACCAATGGGGCTTGAATGCAGGAGCTCCACAGGACAGGGGGAAACAGACACTCCACTCTTGAGGAAGCACACAAGGTTTCACAGGAACTGTAACCCAGAGCAAAGCAGTGACTCCATAAGAGGCTGGGCCAGACCTATCTTCAAGTCTTGGAGGGTCTTCTGGGGAGGTAGGGGTTGGCTGTGGCTCAC
Organism: Physeter macrocephalus; assembly: GCF_002837175.3. Classification (NCBI taxonomy): domain Eukaryota; kingdom Metazoa; phylum Chordata; class Mammalia; order Artiodactyla; family Physeteridae; genus Physeter; species Physeter macrocephalus. The sequence continues at coordinate 39,614,518 of NC_041222.1, read as the reverse complement.
TCTGGGGGCAAGGACATTGGTGGCAGATGCCCCAGGGAATACTCATAGGCATTAACTCTCCTGGAGACAGCTATTTTGGCACTGAGAACTGGCCTCACCCAACAGGCTGCAGGCTTCAGTGCTGGGACGCCTCAGGCCAAACAACAAACAGTGTGGGAACACAGCCCTACCCATCAGCAGACAGGCTGCCTAAAGTCATCCTGAGCCAAAAGCTGCCTATAAACACACCCCTTGACATAGCCCTGCCCACCAGAGGGACAAGACCCAGCTCCACCCACCAGTGGGCAGGCACCAGTTCCTCCCACCAGGAAGCCAGCACAAGCCCCCAGACCAATCTCACCCACCACGGGGCACACACCAGAACCAAGAAGGATTACAATCCTGCAGCCTGAGGAATGGAGATGGCAAACACAGAAAGTTAGACAAAATGAGACAGCAGAAAAATATGAAGGAACAAGATAAAAACCCAAAAGAACTAAGTGAAGTTGAGATAGGCAATCTACATGAAAAAGAATTCATAGTAATGATAGTCAATATGATTCAAGATCTTGGAAAAAGAATGGAGGCACAGACTGAGAGGATACAAGGAATGTTTAATAAAGAGACAGAATCTTTAGAACAAACAGAGATGAACAATAAAATCACTGAAATGAAAAACATACTAGAAGGAATCAATAGCAGAATAAATTAGGCAGAAAAACGAATAAGTGAGCTGGAAGACAGATTGGTGGAAACCACTGCTGCAGAGCAAAGAAAGAAGAATGAAAAGAAATGAGGACAGTCTAAGAGACCTCTGGGACAACATTAAACACACCAACATTTACATTATAGGGGTCCCAGAAGGAGAAGAGAGAGAGAAAGGGCCTGAGGAAATACGTGAAGAGATAGTAGTCAAAAATGTCCCTAACATGGGAAGGAAACACTCACTCAAGTACAGGAAGCACAGAGTCCCATACAGGATAAACCCAAGGAGGAACACACCAAGACACATATTAATCAAACTGACAAAAATTAAAGACAAGGAGAAAACATTAAAAGCAACAAGGGAAAAGCAATAAGTAACCTTATGGGAGTTCCCTCGTATGTTGTCAGCTGATTTTTCAGCAGAAACTATGCAGGCCAGAAGGGAGTGACATGATATATTTAAAGTGATGAAAGGGAAAAACCTATAACCAAGAATACTCTACCTAGCATGGCTCTCATTCAAATTTGACAGAGAAATCAAAAGCTTTACAGACAAGCAAAAGCTAACAGAATTCAGGACCACCAAACCAGCTTTACAGCAAATGCTAAAGGAACTTTTCTAGGCAGAAAAGAAAAGGCCACAACTAGAAACAAGAAAATTATGAAATGGGAGAGTTCACCGGTAAAGGCAAACATACAGTAAACGTAGGAAACCATCCACACACAAATATATCAAAACCAGCAAACATGAGGAGAGTACAAATGCAGGACATTGGAAATGCATTTGAAATTAAGAGACCAACAGCTTAAAACAAACTTGCATATGTATATAGACTAATCTATCAAAACCTCATGGTAACTGCAAACCAAAATTCTACAATAGATACACACACACAAAAGAAAAGAGAATTCAAACACAACATTAAAGTTAGACATCAAATCACAAAACAAAAGAGGAGTGGAAGAAAAAAGACCGCAAAAACAAACCCAAAACAATTAACAAAATGGCAGTAAGAACATACATATCGATAATTACCTTAAATGTAAACGGATTAAATGCTCCAACCAAAAGACATAGACTGGCAGAAGAGATACAAAAATAAGACCCATATATATGCTATCTACAAGCAACCCACTTCAGATCTAGGGACACATACAGACTGAAAATGAGGGGATGGAAAAAGGTATCCCATGCAAATGGAAATAAAAAGAAAGCTGGAATAGCAATACTCATATCAGACAAAATAGACTTTAAAATAAAAACTGTTACAAGAGACAAAGAAGGACACTAAATAATGATAAAAGGATCAATCCAAGAAGATGTAACAATTGTAAATATATATGCACCCAACACAGGAGCACCTCAATATATAAGGTAAATGCTAACAGCCATAAAAGGAGAACTTGACAGTAACAGGGTAATAATGGGGGCCTTTAACACCCCATTTCATCAATGGACAGATCATCCAGAAATAAAATCAATAAGGAAATACAGGCCTTAAATGACACATGAGAGCAGATGGACTTAATTGATATTTATAAAGCATTCCATCCGAAGGCAGCAGAAAAAAACACATTCTTCTGAAGTGCACATGCAACATTCTCCAGGATAGAACACATGCCAGGCCACAATGCAAACCTCAGTAAACTTAAGAAAACTGAAATCATATCAAGCATTTTCTCCAACCACAACACTATGAGATTAGAAATCAACTAAAAGAAAAAAATTGGAAAAAACACAAACACGTGGAGGCTAAACTATATGTTACTAAACAACCGATGGATCACTGAAGAAATCAAAGAGGAAATCAAAAAATACCTAGAGACAAATGAAAATGAAAACACAACAATCCAAAACCTATGGGACACAGCAAAAGCAGTTCTAAGAGGAAAGCTTATAGCAATACAATCTTATCTCAGGAAACAAGAAAAATCTCAAATAAACAATCTAAACTTATACCTAAAGAACTGAGAGAAAGAAGAACAAACAAAATAGAAGAAAAGAAGTCATAAAGATCAGAGCAGAAATAAATGAAAGAGAAATGAAAAAAAAGAAAAGATCAATGAATCTAAAAGCTGGTTCTTTGGGGAAAATAAACAAAAGTGATAAACCTTTAGCTAGACTCATCAAGAAAAATAGGGAGAGGGCTCAAATCAATAAAATTAGAAATGAAAAAGGTCAAGTTACAATTGACACTACAGAAATACAAAGGATCATAAGAGACTACTACAAGCAACTATATGCCAATGAAATGGATAACCAGAAGAAATGGACTAATTCTTAGAAAGGTACAATCTTCCAAGACTGAACCAGAAAGAAATAGAAAATATGAAGAGACCAGTCACAAGTACTGAAATTGAAACTGTGATAAAAAAGCTTCCAACAAACAAAAGTCCAGGACTAGATGGCTTCCAGGAGAATCCTACCAAACATTTAGAGAAGAGTTAATAACTATCCTTTTGCAGAGGAAGGAACACTCCCAAATTCATTCTAGGAAGCCACCATCACCCTGATAAGAAAACCAGCCAAGGATACCACAAGAAAAGTGAATTACCGGCCAATATCACTGATGAACATAGACTCAAAAATCCTCAACCAAATACTAGCAAACCAAATCCAGCAATACATTAAAAGGATGACACACCATGATCAACTAGGATTTATCCCAGGGGTGCAAGGATTTTTCAATATTTGCAAATCAATCACTATGATACACCACATTAACACTGAAGAATAAAAACCATATGATCATCTCAGTAGATGCGGAAAAAGCTTTTGACCAAATTCAACACCCATCTATGATAAGAACTCTCCAGAAAGTGGGCATAGAGGGAACCTACCTCAACATAATAAAGGCCATATATGACAAACCCACAGCAAACATCATTCTCAATGGGGAAAAGCTGAAACCATTTCCTCTATGATCAGGAACAAGACAAGGATGTCTGCAATCACCACTTTTATTCAACATAGTTTTAGAAGTCCTAGCCATGGCAATCAGAGAAGAAGAAGAAAAGGAATCCAAATTGGAAAAGAAATAAAACTGTCATTGTTTGCATATGACATGATACTATACATAGAAAATCCTAAAGATGCTACAGAAAAGTACTAGAGCTCATCAATGAATTCAGTAAGGCTGCAGGATACAAAATTAATACACAGAAACCTGTTGCATTTCTATACACTAACAATGAAAGATGAGAAAGAGAAATTATGGAAACAATCCCATTTACCATCACATAAAAAAAGAATAAAATACCTAGGGATAAACGTACCTAAGCAGGTAAAAGACCTGTATTCTGAAAGCTATAAGATACTGATGAAAGAAATAAAAGATAACACAAACAGATAGAAAGATATTCCATGTTCTTGTATTGGAAGAATCAATATTGTCAAAATGACTGTACTACCCAAGGCAACCTACAGATTCAATGCAATCCCTATCAAACTACCAATGGCATTTTTCACAGAACTAGAACAAAAAAATCTCACAATTTGTATGGAAACACAAAAGACCCCGAACAGCCAAAGCCATCTTGAGAAAGAAAAACGGAGCTGGAGGAATTAGGCTCCCTGACTTCAGACTATACTACAAAGCTACAGTAATCAAAACAGTATGGTACTGGCACAAAAACAGAAATATAGATCAATGGAACAGGATAGAAAGCCCAGAAATAAACCCATGCACCTATGGTCAATTAGTCTACTACAAAGGAGAGACCTAGGGAGAGACCTGGGGTTGGCTGTCGGGACACAGCCTGAAGGGGATGGAGTGTGGTACAGCCGCAACCGAGGATGTACATAGAAGCAGCCCAGGCCCACCATAGAAGTGGAGCACCATTAAGGGGCACGTGAAGGGAGTGGCAGGGCCCACCATAGCAGCCTTTTTCTCTGTGCTCACTCAGGCGGGACAGCACCTCCTCTGTGAGCTCTGGGAGCACGCAAGCCAGTGGGTTGCCCACACACAGAGGTGGGGCTGAAATCAGAGCTGAGCCCCAGGGGTGGCACAACTTAGGAAGCAGGACTGAAATCTCTCCCTGTGGCTGCACAATACACAGATTTATGCCACTGCTACTGGCTTTGTAAACTCAGTGCCTGCGGGTCATCAGAGTGGATGGTGGGTTCTCCTGTGGCTGGGACAGGTCTGGCCTTAGCAGCTGTGGGCTTTGTGGGTGTGTTCATGTGGAGGCTGGGCCAGGCCAGGGTCTGGGCTGTCTCCAGAGCTTCCATGGTGAGCCCAGGTGTGAGACTGCTGCATGGTGAGCCCAGGTGTGAGACTGCTGCATGGTGAGCCCAGGTGTGAGACTGATCTGCGCCTACAGATCTCTGCTGGTGGCTTTGTGATAACAATGCCTGAGGGACACCAGGGCCAATTGCTGGCATTCCCACGGTGGAGGCAGAGCCAAGGGCAGTGATAACCTCAGTGTACTTTGTGAGCCTGTACAATGGGTGACAGGTGACACACCAAAGTGCACTCCCAGGTGGACAGCTTTGGTGAAGGAATACTCCATGGCTCCTCTCCCAGTGGGAGTGCTCCAACCCTGCTTACCTCACACCACAGCTCAGAAACGGATAAGGGGCTTCTACTCCAACAACTAGGGAGCAGACCCTGCCCCCACAAGGCTGTGACAACCACAGAGCAAAGAGGAGGCCCCACTCAACATCCAGTACCGGCTCTGATCACCACAACACCAGTCACACCCCCCATCAAGAGGATAATGGCCAGCACACACTGAGGAAAGAGGCATCAGGCATCCATATTAAAAATAGCACTTGTACCAAAAATATTAAACCTACACAGGCTAATTAGGGAAGCTCCCACATAAAAATAGCCCTCTAAGACCACAGTAGATATTTGTTTCTCCTAAACTCATAAAGTAAGATAAACATAAGAAAAATGAAGAAGCAGAGGAACCACTCCCAGTTAAAAGATGAAGAGAATTCCCCTGAAAGAACAATTAACCAGACCTCTCCAGCCTAATAGACACTGAATTCAAAAAGGAGAAAATCAAAATCCTGAAGGAATTAAAAAAGGCTATCAATAGAAAGGCAGATTACTGTAAAAGGGAAGTAGAAACTATAAACAGGACCCAAGAAAAATAAGAAAACTCATTTGTTGAGATGAAAGCTGAGCCAAAGGCAATGAATAGCAGATTGAATAATGCAGAAGAACAAATAGAAGAACGAATAAGTGATCTGGAAGACAGAATAATGGAAATCACTCAGAACAGCAGACAGAAAGCCAAATGAAACAAAAATGAAAGCAATATAAGAGACCTATGGAATAATATAAAGCCCGTCAATCTATGCATAATAGGGATTCCAGAAGAAGAAAAAAGAGAAAAGGGGATTGAAAGTGTATTTGAATAAATTATGGCTAGAAACTTCCCAAACCTAAAGAAGGAAACAGATATGCAGGTACAAGAAGCACAGGGTGTCCCCAACAAGATGAACTCAAACAGACTACACCAAGACATATTATAATTAAAATGGCAAAAGTTAAAGAGGGGGATTCTAAAGGCAGCAAAAGAAAAAAAAAGTTAATTACAAAGAAACCCCCATAAGGCCATAAGGCTATCAGCTGATTTCTCGACAGAAATGTTGCAGGCCAGAAGAGTGGCAAGATATATTCAAAGTCCTAAAAGGGAAAAATCTGCAAACTGGGTTACTCTACCCAGCAAGATTATCATTTAGAATAGAAGGAGAGACAAAGAATTTCTCAAGACAAGCAAAAGCTAAAAAAAAACCCACAGCAATACTAAACCTATCCTAAAAGAAATATTGAAAGGTCTTCTCTAAATAGAAAAGAAGCAAGAATCTATAGGAAAGGGAAAATCACAACTGGAAATAAGTCACTTAAATAAGCCAGTATACAGATTTTAAAAAAATCGTTTGTGAAAGATAACCACAATTAACAGTAAAAAGATAAACATGGGGCTTCCCTGGTGGCGCAGTGGTTGAGAATCTGCCTGCCAATGCAGGGGATATGGGTTCGAGCCCTGGTCTGGGAAGATCCCACATGCCACAGAGCAACTGGGCCCGTGAGCCACAACTACTGAGCCTGCGCTCCACAACAAGAGATGCCGCAATAGTGAGAGGCCTGCGCACCGCGATAAAGAGTGGCCCCCGCTCGCCACAACTAGAGAAAGCCCTCACACAGAAACGAAGACCCAACACAGCCAAAAATAAATAAATTTATTTTTTAAAAAAGATAAACATGATGATGTAAAAGAGGACATCAAAATCATAAAATGTGGAGTAAGAGAGTAAGAAAATGTAGATTCTTTTTTTTTTTAGAATGTGTTTGATCCTATATGACTATCAGTCTAAAGCAAGTATATATAGGAAGGGGTTAACATACTTGAACAATGTGGTAACAACAAATAAAAAACATATAATAGATTCACAAAAACCAAAAAAAACAGAACACAAGTGTAATATAAAAGGAAATCATGAAACCATAAAAGGAAAAACCAAAAAAATAAAAATAAAAGGGACAAAGAAGATATACAAAATCAACTGGAAAACAAGATTTAAAATAGCAATGAATATCTATCAATAATTATGTTAAATGTCAATGGATTAAATGCTCCAATCAAAAGATACAGAGTGGAAGATTAGATTAAAAAAACAAGTGCTAAAATATGCTGCTTACAAGAGACCCACTTTAGGGCAAAGAACACACACAGGTATAAAGTGAGGGGATGGAAAAAGATATTTCATCTTTTGGAGACTGCAATACTAATATCATACAAAATAGACTTTAAAACAAAGAAAAAGAAGGACACTATATAATGATAAAAGGATCAATACAAGAAGAGGATATTACACTTATCAACATATACGCACCCCACATAGGAGCACCCAACTACATAAAATAGTAACAGACATAAAGGGAAAAACTGATGGGAATCCAATAATAGTAAGAGACTTTAACACCCTACTCACATCAATGGACAGATCTTCTAGACAGAAAATCAATAAGGCACATTGAGATCCTAAATGATACAACAGAATAGACTTGATATCTTCAGGACATTACATCCAAAAAAAAAAAAACCACAATACATATTCAAGTGCACATGGAACATCCTCTAGGATTTACCACATACTAGGACACAAAACAAGCCTCAATAAATTTAAGAGTGTAGAAATTATTTCAAGCATCTTTTCTGACCACAATGACATGAAACTAGGAAATCAACCAGAGGAAAGAAATGAGAATAAAAAGATTACATGGAGACTAAACAACATGCTACTAAAAAACCAGTGGGTCAACAATGAATACAAAGAGGAAATTTAAAAATACCTTGAGGCAAATGACAATGAAAACATAACCATATAAAATCTATGGGATGCTGCAAAAGCAGTTATTAGAGGGTAGTTCATAGCAGTACAGACCTTCCTCAGAAAACAAGAAAAATCTCAAATAAACAACCTAACCTACCATCTAAAAGAACTAGAAAAAGAAGAACAAAAGCTAAAGTCAGCAGAAGGAAGGAAATAATAAAGATCAGAGAGGAAATAAATAAAATAGAGATTAAAAATGAGAAAAAAAAGATCAATAAAACCAAGAGCTTGTTCTTCAAAAGGGTAAATAAGATTGACAAACCTCTGGCCAGGCTCACCAAGAAGAAAAGGGAACCCAAATAAACAAAATAAGAAATGAAAAAGGAGAAGTAACATCCAATACCAAAGAAATACAAAAAAACATAAGAGAATACTATGAATAATTATATGCCAACAAATTCAACAACCTGGAAGAATGGACTTGTTTCTAGAAACATAGAGCCCACCAAAACTGAATAAAGAAGAAATAGATAATTTGAACAGACCGATCACTAGAAGTGAAATAGAATCTGTAATTTTTAAAAACTCCCTATAATACAAAAGTCTAATAGAACTGATAAATTCAGCAAGGTAGCAGGATACAAGATTAACTTAAAGAAATCAGTTGCATTTCTTCATACTCAAAATAAGAGAAAGGGAATGTAAAAAAACAATCCCTTTTAAAACTCCATCAAAAAAATAAAATACTGAGGAATAAACCTGACCAAGAAGGTGAAAGACTTACATGCTGAGAATAATAAAACATTAATAAAGGAAATTGAAGATGATTCAAAGAAATGGAAAGATATCCCATGCTCTTGGATTGGAAGAATTAATATTGTTAAAATGCCATACTACCCAAAGCAATCTACAGATTTAATGTGATCCCTATCAAATTACCCATGACATTTTTCACATAACTAAAACAAATAATCCTGAAATTTATATGGAATCATAAAAGACCCAGAATTGCCAAAGCAATCCTGAGGAAGAAGAACAAAAGAGGAGGCATAACCCTCCCAGACTTCAGACAATACTACAAAGTTACAGTAATCAAAACAGCATGGTATTGCCGCAAAAACAGACATATGTATCAATGGAACAGAAAAGAGCACAGAAATAAATCCACACACCTGCAGTCAATTAATCTTTGACAGAGGGGGCAAGAATATACAATGGAAAAAATACAGTCTCTTCACCAAGTAGTATTGGGAAAGTTGGACAACCACATGTAACCTAATAAAGTTAGAACACACCCTTACACCATACACAAAAATAAACTCAAAATGGCTTAAAGACTTAAATATAAGACATGACACCATAAAACTTCTAGAGAGAACATAGGCAAAACATTCTCTGACATAAGTTGTACCAATGTTTTCTTAGGTCAGTCAATAGAAATAGAAAGCAAATATTAATAGAAATAAAAACAAGGCCAATAAAAATAAAAGCAAGGCAATAGGAATAAAAGCAAAATAAAAATAAAAGCAAAAATAAACAAATGGGACCTAATCAAACTTACAAGCTTTTGTACAGCAATGGAAACCATTAACACAATGAAAAGACAACCTATGGACTGGAAGAAAACATTTGCAATGATGCTACCAACAAGGGCTTAATTTCCAAAATATATAAACAGCTCATACAACTCAACAACACACACACAAAAACAAACAACCCAATCAAAAAATGGGCAGAAGACCTTAATAGACATTTCTGCAAAGAAGACATACAGATGACCAACAGGCACATGAGAAGATACTCAACATCACTAATTATTAGAGAAATGCAAATCAAAACTACAATGAGGTACCACCTCACACCAGTTAGAATGGGCGTCATCAGAAAATATACAAACAACAAATGCTGGAGAGGGTGTGGAGAAAAGGGAACCTTCCTTCACTATTGGTAGGTATGTAAAGTGCAGCCACTATGGAGAACAGTATGGAGGTTTCTCAAAAAACTAAAAACAGAGTTGCCATATGATCCAGAAGTCCCACTCCTGGGCATATATCCAGGTAAAACTATAATTCGAAAAGATACATGCACCCCTATGTTCATAGCAGCGCTGTTTACAATAGCCAAGACATGGAAGCAACCTAAAAGTCCATCAACAGATGAATGGATAAAGAAGATGTGGTACATACATACAATGGAATACAATTCAGCCATAAAAAAGACTGAAATAATGCCATTTGGCATTACCTAGAGATTATCATACCAAGTGAAGTAAGTCAGAAGGAGAAAGACAAATACCATATGATATCACTTATGTATGGAATCTAAAATATGATACAAATGAACCTATCTACAAAACAGAAACAGACTCACAGACATAGAAAACAAACTTGTGGTTGTCTACAAAACAGAAACAGACTCACAGACATAGAGAACAGACTTGTGGTTGCTGAGGAGGGTGGGAGGGAGAGGGATGGACTGGGAGTTTGGGGTTAGTAGATGCAAACTATTACATTTAGAATGGATAAACAACAAGGTTGTAGTGTATAGCACAGGGAACTCTATTCAATATCCTGTGATAAACCATAATAGAAAAGAATATGAAAAACAATGTATATATATGTCAACTGAATTACTTTGCTGTATAGCAGAAATTAACATTGTAAATCAACTATATTTCAATAAAATAATTTTTTTAATTAATTAATTTTGTTAAGTGAAAAAAGCCAGGCACAAAAGAGCACACAACTGTATGGTTTGTTCCCTACGTATGAAATCCAGGGATCAACAGAGCTAACCTACATTGACAGAAATCAGAAAGTGGTTGCCAAGGCCTGGGGGTGGGTGTGGGGAGGGGAATTGACTGGAAAGGGCCATAAGGGACTTTGCTGGAGTGATGGAAATGTTTAATATCTTGTTTTCTTGAAAGGTAGTTAAATGCCTATATACAATTGTTAACATTCATCAAACTGAACACAAGTTCTGTGCATTTTATGATAATTATCCTTCAGTTACAAAACAAGAAACAAGCCATATAGAAAGCTATGAGATGTAGAATTATTGTTGCAGAAAATTAAATCAGTGGTGTGGAGAACAAAGTTGACCAAAGATCAAAGGGGGTGTTTGAGCATGATCCACATGGAGGGCAGAGAGCACAGCACCAGCACACGGGATTTTCCTGACCAAGGTTCCAGAACTAATGGAACAGAAGCAATAATAAGAGCTCTGAAGGATAAATCTTTTCTGAGGTTAAGAAAGAACCAAGTATCATATTGCAAGAACTTACCCTGTTCTAGGCTAAACCATAATTGAACTCATTATGTCAAAATATTTGAATTATAAAGAAAAAGAAAAAAAGTTGTAAAACATTGAGGCAGGGGGAAAAGTCAGTTATCAATAAAACAAAAACCAATTTGGTTGCAGTTGTTTTTGTTGGCCCACAAAATATCAAGAACAGGAGTTTGGAGACAAAGTGGTTGTTATTCAAAAATATTATACTGGACCACATTCTCCCTCACGTGTGAAGGCAACAAAATTCTCAGATGTACAGAGGTTTGGAAAATATTCTCCCCATGAACCCTTTGAAGAAATTAGTTGAAAACCTTTATCATTCAATGAGTGATGAGGCAAAATGAAGGGTCATGGTATAGAGGAGTAATGGTACAACAGTATGTCAGGGAAGGCTAAAATCATTTAAAACAGGAATAAGAAAAAAATTGTAAAGGAGTTTAAAAAATGATAGTAAAACTCAATGTTTTTCAAGAGAGAATACACACAATGTTAAAAGTAATATCCTTTTAAAAAACTATCAGACTGTGAGTCTTAAACTGCTCTAAAAACAAAGTCTTAATAAACAACAACAACAAAACATTTAAATAAATCAAAATGGCAATATAAATCAAGAAGGTGTTTCCCTCTGTTTGGGCAGGGGTTCCTGGGGCCTGAATATATGATGCTTTTAACAAAAAATTTTTTATTGGAGTATAGTTGATTTACAATGTTGTGCTGGTTTCAGGTGTACAGAAAAGTGAATCAGTTATACATATACATACACACTTTTTCAGATTCTTTTCCCACATAGGCTATTAGAGAATTGAGTAGAGTTCCCTTTGCTATACAGTAGGTCCTTATTAGTTATCTATTTATATATATAGTAGTGTGTATGTATGATGCTATCTTTGAAACTGCATGTCAGGTCCTTCCGTTTTGGTATTTTCCCTATATCATTTGAATGTCTTCAATATTTTATCATAAAATTTTAAAATAATATATGGGCTGCAAGAAGAACCTTCCAAGCACTAAAAATTATTCTACTTTCTGATTTTCTTAACAGAAACTGAGAAGTTGTGGTTTATGTGTAAGGTTGAGAGGATTTGGCAAGTGGGAGCAAAATTATAAGTGTATAAAATTCTTTGTCTCAGAAAAAAAAGGACGTAACAAATTACCAAAAAAACAGTAACCTGAAAAAAAAATTGGAACAAGTTTATATCAACAAGACCTACAAATTCATCAAAACAACATATATGGAGCCAGGATTCCACTTTCTAGGGACAAATTCCTATCCTTCTAACTTACTTCAGTTAATCCCAAAGCAACATTCTTTGATGAACTTGTAGACTCCAATCCAATGTTTACATGCTTTTTCACAATCCATTATTCCCTTCCTAATTTACATATCTTAGATGCCAGAGTACTCACTATAATCATTCCCTTGGAACTTCCTCGTTTCTTATGTCCCTCTTGTTTTCTTTGTATTCACTTTCAAAAGCCCAACCCCCTTAGTTGTCTCAACTATTCCCCTTCTCAGTGTTTACAGCTGAGCAGCTGGAAAAAAATTTTCTAGTGGCTTCATTTTAAATGTTGCTGTCAAATCCTAAGTGGCCCTTAGCCCTACCCAAAGAGACAACTATGTTCCTCTAATATGTCCCCATATTCCAAGACAGACTTATCTCATTTCTTCCTAAACTTTAATCCCAAATCATACCCTCCTCACTTCCAGCTAATGGCCTTATCTCATAAGTCTTTGAGAAAAATAGAAACAATCAGAAGCCCTACCTACATGTTCCCCACCACCAAATTTACATACCTTTCTCCATCTGCTTCCATTTTCTCTTCTTTTTCTTGCTATAGCTGAAAAAATTTCTCTTCAAATCTAAGGCAAAAACTAAAATACTCTGAGGTGTGTTCTGTACTTTCTCCTATCCCATGATCTCAATAAATTAATTCCACTGGTCACTAACTCTCCTGCAAAATTGTTATCTCCTCCCTACTGGATCATTCCTTCAGGATACAAACATTCTCTAGTATCTCCTCATCTTTTAAGCAAAGACATGAAGAAAACCTTTCTCTTAATTAGCCATCCTCTTCTGGCTCCTGCCCTACCTCTCTATTCCCCTTCACAGCAAAACCTCTTTGATGAGTGGGTACCCACACTGCTATCACTTCCTAGGCACTCTTTCATTCCTCCACCCACTTCAGCCTGGCTTCTTACCACCCTCCATAGTAACGAACCTTGTCCTTTCTCCCCTGAGCTGTTACCGCTGTGATCTCTTTTGCTGCCAACTCCAAAGGACACCAGTCTGTCCTTAACACAATGGACTGCTCCTTGTCCCAACAATCTTACCTTGGATTCAGTGAAACCACACTGTTTTAGGTTCTCTTCTTCCTCTCTTGCCTGCCCTTCTTCATCTTCTCTAAAGGCCCCTTCTCTTCCTGGCTATTCAAAAGCTTTCCTCAAGGCTCAGTCCTAGGCTCTCTCCTATTTTCACTTTCTTCTTAGGAGTTATCATCTGCAACCATGGCTTTACATGATTACATATATGCAGATGACTCAGATTTTTATATCCAGCCCAGACTCCTCTTTGAATTCCAAACCTGTATTTTCAATTGCTTACTTTCTCCTTTATCTTTGACCCCTCCTCATAGAATCCCCAAGCTTCATTATACCCTCAAACACATTTAAGCCTGGTTCTCTTAAATGCCTCTCCTTCTCAGAGAATTCAATTTCTCAAAGTAGAACCCTGGGCATTGTTTTGGGACCTTCTCCCTCACCTCTTCCCCATATGTAAGCCAGTACAATATCCAGCCTCATGACTTCTTAATATCTCCTGAATCCATCCTCTTTTCCCATATCAGCTACCACCACCTGATGCAAGCTGCCATTACTTTCTGAACTCCTGCATTAGCTTCCTAATCAGTCTCATATTCATCCTGGGCCCTTCTAATCCAGTCTCCTCTCTTCAGAAGTATCGCAATGCAAATATGACCATTTCACTCCCTCCTGATTACCACCTTCAGTGGGATTTTGAATATGCAAACCTCTTTACGAGGCCACAAAGTTCTGCATTCTGTGACACCTCTCCATCTCCCAGCCTCACCTTGCACTACTCTCTCCTCCCTACAGTGCTATCTTTTAATCCCCTCCATGAATCACACTCCCTTCTGCCAAAAGACCTTTGTGCCTTCTGTTTCTCAGGCTGGAATACCTTTTATGTCTCTCTAAACATGGCTGAGTTCTCGTTTTTGTCCAGGTTTAAATGTCACTGACTTAACAAGGTCTTCTCTAGCTATCCTGTCTAAATGGACTTTCTGGAGGACCTTCAAGATGGTGGAGGAGTAAGAAGTGGAGATCACTTTCCTCCCCACAAATACATCAAAAATATATCTACATGTGGAACAACTCCTAAGAACACCTACTGAACGCTGGCAGAAGACCTCAGACTTCCCAAAAGGCAAGAAACTCCCCACGTACCTGGGTAGGGCAAAAGAAAAAAGAAAACACAGAGACAAAAGAATAGGGACAGGACCTGCACCTCTGGGAGGGAGCTGTGAAGGAGGAAAAGTTTCCACACACTAGGAAGCCCCTTCACTGGAGGAGATGGGGGGTGGGTGGGAAGCTTTGGAGCCACGGAGGAGAGGGCAGCAACAGGGTGCAGAGGGCAAAGCGGAGAGATTCCCACACAGAGGATAAGTGCCGACCAGCACTCACCAGCACAAGGGCTTGTCTGCTCACCCGCCGGGGTGGGTGGGGCTTGGGCTTTGGAGGTCAGACCCAGGGAAAGGACTGGGGTTGGCTGCGTGAACACAGCCTGAGGGTGCTAGTGCGACACAGCTAGCCGGGAGGGAGTCGGTGAAAATGTCTGGATCTGCCTAAGAGGCAAGAGACCATTGTTTTGGGGTGTGCGAGAAGAGGGGATTCCTTCCCTGTCTGCCCACAGAAGGCAGAGTGCCCCCTAAATGAGCTCCAGAGATGGATGCGAGCTGCAGCTATCAGCATGGACACCAGTGATGGGCGTGAAATGCTAAGGCTGCCACTGCAGCCACCAGGAATCCTGTGTGCAAGCACAGGTCACTGTCCACACCACTCCTCCTGGGAGTCTGTGCAGCCTGCCACTGCCAGGTTCCTGTGATCCAGGGACAACTTCTCCAGGATAACGCACGGCGCGCCTCAGGCTGTTGCAACGTCATGCTGGCCGCTGCCGCCACAGGCTTGCCCCACATTCTGTACCCCTCCCTCCCCCTGGCCTGAGTGAGCCAGAGCCCCCCAGTGAGCTGCTCCTTTAATCCCCTCCTGTCTGGGTGAAGAAAAGATGCCAGAGGGTGACGTACATGCAGAGGCAGGGCCAAATCCAAACCTGAACAAACAAGAGAAAGGAAAATCTCTCCCAGCAGCCTCAGGAGCAGCGGATTAAATCTCTACAGTCAACTTGATGTACCCAGCACCTGAGGAATGCCAGAATAGACAACGAATCATCCCAAAACTGAGGCGGTGGACTTTGGGAGCAACTGTAGACTTGGGGTTTGCTGTATGAGTCAGATTAAATTCTGATTTTTATGTTTATCTTAGTATAATTTTCAGTGCTTGTTATCATTGGTGGATTTGTTTATTGGTTTGGTTGCTCTTTTTTATTACGTTAAAACTTTTTAAATTTTAATATATTTTAATTTTAATAACTTTCTTTGCTTTGCTTTTCTTCTCCTCCCTCTCTCCCTCTCTCCCCCCCTTTCTCTCTCTCTCTCTCTTTCTATTTTCTCACTTTTCTTCTGAGCCGCGTGCCTAACATGGTCATGGTGCTCCAGCCAGACCACCAGAGGCCTCACAGCTCCATGTAATATCAATCGACGAGAGCTCTCCCAGAGCTCCGTCTCAATGTTAAGACCCAGCTCCACTCAACAACCAGCAAGCTCCAGTGCTGGACACTCCATGCAAAACAACTAGTAAGACAGGAACACAAACCCACCCATTAGCGTAGAGGCTGCCTAAAATCATAATAAGGTCACAGACACCCCAAAACACACCACCGGACGCAGTCCTGCCCACCAGAAAGACAAGATCCAGCCTCATCGACTGGAACACAGGCACCAGTCCCCTCCAGCAGGAAGCATACACACCAACAGAACCAACCTTACCAACTGGGGCCAGACACCAAAAAAAACAGGAACTACGAACCTGCAGCCTGCGAAAAGGAGACCCCGAACATAGTTAAGCAAAATGAGAAGACAAATATGCAGAAGATGAAGGAGCAAAGTAGAAGCCCACGAGACCAAACAAATGAAGAGGAAATAGGCAGTCTACCTGAAAAAGAATTCAGAGTAATGATAGTAAAGATGATGCAAAATCTTGCAAATAGAATGGAGAAAATACAAGAAACGTTTAACAAGAACCTAAAAGAACTAAAGAACAAACAAACATTGTGTTGTGATGAACAACATAATAAACGAAATTAAAAATTCTCTAGAAGGAATCAATAGCAGAATAACAGAGGAAGAGAAACGGATAAGTGACCTGGAAGATAAAATAGTGGAAATAACTACCGCAGAGCAGAATAAAGAAAAAAGAATGAAAATAATTGTGGACAGTCTCAGAGACCTCTGGGACAACACTAAACGCACCAACATTTGAATTCTAGGTGTCCCAGAAAAAGAGGAGAAAAAGTTAGGGACTGAGAAAATATATGAAAAGATTATAGTTGAAAACTTCTCTAATATGGGAAAAGAAATAGTCAACTCCAGGAAGAGAGAGTCCCATACAGGATAAATCCAAGGAGAAACATGCCAAGACACATATTAATCAAACTATCAAAAATTAAATACAAAGAAAAAATATTAAAAGCAGCAAGGGAAAAGCAACAAATAATATACAAGGGAATCCCCATACGGTTAACAGCTGATTTTTCAGCAGAAACTCTGCAAGGAGAAGGGAGTGGCAGCACATATTTAAAGTGATGAAAGGGAAAAACCTACAACCAGTATTACCCAGAAAGGATCTCCTTCAGATTTGACAGAGAAATTAAAAGCTTTACAGACAAGCAAAAGCTAAGAGAATTCAGCACCACCAATCCAGCTTTACAACAAATGCTAAAGGAACTTCTCTAGGCAGGAAACACAAGAGAAGGAAGAGACCTACAAAAACAAACCTAAAACAATTAAGAAAGTGGTAATAGGAACATACATATTAATAATTACCATAAATGTAAATGGATTAAGTGCTCCAACCAAAAGACACAGACTGGCTGAATGGATACAAAAACAAGACCCATATATATGCTGTCTAAAAGAGACCCACGTCAGACCTAAGGACACATACACACTGCAAATGAGGGGATGGAAAAAGATATTCCATGCAAATGGAAATCAAAAGAAAACTGAAGTAGCAATTCTCATATCAGACAAAACAGACTTCAAAATAAAGACTATTACAAGAGACAAAGAAACACACTATATAATGATCAAAAGATCAATCCAAGAAGAAGATATAACAATTGTAAATATTTATGCACCCAACATAGGAGCACCTCAATACATAAGGCAAATGCTACCAGCCATAAAAGGGGAAATCGACAGTAACACAAACATAGTTGAGGACTTTAACACCCCACTTTCACCAATGAACAGATCATCCAAGATGAAAATAAATAAGGAAACACAAGCTTTTAATGATACCTTAAACAAGATGGACTTAATTGATATTTATAGGACATTCCATCCAAAAACAACAGAATACACTTTCTTCTCAAGTGCTCATGGAACATTCTCTAGGATAGATCATATCTTGGGTCTCAAATGAAGCCTTGGTAAATTTAAGTAAATTGAAATCGTATAAAGTATCTTTTCGGACCACAATGCTATGAGACTAGATATCAATTACAGAACAAAATCTGTAAGAGATACAAACACATGGAGGCTAAACAACACACTACTTAATAACCAAGAGATCACGGAAGAAATCAAAGAGGAAATAAAAAAATACGTAGAAACAAATGACAATGAAAACACGACGACCCAAACCTATGGGATGCAGCAAAATAAGTTCTAAGAGGGAAGTATTTAGCAATATATTCCTACCTTAAGAGACAAGAAATATCTCAAATAAACAACCTAACCTTACACCTAAAGCAGTTAGAGAAAGAAGAACAAAAGAAAACCCAGAGTTAGCAGAAGGAAAAAAATCATAAAGATCATATCAGAAATAAATGAAAAAGAAAGAAACAGTAGCAAAGATCAAAAACTAAAGCTGGTTCTTTGAGAGGATAAACAAAATTGATAAACCATTAGTCATACTCATCAAGAAAAAAAGGAAGAAGACTCAAATCAACAGAATTAGAAATGAAAAAGCAGAAGTAACACCTGACACTGCAGAAATACAAAAGATCATGAGAGATTACTACAAGGAACTATATGCCAATAAAGAGGACAACCTGGAAGAAATGGACACATTCGTAGAAAAGCACAACTTTCCGAGACTGAACCAGGAAGAAATAGAAAATATAAACAGACCAATCGCAAGCACTGAAATTGAGACTGTGATTAAAAATCTTCCAACAAACAAAAGCCCAGGACCAGATGGCTTCACATGCGAATTCTATCAAACATTTAGAGAAGAGCGAACACCCTTACTTCTCAAACTCTTCCAAAATATAGCAGAGAGAGGAAACTCTCAAACTCATTCTACAAGGCCACCATCACCCTGATATAAAACCGGACAAAGATGTCACAAAAAAAGAAAACTACAGGCCAATATCACTGATGGACATAGATGCAAAAATCCTCAACAAAATACTAGCAAACAGAATCCAGCAGCGCATTAAAAGGATCATACACCATGATCAAGTGGGGTTTATCCCAGGATTGCAAGGATTCTTCAATATATGCAAATCAATTAATGTAATACACCAAATTAACAAACTGAAGGACAAAAACCATATGATCATCTCAATAGGTGCAGAAAAAGTTTTCGACAAAATTCAACATCCATTTATGATAAAAACCCTCCAGAAACTAGGCATAGAGGGAACTTACCTCAACATAATAAAGGCCATATATGACAAACCCACAGCCAACATCGTTCTCAATGGTGAAAAACTGAAACCATGTCCACTAAGATGAGGAACAAGACAAGGTTGCCCACTCTCATCACTATTATTCAACATAGTTTTGGAAGTTCTAGCCACAGCAATCAGAGAAGAAAAAGAAATAAAAGGAGT
>NC_041222.1:39582987-39594596 GCF_002837175.3 Physeter macrocephalus | reverse complement strand
ACAAAATTAATGCACAGAAATCTCTTGCATTCCTATACACTAATGATGAAAACTCTGAAAAAGAAATTAAGAAAACACTCCCATTTACCATTGCAACAAAAAGAATAAAATACCTAGGAATAAACCTAGGTTACCTAGGCAGACAAAAGACCTGTATGCAGAAAACTATAAGACACTGATGAAATAAATTAAAGATGATACAAACAGATGGAGAGATATACCAAGTTCTTGGATTGCAAGAATCAACATTGTGAAAATGACTGTAGTACCCAAAGCAATCTTCAGATTCAATGCAATCCCTATCAAATTACTAATGGCATTTTTCACAGAACTAGAACAAAAAATTTCACAATTTGTATGGAAACACAAAAGACCCCATATAGCCAAAGCAATCTTGAGAAACAAATCGGAGCTGGAGGAATCAGGCTCCCTGACTTCAGACTATACTACAAAGCTACAGTAATCATGACAGTATTGTACTGGCACAAAAACAGAAATATAGATCAATGGAACAGGATAGAAAGATAAATCCACACACATGTGGTCACCTTATCTTTGATAAAGGAGAATATACAATGGAGAAAAGATGGTCTCTTCAATAAGTGGTACTGGGAAAAGTGGACAGCTACATGTAAAAGAAGGAAATTAGAACACTTCCTAACACTATACACAAAAATAAACTCAAAATGGATGAAAGACCTAAATGTAAGGCCAGACAGTATAAAACTCTTAGAGGAAAACACAGGCAGAACACTCTATGACATAAATCACAGCAAGATCCTTTTTGACCCACTTCCTAGAGAAATGGAAATAAAAACAAAAATAAACAAATGGGACCTAATGAAACTTAAAAGCTTCTGCACAGCAAAGGAAACCATAAACAAGATGAAAAGACAACCCTCAGAATGGGAGAAATTTTTTGCAAACGAAGCAACTGACAAGGGATTAATCTCCAGAATATACAAGCAGCTCATGCAGCTCAATATCAAAAAAAAAAAACCCAAACAACTCAATCCAAAAATGGGCAGAAGACCTAAACAGACATTTCTCCAAAGAAGATATACAGATTGTCAACAAACACATGAAAGGATGCTCAACATCACTAATCATTAAAGAAATGCAAATCAAAACCACAATGAGGTATCACCTCACAGTTGTCAGAATGGACATCATCAAAAAATCTACAAACCATAAATGCTGGAGAAGGTGTGGAGAAAAGTAAACCCTCTTACACTGTTGGTGGGAATGTAAATTGATACAGCCACTATGGAGAATAGTATGGAGGGTCCTTAAAAAACTAAAAATAGAACTACCGTATGACCCAGCAATCCCACTGTTGGGCATATACCCTGAGAAAACCATAATTCAAAGAGTCATGTACCACAATGTTCACTGCAGCACTATTTACAATAGCCAGGACATGGACGCAACCTAAGTGTCCATCGTCAGATGAATGGATAAAGAAGATGTGGCACATATATACAATGGAATATTACTCAACCATAAAAAGAAATGAAATTGAGTTATTTGTAGTGAGGTGGATGGACCTAGAGTCTGTCATACACAGTGAAGTAAGTCAGAAAGAGAAAACCAAATACCGTATGCTAACACATATATATGGAATCTAAGAAAAAATAATGGTTCTGAAGAACTTAGGGGCAGGACAGGAATAAAGATGCAGATGTAGAGAATGGACTTGAGGACATGTGGAGGGGGAAGGGTAAGCTGGGACAAAGTGAGAGAGTAGCACTGATATATATACACTACCAAGGGTAAAATAGCTAGCTAGTGGGAAGCAGCTGCATGGCACAGGGAGATCAGATCAGTGCTTTGTGACCACCTAGAGGGGTGGCATAAGGAGGGTGGGAGGGAGGCTCAAGAGGGAGGGGATATGGGGATATGTGTGCACATATAGCTGATTTACTTTGTTGTACAGCAGAAACTAATACAACATTGTATACCCATTATACTCCAATAAAGATGTTGAAGAAAAAAAAAGAATTACTCTAGAAAATAAAATTTATTTACATATTTGAAAGTAAGTAAATAAATGGGCTTTCTACCTCCATTTTCTTTATCACTAACGGAACACAGTTTATAGTTAATATTTGTTTATGTCTCTTTTCCTTCCCCACTAGATAGTAAGCTCATGTGGAACCTGTAACTTTCATTTATGAGTGCTTAAATAAATCAGGCACATAGAAGGTGCTTAGTAAATCTGTCAGTAAATGGATGAACGCATAAGATGAACACACACATATAAAATTACTTCCTTTTATTTTTCTGTTGCCCTCTTGCTCAAGTTTTTACTCTTATACAGTTTTCTTAGCTTCTTCTTGTAATAAATAATATCCTTATATTGACTCTGGCAAGAAAGTGATAGTGCCACTCTTTTTCATGATAGTAAAGGTGGCCTGGGGTTAGGGAACAGATTTTCTGAGAAAAAGCACCCATTTTCTTCCCTCTACCATTCTCCCATGCAATTTCTACCCTTTGGTCCTCATTCCCCAGCACTTATATTATTTAACTGGATTTTCTCAGCAACTGTTAAGATAAATGATGTTATTTCTAGTTTCTGAGAAAATTGAGGGTCATAAGTACTGAGTAACAATCAAAGGTCAACAAAGCAAAAAACACTCCAAATCCACAGTTTAAAACCAGGTCGGTAAAATGTGGAAGTTCACCGTTTCTTTTTCCACCCTATCACTCTGCCTCTTGTTACAGATAAAGCGGGGATTCTACCTACATTACATGTGCTGTAGAAGGAAGAAGAAGCCTCCCGGGCTTAGCTCACTGGGCAGGGCAGGGATCGGGAAGTTAGTATCATGCTGGAAATTCTTCGAAGAAAAGCTTGACTCTTACACATATGGTTCTGACTAAATATCATCGTTTGTGTGGTCCAGGGTTCATTCTTTCATCTGCCCAGTATTGTTCCATGTTGGAAGCTACTTCATTAACAACATCCAGAAGAATATAGGATGATTAAGTCATCTTATAAGTCAGCAACATAAGATGGCTCTCAAAAATTTTCTCAATAAATTACATAGCATTATTTCCTAATCTATCCTTATTCTTTCTAAATGGATAGTTCTGGTTAGATACTGAGGAAAAGACTACTTCCTGTCATATTTTATAAAATCTGTTTTTATAACTGCAAGTATTTAAACCTTACATGTTCACACCATCCTAACAGCATTGCTTTTGTTTTTCTGTTTCCTTCCACTCTTCACCCACATATTTTGAAATATATATTCAATCTTTATATATTTCCATACCATGTAGTGATAGCATTTTATTCTGCTTTTAGACTGAACATTTTCTTTGTTCTGGTAATAAAGAATCAGTAGACAAAGTATTTCAAAGCTTAATGTGCATTATTGCCAAATCGTATTTGTTTTCTTAGTTTGATGCTATGATAAAATGAAAGGCTAATTGATGGTTACTGTATATTAAAGTGGACTAACTAAGTAGATGAATAAAAGTTGTCAAGGAACTGGATGATCTTCTGGCAATACTATTCTGGCTAAAGAAAAGTATTTTCTAAAAAAAAAAATCATACCAGTTTATCTAAAGACATGTAAGACAGTTGAACATAAAATTAAACTGCAATCTAGGATTATTACTTAATAGGCTATTACTTTTGATCTTTGCAATATATATAGGCACTAACAATTATATATGTCTTCCTAGACATGACAGAAGGAACCCTTGAAATATAAAGTGTATTTTATAAGCTATAGATGTACTTTTCCTCTAATAAAACATGTAAACTTACTTGACATTTATTTATACAAACTCATTAAATAACTTCTATATTCATTCTTGTCAAAGGTAGTATTTCAATTTAATTATGATTAGGGACTTATTTAAATCACTATAAAAATCTCATTCCTCATCTAATGATGCCAGTGACAAATATAAAGCTGTCTACATCAGCATTGCTCATTTATTACACCAATTTTCCAGAATATATAGGTCATTCTAAAAGCTCTCCCTGAAAAAAATATAAAGTAGCTTTTTAATTCTCAAAGTTCTCATCAGAATTAAAATAGAGTTAGGTCAAGTTTTTAGAGCATAGAGCTGTGAGATTATTTTACATTGTTTTTATTTATTTGAGTTTAGGGAATATTCCGAGATGTTTTTTCTCTTAACTTTATTAAACATTTGGGCATTGTACTGGGTTGAACTGTGCTCCCCCTACCACCTCCCGGAAAAAGAGGTGTCTACCAGGAACATGTAAATGTAGCCTTATTTGGAATAAAGGTCTTTGCAGATGTAATTAAGGTAAGGATCTCAAGATGAAGTCATTCTGAATTAAGGTGAATCCAATAACGAATGTCCTTATAAGAGACAGACAATGAGAGGTACATAAAGACACAGAGGGAAGAAGGCCATTTGAAGATGGAGGCGGACATTGGAGTTATACTGCCACAAGCCAAGGAACGCCAGGAGCTGCCAGAAACTGGAGAAACTAGGAAAGATTCTTCCCTAGAGCCTTTGTAGGGTTGGTGGCCCTGCCAACACTTTAAGACTTCTGCCCTCTAAAACTGTGTGAGAATGAATTTCTGCTGTTTTAAACTACCACATCTGTGGTAATTTGTTGCAGCAGCCCTAGAAAACTAATACAAGTATACATTTGATACTAACTGCAGGTTTTGAATTCCTTTAAATGTTAGTCTGTGTCTATTTTGTTTATAGATAAGATCTTTTCTTTGAAGTATATTAAAGAGTGAATACCTGTTATTAAAAACAGAAAAAATCCTATATACCTAACATTCCATTTATCTCATAAAGTTACTGTTTTGGCTTTATTTTATCTACCACAGATGTGGCTGGTGGTTATTCACCTTCCATGCTTGATGCAATCAGAAGAGCAGTGATGGTTTCCAACACGCTTTTAGTTAATAAGATAAATGCGAAAAGCCTCACCCTCAAAGAGGTCTTCAGACTAGCTACTCTGGGAGGCAGCCAAGGTAATAAGCATTTTATTTCTCACACGATGTACAACCATGCCAATCTGTGTCCTTCGCTGCAGTGTGAAGGCTCGTGATAGTGGCATCAGCAGGCACCCCCATATTCATGACTGTTGCATCTCATATAATATAACCAAAACGTAGCAAGTACATGTTCAAGCATGTGGGGGAGGCATCATTCTTTTAGCAAGTTCCCTGTTTTTGGCAGAAGAGATGTTCAGTATGCAATTATCATATTAATTGTTTTAATGGATACTTGCATTGGTCACATGCATACGAGTTCTTTAATCAGTTTTTTTCCATTGAGTCAAGTAACATGCTCTCTATTGGCCTAAGTAATAATAGCCTAATAATAATAATAATAGCCAAGACTTATTGGGCCCTTACCATGTGATACGCACTATGCAACATGCTTTATGGATGCTGTTATTTAATCCTCAGAACCACTGTTATTAATTCCATTTTACCAACAAGGTACCTGAGTGAGGCTTACACACCTGTCAAGCTACAGTGTGCCATGATTTGAATCCAGAAAATCTGATGCGAGAGCGCAGGGTGTTACCCACCGTCTTCCACTGCAATATCTTCCTGTATAAATCTTAGCTTAGACTATGTATTTTGTTTATATACTTAAGTACACTAATTACCCAAGCCTCTTTCAAAGGAGAAAGATGGAGAAGTATAGTTGATTGATATGCAAATATTGTTCATCGCCTTTTCCCGGTTCTCACATGTAACTGTATTTTTACTGAAAAAATAGAAATTGGTAACTGCATTGCTTTCTGTCACTTTAAGTATTATGGTATAATCTGGATGGATGACAGTGAATATATCATGAAACCTTAGGTAGCTAGTGAGAAAAACATAGATCTTGAGACAGGTGTATATTTTTAATATATTTTAATATTTTTATATTTATGATATATACCCTAGATCTTATAAATGAAGTATGATGGAGGCCAGGGTATCTTGGGAAGAGAAACTTCCTGGCTCTTCTCTGAATGTTCTGGGCTACGAATGCCATAAAGAACATTTCAAGAAAGAAAGCAAAGGTTATGTGCTTTGCATTTCCCCCAGTCTTATGATTTCATTTTCTAAAGTTCCAAGGTTTAAAAGTTCTGTTCTTTTAACAAGTGTGACACTCCCTACCCTACCCCAGTTTTCACATCTGAGTTGTCCTACCATCTGATTTTCATGGTGCAAATGACTTGTATTTAAATAGTGCTTTTTTTATTCTAGGCTCTCTGTGAGTTGTTTCATCAGGATCCTGTATCTGACCAGGCCGGCATGGGGTGCTTACCAAATCATTTCTACCTTACCATATAGCTTTCAAATCTATTTTCTGGGCCGCTGTTATGAAATTTCTTCTCCTTAGCTTGTGTCTCTACAAGAGTCTGAGTGAATGAGATGAATGCATCCCTGTTTAAAGTTCACATCTTCCCTGCTTTACATTCACTCTCAAGATCAAGATGTGCATAAATCACCTGCAGAGAGCCAACATTTGCTCCAAAGACAGTAAACCTGCATTTCCTAAAATGCATTTGAGTTGCTTACCAGCCCAGCTAGGCCTCACTGAAATAACGTGAATTTAGATCAATTTACAATTCACTGACAGTAGTTGTGTTTTTTTGGGTTAGTTCATACCTGAACTCCCCAGGTTCTAACAAATAGTCCAGTTAGTTTATATATATATAATACCATCAACTCCTGGCAAATGAACGTGGTTATCTGGCCTATTAAACACACAGTTTTATGTTGAATACAGTCATCAAAAACTCATGTTTGTCATGCTGTTTGTCAAGGGAAAAATGAAGTAGAGTGTAATCGATGAAGGAAGAGAAAATTTCCAGTGATTTTCTATTACATTCAGTTCTTCCCCCCACAATCAGTGGAAGTCACCTAACCACTTTTAACGTTTCTAATTATGTTTGCACCTCTTTAAGAACTCTTTAGCTAAAAAAAATCTTTTTCTTTTCTGAGAATAAAAGAGTTGCCCTTTAAATAACCAGCAAGATTTCTAAATCTGTGCTTAGAGCATTGCCAAAAGACTTCTGGATATCCATACCTAGAAATATAACGTAGTGGGTATTGTCTAACAGGAATATGGTGTCTAATATTTTCACATAGGACTGTATTCTGACAGTGATAGAATACAACAAATACATGTAAAAATTCAAATAAGTAATGCTGCACTCCAGTTGACCTTTCTTTCATGCATGCTTCTATTTGGAACACTCTATCCAGATTCTGGCTTTAAGGAGCTTTAAATTCAATACCTTCATTGACCAGGAAAACCAACTACCCTCATCTTCTGAAACTAAACCATAAAAATGAGAGATGTTCTTCCTCGACATCCACTATTCATGGAATAGGAATTCTAGCTGGGAGATGGATCAAGTAAATAGACATTATTGACCTATGCCCTATTTTAGAGAACCATTCTTCCCTGGCAACGAAAAAATCTGTAAGGTTACAGAGAAATTAATCTGCTTTCAAAAGCATTGGGACTCTTGAGTTATGAAAATCTATTTACTTTCAGAAGTGAATTTTTTCTATTCAAAGGATTTAAACTAAGGAACTTAGGATGGATATGCCTGCATTGAAAAAAATGCAAAAAGCTATTTTTTACTTATTTGAAGTTCATTTCACTGCCACAAAAATAGATCTTGTCAGTTATTTCATAGAACAAAAAGAACAAAAAGGGCAAGGAAAGGAGTTGGAATGTTGGAAGGAGAATAGGAGGGAAAGAGAAAGATATTATGTCCATCATCATGTTTCTTAGAGAGGTGAATGGAAATCACAGACCAGTTGGACTGTGAAGGGTACTGATAGAGCTGAAACAGAGAGACAACATCAGAATTATGATCATGGTGTTGAAGAGAACTCTTTTTATTCTCAGATTTTGCTTTCCCTGTGCTTACTCTGCCTTCTGTAAGTCGAAGTCTTGCGACCTATTGGAATGCTTCACTATTAACATACTAATTTTTTTCTAGTGACACACTGGCAGATTCTGTCCTTGCAAATTGGGATATTTGCATGGTCCGATGGCTAAAAATACTAACTGTTTATTAATTTATTCCATCCTGTAGCCCTGGGGCTGGATAGACAGATTGGAAACTTTGAAGTGGGCAAGGAATTTGATGCCCTCCTGATCAACCCCAAAGCATCTGACTCTCCCATTGACCTGTTTTATGGAGATTTTGTTGGTGATATTTCTGAGGTACGTAAAAGGAAGTTGATCAAAAAGCATTAATTTCATGAACTAGTCAGTCACAACAGCTTCCCTATAGAAAAAAAATAGACACTGAAACATTTTAATGGAATGCAGGAGAATCTTACAAGGGAAGCTAGATCCTTTTTTTTTTAACATATTGAGTTTAATTGCTTTACATTGATGTGTTAGTTGCTGCTGTATAACAAAGTGAATCAGCTATACATATATCCCCATATCCCCTCCCTCTTGCATCTCCCTCCCACCCTCCCCATCCCACCCCTCTAGGTGGTCACAAAGCACCAAGCTGATCTCCCTGTGCTATGTGGCTGCTTCCCACTACCTATCTATCCCACGCCTGGTACTGTACACAAGTCACTGCCACTCTCTCACTTTGTCTCATCTTACCCCTCCCCCTCCCCGTGTCCTCAAGTCCATTCTCTACATCTGCGTCTCTATTTCTGTCCTGTCCCTAGGTTCTTCAGAACTGTTTTTTTTTCTTTTTTAGATTCCATATATATGTGTTAGCATATGATATTTGTTTTTCTCTTTCTGACTTACTTCACTCTGTATGGCAGACTCTAGGTCCATCCACCTCACTACTAATAACTCAATTTTGCTTCTTTTTATGGCTAATATTCCATTGTATATATATGCCACATCTTCTTTATCCATTCATCTGTCAATGGACACGTAGGTTGCTACCGTGTCCTGGCTGTTTTAAATAGTGCTGCAGTGAACACTGTGGTACATGACTCTTGTTGAATTATGGTTTTCTCAGGGTATATGCCCAGTAGTGGGAATGTTTGTTGGCAATCTGTATATCTTCTTTGGAGAAATGTCTATATAAGTCTTCTGCCCATTTTTGGATTGGGTTGTTTATTTTTTTGATATTGAACTGCATGAGCTGCTTGTAAATTTTGGAGATTAATCCTCTGTCAGTTGCTTTGTTGGCAAATATTTTCTCCCACTGTGAGGGCTGTCTTTTCATCTTGGTTATGGTTTCCTTTGCTGTGCAAAAGCTTTTAAGTTTCATTAGGTCCCATTTGTTTATTTTTGTTTTTATTTCCATCTCTCTAGGAGGTGCGTCAAAAAGAATCTTGCTGTAAGTTATGTCATAGAGTGTTCTGCCTATGTTTTCCTCTGAGTTTTATAGTGTCTGGCCTTAAATTTAGGTCTTTAATCCATTTTGAGTTTATTTTTGTGTATGGTGTTAGGGAGTGTTCTAATTTCATTATTTTACGTGTAGCTGTCCAGTTTTCCCAGCACCACTTATTGAAGAGGCTGTCTTTTCTCCATTGTATATTCTCCTTTATCAAAGATAAGGTGACCATATGTGCGTTGATTTATCTCTGGGATTTCTGTCCTGTTCCATTAATCTGTATTTCTGTTTTTGTGCCAGTACCATACTATCTTGATTACTGTAGCTTTGTAGTATAGTCTGAAGTCCGGGAGCCTGATTCCTCCAGCTCCGTTTTTCTTTCTCAAGATTGCCTTGGCTATTCGGGGTCTCTTGTGTTTCCATACAAATTGTGAAATTTTTTGTTCTAGTTCTGTGAAAAATGCCATTGGTAGTTTGATAGGGATTGCACTGAATCTGTAGATTCCCCTAGTTTCTGGAGGGTTTTTATCATAAATGGGTGTTGAATTTTGTCGAAAACTTTTTCTGCATCTATTATCATATGGTTTTTATCCTTCAATTTATTAATATGGTGTATCACACTGACTGATTTGCATATATTGAGGAATCCTTGCATTCCTGGGATAAACCCCACTTGATTATTGTGTATGATCCTTTTAATATGCTGCTGGATTCTGTTTGCTAGTATTTTGTTGAGGTTTTTTGCATCTATGTTCATCAGTGATATTGGCCTGTGGTTTTCTTTCTTTGTGACATCTTTGTCTGGTTTTGGTATCAGGGTGATGGTGGCCCCGTAGAATGAGATTGGGAGTGTTCCTCCCTCTGCTATATTTTGGAAGAGTTTGAGAAGTAAGGGTGTTAGCTCTTCTCTAAATTTTTGATAGAATTCGCCTGTGAAACCATCTGGTCCTGGGCTTTTGTTTGTTTTATCATATGGTTTTTATCCTTCAATTTATTAATATGGTGTATCACACTGACTGATTTGCATATATTGAGGAATCCTTGCATTCCTGGGATAAACCCCACTTGATTATTGTGTATGATCCTTTTAATATGCTGCTGGATTCTGTTTGCTAGTATTTTGTTGAGGTTTTTTGCATCTATGTTCATCAGTGATATTGGCCTGTGGTTTTCTTTCTTTGTGACATCTTTGTCTGGTTTTGGTATCAGGGTGATGGTGGCCCCGTAGAATGAGATTGGGAGTGTTCCTCCCTCTGCTATATTTTGGAAGAGTTCTAGGTATTTTTTGATTTCCTCTTTGATTTATTCAGTGATCTCTTGGTTATTTAGTAGTGTATTGTTCAGTCTCCATGTGTTTGTATTTTTTACATTTTTTTCCTTAATTGATATCTAGTCTTATAGCATTGTGGTCGGAGAAAATACTCGATACTATTTCAATTTTCTTAAATTTACCAAGGCTTAATTTGCGACCCAGGATATGATCTATCCTGGAGAATGTTCCATGAGCACTTGAGAAGATATTTGAGATGTTTTTTGTTTCCTGAGGTAGGATTGTATTTCTATAAACTTCCCTCTTAGAACTGTTTTTGCTGCATCCCATAGGTTTTGGGTCGTCGTGTTTTCTTTGCCATTTGTTTCTAGGTATTTTTTGATTTCCTCTTTGATTTATTCAGTGATCTCTTGGTTATTTAGTAGTGTATTGTTCAGTCTCCATGTGTTTGTATTTTTTACATTTTTTTCCTTAATTGATATCTAGTCTTATAGCATTGTGGTCGGAGAAAATACTCGATACTATTTCAATTTTCTTAAATTTACCAAGGCTTAATTTGCGACCCAGGATATGATCTATCCTGGAGAATGTTCCATGAGCACTTGAGAAGAAAATGTATTCTGGGTTTTTTGGATGGAATGTCGTATAAATATCAATTAAGTCCATCTTGTTTAATGTGTCATTTAAAGCTTTGTTTCCTTGTTTATTTTCATTTTGGATGAATTGTCCATTGGTGAAAGTGGGTGTTACAGTCCCCTATTATTGTGTCACTGTCGATTTCCCCTTTTATGGCTGTTAGCATTTGCCTTAAGTATTGAAGTGCTCCTCTGTTGGGTACATAAATATTTACAATTGTTATATCTTCTTCTTGGATTGATCCCTTATTATGTTGTCCTTCCTTGTCTCTTGTAATAGTCTTTAAAGTCTCTTTTGTCTTATATGAGAATTGCTACTCCAGCTTTCTTTTGATTTCCATTTGCATGGAATATCTTTTTCCATCCCCTCACTTTCAGTCTGTATGTGTTCCTAGGTCTGAAGTGGGTCTCTTGTAGA
>NC_041222.1:39556859-39582940 GCF_002837175.3 Physeter macrocephalus | reverse complement strand
TAGAGAAGTTTCTTTAGCATTTGCTGTAAAGCTGGTTTGGTGGTGCTGAATTCTCTTAGCTTTTGCGTGTCTGTAAAGGTTTTAATTTCTCTGTCAAATCTGAATGAGATCCTTGCTGGGTAGAGTAATCTTGGTTGTAGGTTTTTCCCTTTCATCACTTTAAATATGTCCTGCCACTCCCTTCTGGCTTGCAGAGTTCCTGCTGAAAAATCAGCTGTTAACCTTATGGGCATTCCCTTGTATATTATTTGTTGCTTTTCCCTTGCTGCTTTTAATATTTTTTCTTTGTATTTCATTTTTAATAGTTTGATTAATATGTGTCTTGGCATGTTTCTCCTCAGATTTATCTTGTATGGGACTGTCTGCGCTTCCTGGACTTGATTATTTCTTTTCCCATATTAGGGAAGTTTTCAACTATAATCCCTTCAAATATTTTCTCAGTTCCCTTCTCTTTCTTTGGGACCCCTATAATTCGAATGTTGGTGCATTTAGTGTTGTCCCAGAGGTCTCTGAGACTGTCCTCAATTCTTTTCATTCTTTTTTCTTTACTCTGCTCTGCGGTAGTTATTTCCACTGTTTTATCTTCCAGGTCACTTATCCGTTCTTCTGCCTCAGTTATTCTGCTATTGATTCCTTCTAGAGAATTTTTAATTTCATTTATTGTGTTGTTCATCATTGTGTGTTTGCTCTTTAGTTCTAGTTCCTTGTTAAATGTTTCTTCTAGTTTCTCCATTCTGTTTCCAAGATTTTGGATCATCTTCACTATCATTACTCTGAATTCTTTTTCAGGTAGACTGCCTATTTCTTCTTCATTTGTTTGGTCTCGTGGGTTTTTACCTTGCTCCTTCATCTGCTGCATATTTCTCTGTCTTCTCATTTTGTTTAACTTACTGTATTTGGGGTCTCCTTTCATTAGGCTACAGGTTCACAGTTCTCGTTGTTTTTGATGTCTGCCCCCAGTGGGTAAGGTTTGTCCTGTGGTTTGTGTAGGCTTCCTGGTGGAGGGCACTGGTGCCTGTGTTCTGGTGGATGAGGCTGCATCTTGTCTTTCTGGTGGGCAGGACCATGTCCGGTGGTGTGTTTTGGGTTGTCTGTGACCTTATTATGATTTTAGGCAGCCTCTCTGCTGATGGGTGGGGTTGTGTTCCTTTCTTGCTAGTTGTTTGTCATGGCATGTCCAGCACTGGAGCTTGCTGGTTGTTGAATGGAGCTGGGTCTTAGCATTGAGATGGTGATCTCTGGGAGAACTCTCGCTGATTGATTATTATATGGGGCCAGGAGGTCTCTGGTGGTCCAATGTCCTGAACTCAGCTCTCCCACCTCAGAGACTCAGGCCTGACACCTGGCTGGAGCACCAGACCCTGTCAACCGCACAGCTGGAGTGCCTTCAGAGTTGGAGAAGCTGGCCTGCAGTGGCTCTCCTTCTGCACTGCATATTAGAATCATCTGCTTCTTCCTTGTTTTGCCCCAAAGGCAGTGTTCCACAGAGAAAAACAGTCCCCTTGAAAACAGTCACAGCTCTGAGATGGCTTTTTTTTTTACTTTGTGCTTAGTCAGGTTTCACTTGCTCACAGGGGGTCATGTGCAGAGGCCTAGCACCCGGCTCTTCCTACTGGGGTTCCTAGTTTGGAATCTAGATCCTTTTAAGTTATTATAATTTCATGACAATAATGGTATTAAAGAAACATTTGTATTTTGAATATATTTGTATATTTGAAGGTATTTGGCTATAAGAAGCCATAATATAGCTATCACTTATTGAACATACTTGCTATGTGCTAGATGGCATGGGATTAATACATCATTTTTGTTTAATTATCAGAACTACTATGAGAGCCAGGTGCTATTAATATTACCATGTCGTTTATGGGGCAGTGGGGCTTAAGGGAGGCTAAATGGTTTACCTAAGAACTCATGGCTAGTAATTAATAGACAGAGTTTGGATTCCATCCCAGGACGTTCTGACTTCTGGAGTCTGGGCTCTTGATCACAATGCTACATGGATTCTCTTAATTATTAGAAAATGAGTTTTATTACTTTGTTCCTCTTATCATGTTTTTCTATGTATAAAATAAACTAGTTCTTCTTACTTTAATAACAATTATTTTTGAGACAGTTTTTCTTTAAAAATTAACTATTGCCATTTATAAACTGATCCATTTATGAGAGTAAATGTGATACTAAATGTAACATACTGAGGTTTTTTGAAGAAAGGTGCTGGATTATTTGAAGTTGATACCATTAGTTATTTACATATTACTTATTCTTTTACTTTTATATTAGAGTGAGTTTCTGGGAATAGGGCTCAGACCCATTCACCAGTCATTTTTCTTGTATTATACACCTCTTGAAATATTTAAATTATTATATTAAATTAAATTCTTTAATTTTTGTTAACACTTTCCTCTGAAGATTTCAAGGTTCTATGTTAAGAACTTTCAGGCAATAGGAAACATTTGTTAATAGTCAGTACTTTTTTTTTTTTAGGCAAAAGACCATTTCTTTTTCATTAATAAAAGTAGATTTTGGGATGTTCAGTCAATGCCAGCTTAGGTGAGACAGTGATTGTTAGCCATAGAAGCCAACTCCTATGAGTAGAGTTAGATCTTTTGGGGCATAGTTTAGCATTTTGACTTGGGATACTGGATTGTTGGTGACAAATAATTCTTCCCCTTTACCCTTCCTGCCTAACTCTGTTATTGGAATAGCCATCAGTGTATCCATTTCTGGGACCAAGTTCCAGCCAAGCTAATGTACACAACAGAGAGAAATACCTTTTAAATGGATGGATTATGTGTCTTATCTCAAGACCTTTTTCGGGTTTAAATTCAAAATATTTTCACTGTAACTCTTTGATATGGAATGCAAGACTAAAGAAATTCACATGTGGAAATGCAAACAGACATTGATTAATCAAGATATCATCTTTTATGTAAATATATAAATAAGTTTCGGCACTGAAATGTACAACTAACACATTTTTCTCCTCTGTGGGTTTAGCCATAATTTTGGTAATATATATATTTACAAAAGAAAAATGTCTGTGTTTAGAAAAAAATAAAAATAGATTTTTGCCATTGAGAAATATATTTATATTTCTGGGTTTTGCCAACCACTGTTGGCTGTGAATTTGCTTTTCTAAATGCACAAAATATTCTTTCTTCTTATTATTATTATTTTTCTTTTTAGGCTGTTATCCAGAAGTTCCTCTATCTAGGTAGGTATATATGTCTCTATGCTAAATAAAATCTTTCTTTGTCTCTTGGGTATGCTCTCTGCATTTATTGTACCATATGTTAAGCCTTATGTGTGATTATTTGCTTTGATTCATTATATTTTTTAACATTCCTTGGCATTGAGCCCATTTATGGCACAATATTTAAAGGCACTATTTGCAATGAATACTCTTCTCTAGAACATAGTCATAAATCCTAAACTGAGGAATGGCAGGCCAAAGAGAAGAGTTCATCCTGTACCTTCTTCCTATACTCGTTCTGTAACCCCAAGTGTGCCCTAGCACATTGTATTTGTGATTGTGGTGGAGTCTTGCCACACATGCTTTTTAACGTACTCACATTCAATTTTATTCACTGAGAGAGAGAAATAAATAGTGCAGAAGATTCTACTCTTCCTCCCACTCCGTTGAGTGAGCTCTGAGTTCTGAGTGAATTTGGGGTGGGAGAGACACATGTGGTATTTCTTAAAAAAGCTCAGTTCTTGCAGGCCCTTCATCTCACCATGCTGCGTATGATTCTGGGGTGTAAAGATAAGTATTTCTTTTACACTTGGGGCTGGAAAAGGAAACCACTCACTTGAGCTGAAAGAACAGTGATTGGGGGTTGATTCAATTTTATGTGAATTCTGCTTTAGGCGTGTATTTCAGACTCTAATCCTCAAATTAGATGCAGTGTCTTCTTTTGGTCATGTCTACCTGTTCGGATTATAAACAATGATTCCTTGATTTTTCTTTCAGGAGATGACAGAAATATTGAAGAGGTGTATGTGGGTGGAAAGCAGGTGGTTCCCTTTTCGAGCTCAGTGTAAGACCCTCTGCATCTACGAGTTCTCCTGGGGTAACACAGTTCTCTGTTATCTTGTGCCCAGGCGGAGTTAGGAAGTCAAAAAACAGTACCTTGTTCTTGGGATGACTATCTCCTTCTGTGTCTAGTTACAGTATTCACTTGACAAATCGTTCAAAGGAAGTTGCACTAATTCTCAACTCTCTGGTTGGGAGGATTAAAAATTTCGCCTTTTTGAGCTGTTTAGATTTACTTTAAAGCTCAAACATAAGGGAATGTTATTACTGGTGGTGTTCTTATTATGAGATTTAAATAAAATCTATTTCACATTTGGACATGTGGAGAGAAAAGATATTCTTATAAGGTTAGATATTTTGAGCTAGTAAATGTGAAAATTAGAAAACAGAAAATGAACCAGTGAGTATATTTTTGAGGGAGAAAAAATTAGACTACGAACACACGTTGGAAAATGACTTCAGATTGTGTTTGAAAATTATATACTGAGCATACTAATTTAAAAAGAGAACTCGTTGAATTTTAAAATGTGTTTCTCGATTGACCTTGTGTTCTGGAAATATGCACTTAATGGAATTTGCATTTCAGAGATATGTTATTGTTGTGCTTTGCCTTCTTTGGGGATGAAATGTCAGAAATTGAATGCCACATGCTTTCTTAATATAGTTCTGTGCTTCAAAGTGTTTGACAGAAGTTGGGTATTAAAGATTTAAAGTTTCTTAGGAATATTATTCATATAACTACATGGCATAAATAGCTATACTTTTGTGTACTTTAAAATCACCTTAATGTATAATTGTGTGATGCTATTATTGCTTCGGTTTTATTAGAAGAGAAACAAATTTCATACTCCACTGTTGTGTAGATTGGAGTCTTTCATATATTGGGGCAAGTGCTGGGCATCCAGGAGCTGTCAAATACTAAAAGGAAGGGTTTCATTGCAATGACCCGTTCTCCCAAAGAACTATTCCATAGTTGCTGGAAATTTCATACTCAGATATCAATCTGTTAGAACTTTAAATGAAGGACAAATCCTACAAGGTAAATATTATTAAAAATCTTTAAACCTTGCATATTGAAAGTACTCTATTTTTCAATTTATCTTGTCTTTTTCATTCCTAATAATTTTCAGGACATTCGAATTTTAGGATAATGAAAAATATTTAGATGTCCTACTACTGTTTATATTAATAGGACTTAATCTGTACTAGACATCTAGAAACATTAAACAAAGCAAAGAGTGTTTTTATGCTTCCTAATGGTGTGCTTTCCCATAACCTGGAATTAAAAACAAATTATGACTTCATGATAAATCCTTAAGAAATATTGATATGAATATTATTTAAATATTATAGTTTTCTCAGTTAACTCCAAATCCTATAAACCAACAAGGAAAAGGAGTCCTTTTCTTAATATATCATAACACTCATACCTAGGTCTTAGGGCTTAGGGCTGACTCCTTATTATCACCTTATAGTAAAGAACTTTATGTAATATAGCTAACTCCATATCTGCAGAATGAAGACGAAAATTTGTTCTCTGGTACTATAAATTTTATTCTTATATAGTCATGCTAATTCAGCAGTAATTTGCTCAGTCTCTGGCCCCTCACCCCTGGAGAAACACTTCTAGACTTGGGTATACCCTACACCTAAAGATAGAACAAATTCTTGGTC
The DNA here is from genome assembly GCF_002837175.3 of Physeter macrocephalus. Lineage (NCBI taxonomy): Eukaryota > Metazoa > Chordata > Mammalia > Artiodactyla > Physeteridae > Physeter > Physeter macrocephalus. The sequence goes on along the minus strand of NC_041222.1, from coordinate 39,577,230 downwards.
TTATTTAAAAAGCAGAAACAAAAAACAGAGTTTGTGCTGTGAGATATTAAGTAACTCAGTAAACCCAGTTTCCAGTCTCAGTCTCTCTATTTCTAGAATTCCTAATTCCTGAGCCATGTCAAAGATGCCCCACCAGATTTCTTTCCATTTCTCTATAGTGCCGGTAGCTATTTTCTGCTCTATCTCCCCAGTCCCTGCCAAAGGAACTTGGTTACCTAGTTTCTAACCCACATGAGTGGGCTTAGGAATTTGGAATGACATGTACAAGATCCAGTAATAGGTAGAAGCTGTTCTTAGCCTTTGCAAGATCCTACACTTTTACCTTCCGTAAGGGTGCACATTTTGATGTTGAACATCAACTTTCATTTAGATTTAGGACTTACATGCAGTAAATATAAATAAGTGTGGCATCAGAAGCAGGAATAATGGCCATATACAACCAATCTGTCAAATGTTAAGTTTAGCCCTGATAATATGTTAAGACCTGAATATTTTTTCTAGTACGAATAGAATGTGCTGAAATGTTTACATGTACTTTGATCTCCCTGCATTACTTATAACTTATGTGTTTTATTTCCCAGAGTGCAGTGTTGCTGAATGTTGCATATGCTTTTTGTGGTACTGCAGGCATTAGCCATACACGTGCCCAGATGTTCTGCACTTTGAAATGTTGCCTTTGCTTAATGTGGGTTGACTTTCTGAATTGCAGAAAGGCAGTATTCCAAGCCAATCCTATTTGTCACTTTATGTTTGAATATTTTGCTCTCTGACAGGAAAGGAAGAATTAAAACATCTTCTCAGCCCCCTCACCCTACTCTGCACTATTTGCCTCAGGTTTCATGACATTTTTAATGGAATACACTTTAACAGGTAAAAACATATTCAATAGTAGTGACTATCATACATTTTAAAATATTTTTGCAACCAGAACACAAAAGCAGGCTAATCAGCCAACATGAATTTAATTTTCAAAAGAGAGTAAAATGTAGGACTAGAACAGGAAAGGTTGTCCTAGTAATTGTAAACTGAGACCAGGAAACTCTGCCCCTTATTTATTCTCCCAGCTTCTTCTGATTTAATTGTCAAAAGTTTTAGAATCCAAGAGAATATCTTGGAATAAGCGTCCTTCATGCTAGGAGGAGGTCTTTCTAAATTAATATTATGAGCATTGAACCCCATTGCATCTCTTTTAATTTTTGTGAGAATTCTGCACGGTCAAGAAAGGAAGGCAGTGGGGAAGCACCCCTGTTATGCTTAGCTGATTTGAAGTGTGCCCTTGAATATCCCTGTTGGCAGCTACAGTTGAGATCTCAGAAGGGAAACAATGGCTGTGAGATCCAGCAATGTATTTTGAATCTTCATTCCCTTCCAGACTCTTCCTATTTTTAATTTTTTCACCTCAGAACCAGACATATGGAAAGCTTTAAAGGCAAGCCGGAAGGCACATTGTGTCAATTCTACACGTGTGCTATACACGGAAGATATCCCGAGTTGGATGCTCCTCTAGGCTGCTGGACAGAGATGATGATGCCGGAAGCAATCACATGCTTTCTTTTTCTTTTAAAGAGTGTTCTGAGTTATTAAAAGGTAAACTACAAAATATGTCATGGGCAATGTCTTGAAGAAATTTTAAACTGGTGGATTTTTGTTAATTTTTAAGGTTTTTATTTCTTCGCAATTTCAGATCTACTTAGCCACTTTAGGTATGACTTTGGACCCTGACACTTTTTTAATGTCTCTAAAGCATGGAAAGAAGTGCAGAAATGTACAGACACGTATTAGAAACCTTGGCATTGGTCCCATGCATGTTTTCACGCCCAACCCCTCCTTCCTTTCCCTCCTACAGTCCTGAGTGTGAGAGATCAAGAGGTGAGGAGTTAATTTGTAAATCTGGTACAAATTGAGTGAAATGCAAAAGTTGAACAGGCCAATGATGAAACTAAATGTAAATTCCAAGATGGTTTCCACAGTCCACCGGATTCAAGTGACTTGAGTAACAGCCATTATGTGGCAGTGATTGAGGTGTTCACTTCCTACTCAAAAGCCTGTCAGAAAGCATTCTTTATTGAAAACCACCTTACATTGTGTTAAACTTCTGATCGCTGCTCTTAAAAATATATATACATATGTATTCATGGGAACATTTTTTCTCAATATTTGTATGATTTGCTTATTGTTCCTGTGCTGAGTGAGCTCCTTTGTGCTTCAGACAGAAATAAACAAGATTTTGTGTTTATGTGTTTTTGTTGTTGTGAGTTCCATCAATCTGATAGAAGGGGGATTAATCTTAAAGTGGTTTCTCCTTTTAACGTGAATTTTAAGATTGAAGGGGGTCAACTGTCTGGTGATGGATGGAAACTAAAATTTTTGATGGTGAGCATGCTGTAGTGTATGCAGAAGTAGAAATACAATGTTGTACACATGAAACTTATATAATGTTATAAACCAATGCTATCTCAATAAGAAAAAAAGAAATATCATAAGACTGAAAAAAATAGAATATTTAGCTGTGGGCCAACATGTATCTTCTATCCTATAATAGCCACTATACACAACTTTTAAAAACTAAGCTATAGCTATAATGTTCTGCTCTTTAGAATCAGATTACTGTTGCCTTTGATTTAAGCATAGTTGATATTTCTTATTTTTTAAGCCACAACCCAGAGTGAGACATGCACTTTTAACATCAAGAATTAGTTCACACATACACATGTGCATGAGCATTTAAAACAAATGTCTCACAAAATGATACTTTCCCTATCTGTGATACCCTGGGCTATTTCTCATTCTATTCTATTCTCTGTAATTTTTAAAATGCTGATAGCGAATTTCCCACTTGGTATCTTGAACCTCTAATGGGTTATCACCAGCAGTGAGGAAGCAGTTTCCAGTGTCATTTGAACTGTATACCTTAAGTCTCCATGACTTCATTCTGTGATTTGGCCATGACATGAGGGCCTGCCTTAGAATCATGAGGATTAAATAAAATAATATATAGCCAGCACTTAAGATAGCAGCTGGGACAAAGTGAGTGCTCACTGTATGGTAGTTATTATTTTTAAAATGAATACAAACTGAACAGAAATAAAAATAATTTAAAATGTGTTTTTTCTCAGTTTAGTTTTTAGAATTGAAATCAAGTGGTGTTAAGGATCTCTCTGTACATAAAAATATTCTCTAAGGATTAAATCTGATTTTTTCCGGCACTGTTCGGCACTATGTTCATTATTTTTTATTTATAACAAGAAGCCTATGGGAGTAGTAGATTTGGTCTATAAATTCTCCCTTAATGTTCTGAGAAACTTACTAAGCATCTTTTTTTTTCTCCTAAGAAACAACTTAGTCATAATACCCAGAAGACAATGTTCATGTGCATTATGTATAGCAATAAAGTCTGCCTAATTTAATTTGCACAATGTAGGCCAGAGTTCTGTAATGGGTACTTAATAGACAAAAACAAATTACTGCATGGATTTAAATAAAATAAGGTTTAGACATGAAATATATATAACTGCCAGTAGCAAAAAGGACCTGTAGTAGGGTATTTTAAGACTCCATGAAAAGGCACTCAAAGGAACTGGGCCCACAAGCAGTTAGTTGTCACTAACAAGGAGTAGGGTTATTTTTTCAAACCCTGTTTTTAAATGGGATAAGCGAAGTATTCTCTGTTCTTTGAAATGACAGAACATTATTTTAAAGTACAATTAACTTTTTTTCACTAATTCAGACTCATCTCCTTTTACCATCAAGGCTGCCTACACTATCATTGTAAAGTTACATTACATTAAATTTGTCATACTCCTTGAATTTTTTCATGCTTCTATATTAGTAATATCTATATTTCAGCCTGGAAAGAGAGAGAGAGGTGGCTAAAAAAGCATTCTCTATGGCAAAAACTTTGTAGAGAAATTTTTCAGTGGTAACTCAGAAAAAATAAAACATTTTTGCCCCAAGGTAAAAAGTGCTAAAATATGAACAGATATCATAGAATTTCTCAAGTCACTGGGGCCCTCCTCAATTGCCTAGATTCTGCTCACCCCTATAGGGAATGAAGCAAACATTTGTTTCCCTATTTTTAGAAAGAAAGCTCAAAGTCATAGCAGTAAAATCTAACATAAGAGAAATAAAGACCCTAGAAAGATTACCATTTATTCAGATGATAAGAGGTTCTCATGCACTTGCTTAAAAACCTAAACTTGAAGCTTCACTGTGAAGTTAATTTCTGTCCTTTTAATCCTGGATAGTCTCCACATCAGACTTTTGTTTTACTGCTGTTGAATAAAGCCGAGATCCATAAATGAGTAAACAAAGGAAGAATTTTACTCTTGATTTTTTTCATGACTAAATTTGCTTCCTGGAGCACTTGAGAGACCTTAAAGAGCTTTCATGTTTTCTTTCTCTTTCTGCAAGAGTTGATTCCATCCACACCTGAGCTGGGGAATAAATGCAGAGATGTCTTTGTGCTTGGAAAGCACTTTGAAAACATTGACTGAAGCACATGAACAGACAAAGACATGAGAGGCTTTTGTTATTTCAAAGGATAACTTAAGAGGCTCAGAAAAAGCAGCACACATACTTCTTTCAATTCATGAACACTTTCCTCCTGGCTGAACTATGAAAGATGAATCGGGCTTTGAAAATTATGTATTCTGGATTAATTCATATAACCACAACAAACCCTTCAGTATCACAAACATGTCCCCGCCTGGTATACACTCAGTAAAATCTCATGGCAAAGTTTTGGTAGTGTGCATGTAAAAGAGAAGCTATCGAGTTTGGGTTGTTTGTGGTTGCTGTTTTACGCTCAGTGATAGATCTGTTGACGTCCAGGACAACTGCACAATCTCTTTTGAGTGGATTATTTACTGTAACTTATAGAGGGAAAAAGACACCATTATGAAAAAACCTGTACAAAATCTTCATGTTCCCTATAAAATTAATGCCCAGGTAAGAAAGAAGTCAACATAAATGCATATACAACCTTCATCTAATGTCATTTGTGGTACTGTAGACCATTTAACATGGCATAATTGATTCTAAAGGAAATCAGAATTGGCTCACCTCCTCTCACGAGCACACCAAAATCACAACTAATTGCTGAACAACCATCAATAAAAAAAGACTGGAACCTACTAAAAAAAGATATTCTACATCCAAAGACATAAAGAAGAAACCACAAGAGACTCAATATAATCAAATCCCATACCACCCGGGTGGGTGGCCCACAAACTGGGGAATAATTATATTGCAAAAGATCTCCCACAGGACTGAGAGCTCTGAGTCCCACATTAGGCTCCCCAGCCGAGGGGTCTGGCATCAGGAGGAGGAGCCCCCAGAGCATTTGGCTTTGAAGGCCAGTGGGGCTTGATTGTAGGAGCTCCACAGGACTGAGGGAAACAGAGACTACACTCAAGGAGGGTGCACACAAGGTCTCATGCACATCAGGACCCAGAGCAAAAGCAATGACTTCATAGGAGCCTGGGCCAGATTTATCTGCTGGTCTTGCAGGGCCTGCTGGGGAGGTGGGGTGGGGGGCAGCCATGGATCTCTCTGGGGTCATAAAATATGGTGGTGGAAACAGCAGGGAGCGCACATCTACTTGAACTCTTCCTAGAAGCAGACATAACTGCTTGGATCATTAGCAACAAGACCTGGCCTCACCCAATGGCCTGTAGGCTCCAGTGCTGGGACGCCTCAGGCCGAACAATCAACAGGACAGGAACACAGACCCACCCATCAGCAGACAGGCTGCCTAACAGTAAAGACAGTCATCAAATCACAAGAGAACAAAAGAGGAAAGGGAAAAAATGACCTCCAGAAACAAAAAGCAATAAGAACATACATATCAATAATTACCTTAAACATAAACGGATTAAATGCTCCAATGAAAAGACATAGACTGGCTGAATAGCTACAAGAACAAGACTCATATATATGCTGTCTACAAGAGACCCACTTCAGATCTAGGGACACATACAGACTGAAAGTGAGGGGATGGAAAAGGTATTCCATGCAAATGGAAATCAAAAGAAAGCTGGAATAGCAATACACATATCAGACAAAATAGACTTTAAACACTGTTACAAAAGACAAAGAAGGAGACTACATAATGATCAAGGAATCAATCTAAGAAGAAGATATAACAAATGTAATTATACATGCACCCAACATAGGAGCACCTCAATACATAAGGCAAATGCTAACAGCCATAAAAGGAGAAATTGAGAGTAACACAATAATAGTGAGGGACTTTAACAACCCACTTTCAAAATGGACAGATCATCCAGACAGAATATCAATAAGGAAACACAGGCCTTAAATGACACATTAGATCAGATGGACTTAATTGATACTTACAGAGCATTCCATCCAAAAGCAGCAGAATACACATTCTTTTCAATTGCACATGGAACACTCTCTGGGATAGATCACAGGCTGGGCCACAAAACAAGTCTTGGTAATTTAAGAACATTGAAATCATATCAATCATCTTTTCCAAACACAACACTATGAGATTAAAAATCAACTACAAAAAAAAAAAAAACCTGTAAACACACACACACACACACACACACACACACACACACACAGAAACGTGGAGGCTAGAGAATATGCTACTAAACAACGAATGAATCACTGAAGAAATCAAAGAGGAAATCAAAAAATACCTAGAGACAAATGAAAATGAAAACAGGACAATCCAAAACCTATGGGATGCAGCAAAATCAGTTCTAAGATGAAAATTTATAGTAATACAAGCTTGCCTCAAGAAACAAGAAAAATCTCAAATAAATGACCTAACCTTACATCTAAAGAACAAACAAAACCCAAAGTTAGTAGAAAGAAATAATAAAAAATCAGAGCAGAAATAAATGAAATAGAGATGAAGAAAACAATAGAAAAGATCAATGAAACTAAAATCTGGGTCTTTGAAAAGATAAACAAAATTGATAAACCTCTAGCCAGACTCATCAAGAAAAAAAAGGGAGAGGGCCCAAAACAATAAAATTAGAAATGCAAAAGAAGTTACAACCAACACCACAGAAATACAAAGGACCATAAGAGACAACTACAAGTAACTGTATGCCAATAAAATGGACAACCTAGAAGAAATGGACAAATTCTTAGAAAGGTACAATCTCCCAAGACTGAACCAGGAAGAAACAGAAAATATGAACAGACCAATCACAAGTACTGAAATTGAGTCTGTGATTTAAAAACTCCCAACAAACAAAAGTCCAGGACAAGAAGGCTTCACAGGTGAATTCTACCAAACATTTAGGAAGAGTTAACACCTATCCTTCTGAAACTATTCCAAAAAATTGCAGAGGAAGGAACACTTCCGAACTCATTCTATGAGGCCACCATCACTTTGATGCCAAAATCTGACAAAGATACCACAAAAAAGAAAATTACAGGCCAATATCAGTGACGAATATAGACGCAAAAATCCCCAACAAAATACACACAAATCGAATCCAAGAATACATTAAAAGGATCATACACCATGATCAAGTGGGATTTATCCCAGGGTTGCAAGAATTTTTCAATATCCACAGATCAATCAGTGTGATACACCACATTAACAAATTAAAGAATAAAAACCATACGATCATCTCAATAGATGCAGAAAAAGCCACTGATAAAATTTCACATCCATTTATGATAAAAACTCTCCAGAGTAGGAATAGAGGGAACATACCTCAACATAATAAAGGCCATGTATGACAAACCTACAGCTAACATCATAATCAATGGTGAAAAGCTGAAAGCATTTCCTCTAAGATCAGGAACAAGGCAAGGAGGTCCACTCTCACCAGTTTTATTCAACATAGTTTTGAAAGTCCTAGCTACAGCAATCAGAGAAGGAAAAGAAATAAAAGGAATCCAAAGGAAAAGAAGACATAAAACTGTCACTATTTGCAGATGACATGACACTATACAGAGAAAATCCTAAAGATGCTACCAGAAAACTACTAGAGCTCATCAATGAATTTGGTAAGGTTGCAGGATACAAAATTAATATGCAGAAATCTGTTGCATTTCTATACACTAACAATGAAAGATAAGAGAAATTAAGGAAATAATCCCATTTACCACTGCATCAAAAAGAATAAAATACCTCTGAATAAATCTCCCTAACGAGCCACTTTGAAAACTACACAATGCTGAGGAAGAAATTGAAGATGACACAAACAGATGGAAAGATATACCTATACCGTGTTCTTGGATTGGAAGAGTCAATATGTCAAAATGACTATACTACCCAAAATAATCTACAAATTTAATGCAATCCCTGTCGAACTGCCAAAGACGTTTTTTTGTTTTGTTTTGTTTTTGCGGTATGCGGGCCTCTCACTGTTGTGGCCTCTCCTGTTGCGGAGCACAGTCTCCGGATGCGCAGGCTCAGTGGCCATGGCTCACAGGCCCAGCCGCTCTGCAGCATGTGGGATCTTCCCGGACCAGGGCACAAACCCGTGTCCCCTGCATCGGCAGGCAGACTCTCAACCACTGCGCCACCAGGGAAGCCCCAAAGACATTTTTCACAGAACTAGAACAAAAAATTTTTTAATTTGTATGGAGACACAAAAGACCCTAAGTAGCCAAAGCAATCCTGAGAAAGAAAAACAGAGCTGGAGGAATCAGGCTCCCTGACTTCAGACTATACTACAAAGCTACAGCCATCAAAACAGTATGGTGCTGGCACAAAAACAAATACCGATCAATGGAACAGGATAGAAAGCCCAGAAATAAACCCACACCACCACCGTAAATTAACCTATGACAAAGGAGGCAAGAATACAGAATGGAGAAAAGACAGCCTCTTCAATAAGTGTTGCTGGGAAAACTGGACAGCTACATGTGAAAGAATGAAATTAGAACACTCTCTAACACCATGCACAAAAATAAACTCAAAATGGATTAAAGACCTCAATATAAGACCAGATACTATAAAACTCTCAGAGGAAAACATAGGCAGAACACTCTTTGACATAAATTGCAGCAACATCTTTTTGGATCCACCTCCTAGAGTAATGAAAATAAAAACAAAAATAAACAAATAGGACCTAATAAAACGTAAAAGCTTTTGCATAGCAAAGGAAGCCATAAACAAAATGAAAAGGCAACCCACAGAATGGGAGAAAATATTTGCAAATGATGCAACTGACAAAGGATTTAATTACAAACAGCGCATGCAGCTCAATATCAAAAAAAAACAAACAACCCAATCAAAAAATAGGCAGAAGACCTAAATAGACATTTCTCCAAAGAAGATACACAGATCGCCAAAAAGCTCATGAAAAGATGCTCAACATCACTAATTATTAGAGAAATGCAAATCAAAACTGCAATGAGGTATCACCTCACACTGGTCAGAATCACCATCATTAAAAAGTCTACAAACAATAAATGCTGGAGAGGGTGTGGAGAAAAGGGAACCCTCCTACACTGTTGGTGGCAATGTAAATTGGTACAGCCACTATGTAGAACAGAATGAAGGTTCCTTAAAAAACTAAAAATACAAAAAAAACCCCAAAACTAAAAATACAGCTGGGCGTATATCCAGAGAAAAGCATAATTTGAAAGGATGCATGCACACTGATGTTCATTGCAGCACTATTTACAATAGCCAGGACAGGACATGGAAGCAACCTAAATGCCCATCGACAGATGAATGGATAAAGAAGATGTGGTACATATATACAATAGAATATTACTCAGCCATTGAAAAGAATGAAATAATGCCATTTGCAGCAACATGGATGGACCTAGAGATTATCATACTAAGTGAAGTAAAACAAAGAAAGACAAATATCATATGATATTGCTTTTATGTGGAATCTAAAGAGATGATATTAATGGACTTACTTACACAACAGTAAAAGATTCCCAGACTTCGATAACAAACTTATTGTTACCAAAGGGGAAAGGTGTGTGTGTGTGGGTGGGGATAAATTAGCAGTTTGGGATTAACATATACACACTACTATATATAAAATAGATAACCAACAAGGACCTACTGTTAGAGCACAGGGAACTCTACTCAATATTCTGTAATAACCTATATGGGAAAAGAAACTGGAAAAGAAACATTGTATGTATATGTATAACTGAGCCACTTTGCTGTACACCTGAAACTAACAACACTGTAAATCAACTATACCCCAATATAAAATAAAAATTAAATTAAAAAAAAATAAGAAAATGGTGGCACATTCCTCCCAAAGAAGGACCTGCTCCCTCTGCAGGGGCAGCCACACTTGATTCCATGGATTGGAGACCAACTGCAGGACAACCTTGGGAGCCATAAGCTGAATATGGCAGGGTCATGTGATGGAAGGAGCCTGGGTCACAAGTGAGCAGTGGAAGAGCGTGTCCCCAATCTGGGAGTACATGGATTGAAAGAGGACAAACTGGCCCCACAGAAAATCCATGAAGTGTTAAGACATTGCCATTCAGATAGTGAAATCCAGATCTGTTAGTTTATACCTTGGCTGAGTCCTTTCAGTGCTCTCCCCCCTGCACCACTGGACAGACCAAACACCAAGCAGGGGCAGCAGGAGGGGAGCCTCCAGGTGAGAAAGAGCCCTGTGACCTTTGCAGGCAGGATCAGGCTTCCCTGCTACCAAAGGAAACTTGAACTTAGGAGAATGAGTCGAGTCCTCCACCACAGCGTGCCCCATCATTACTTCCTGACCTGCTCATGGGCAGAGAATAGGTAGTGACATGGCACTGCTTTGATCTCCTAGTCTTCCTGGCACCTGGTCAGAGTGGTCAGAGCTCAGGCTGGTTTCCTCTGCTTGCAATCAGTGTTTCCACTTGCCCAATGCACTGGATACATAATTGTACTTTCTTTTTGTGCAGAATCATGAGCAGAGCCAAGTTAGAGACACTGTTTTATAGAACCCAACCCCCAGCCTACTGATGGTCTGTCTTGTTTGCCAGGCACTTGTTTGGATTAGCAGGGAGACACTCCACACGGTTCCTTGTGGTCAGTTGTGGCCCACAGGTATTGGCAACTGGAGACCGAGTGGTGGTCCCTTTGGAGTCATGGAAGGCCTGATGACGGCCACAAAAATGTCTGCCCAGCCTGTTCTGGAGGTGCTGTTCAGTGCTCTGGTGATGGTGTATGAATGCTTGAGCCAAGGCGTGGGTCTCTGGAAGATTCTGGTATCTCCTATCCTGATTGTTGTTATAAAAAAAGAGTCAACATACTTTAAGGAGCTAGTAAAAAGAGCTAATAAAAGAATTTTTGCTCAGGTTGAAGAATGTTGTAACGTCCATGAGAGGATCAGACTGATTCCACAAACCGATGGAGCCCTCAAGTCACCTGGAGAGGAGGCCAGTCCTCTGAATCACACACTGAATTTGGCAGCATTTAGTAAATATCCAAACAGGTTCACGTCTTTATTTGAGGACACTGTAGACCCTCTCCAAAAAGAACAGAAAAGTGAACCCCCAAAACTTTCATTTCATGGAGTAATGATGGCTGGACTTCAAGGACAGACAAAACCACTTGAAGATGCATTAAAATCCTGTCGCTCCCTGGTGACTGATGCCAAAAACATCCTGAAAGCATCTCAGAAGAATGCAGAGCAATTTCGGAGGGAAATCATGGATGGTCTGGATAAAAATACTAATTTTCAGGAAGGCCTGTAACTGCTTTTCCAAAGAGCTGCCAGGTGGAAGGAAAGAGTGCAAGAATTGAAGGAATAGGAAAAAAATATCTGAGGACTTGAATACGTGAATGAAACAAGTTGTAAACGATAAGGAGAGCCAGTCAAAATATCTAAAACTACACACAGAAAGCATTTTATGTTGGCAACTTGATATTAGACCAAAAGAGTAAATCAGAAAATGGAGATCACCTAGACTATGAATCAGTTGATTTGAAGAAACTCACTGATGCTGTTTACTTAAAAAGGCTTGAAGGACAAAGTCAAGGACACATTTTTGAATTTTGTGAAGATAATCAACTGAATAAAGAGCACATGGTCAAATAAAAAGTCATCAGCTTGAGGAAGCATATTTACAGCTTAAAAATTCACACCTTCGAAATGAAATCTAAAAGCTTCAGCTGAAACTTCAAATACTCCTTGAACTACCCCAAGAACGTAATGTAACTTCACAGAAAATCAACTGAGGAGGGAGTTAAACACTTAAATAGAGAAGAAACTTCCCAAAGTGAATGAAAACATCAGCTATCTACATCAGAAGTGTGACTCCTACAGGCAGATAGCAGCAGACTTGGAGAACGAATCAGAAAGAACCATTTCCTTCCATCAAAGATGGATTATTATTATTATTATTATTTTTTTTTTTCGGTAAGCGGGCCTCTCACTGCTGCGGCCTCTCCCGTTGCGGAGCACAGGCTCCGGACGCGCAGGCCCAGCGGCCACGGCCCACGGGCCCAGCCGCTCCGTGGCACGTGGGATCCTCCCGGACCGGGGCATGAACCCGCGTCCCCTGCATCGGCAGGCGGACTCCCAACCACCGCGCCACCAGGGAAGCCCCAAAGATGGATTATTAATCATGAGGAAAAAAAAGCACAAGGAGGTTGGTTGGTAGCTCTGTTGACTGAGAGAAAGTTCAACGAGCTAAGCAAAGAATATGGTCACAAGGACAAAAACTGGCTGATGCCGAGTTCAGATCCCAGCTTTTCCCCAGTGGCTCCCCCACTGTTCCACATGCAGCCCTGGGCAGAGGCCTGAGAGGGTCAGAGAATCCCCTGGACCATCAGCTCCCTGAAAACAAGAATTAAGCTGTGAGGACTCAGGGATCTGGGTCACCTGCAGATTTGATTCAGGTTTGCAGCAGGTGATTCCCAAATATCTACAACCACAATCTGACTGTTTTCTCTCTTTGAGTAGAATAATTTTTATTTACCTTTTTAGTTTAACTGCTGTTATTTAATTAATGCTACATTTGTTCTTACTGCCGAAAACAGTATTTTCCAAATACAGACAGTTTAAATATAATTCTTATGGATACTGTATTCCCACTTCAATTTTATTTCCTCTAGAATCAGATGGTGTAAGTATTTTATTTTGATTGAAATTAAAAGTCCACTATACTAAACCATAATTGAGGGAGGTTTGACATCACTGGATGAAGACATTTGAAACAATAAAGATCACTTCTATATGCTATGAGTTTTTATTAAATATCTATAAAAGTTACTTAATATTTATTTCAAATAAGTTTTAATTGGTTTTAAAAACAATGAAAAAAACCCCACAGAAGACCTAAATAACAACACTCCCAGCTAAACTTAGCAATATTTTTCTTAGTTTAATCCTAAATTTACTGGTTATTTTAGGGGAATTAACATTTTGCAACCATTTATTTCTTTTGTAACTTTTCTAACTTTCCCTAGCCTTTATTTTGCTTAAGATATTCTTTGCTGTTTAAATACTTCTAAATTGTATGCAGTCAAAAAAGTCTTCATTTATGAAAAGAAAATTGCATGTGCTCTCCTGCCAGCAGGCAGTCATTGCTGAACTGTCCCTTACAAAAGGTGACAGTCATTTCCTCCACACAGGATGCTCTACTGTGAGACCCCATCCCTACCACCACAGATGATTGGCCAAGTATTTGTATTTGATCCAAGCTATACCAATCCAATGATCTCTCCCTAGAATTAGAATTCAGACCTAAATAAGCTAAGTGGGTTTATTGCTGGAGCCATAATGGCATTATATTCAGAGGCTGAGTATATATTTCCATTTGGGAATGGATGTTTAAAGCCATCAATGAGCCAGATGAGTAAGCAGATTCAGCCTGTAGAGAGAAGTAGAGCAGGGCAGACCTGTGCATAGAAGCAAAGACAAGAGACCACGTGGCCCCAGAAGACAGCAGCTGTGTTGGCCCCTTGATATCGTTTTTTCACCTCAATTAAGGCTCCCAAAACGCCTGTGTATACTTCCTTGTCATTGTATTAAATTCTCTTTGGCTTTTTTTTTTTTTTTTTTTTTGGTAACCATACTTTTTTTTTGTTGTTTTTTGGCATAAATAAGAAGCATTTATTTCTTACAGTTCTGGACACTGGAAGTCCAAGATCAGAGTGCCATCATAGTTGGGTTCTGGTGAGAACCCTTCTGATTACAGACAGCTAATTTCTCACTGTATCCTTTTTTTTTTTTTTAACATCTTTATTGGAGTATAATTGCCTTACGATGGTGTGTTAGTTTCTGCTTTATAACACAGTGAATCAGCTATACATATACATATATCCCCATATCTGAATAATTTTTATTTACCTTTTTAGTTTAACTGCTGTTATTTAATTAATGCTACATTTGTTCTTACTGCCGAAAACAGTATTTTCCAAATACAGACAGTTTAAATATAATTCTTATGGATACTGTATTCCCACTTCAATTTTATTTCCTCTAGAATCAGATGGTGTAAGTATTTTATTTTGATTGAAATTAAAAGTCCACTATACTAAACCATAATTGAGGGAGGTTTGACATCACTGGATGAAGACATTTGAAACAATAAAGATCACTTCTATATGCTATGAGTTTTTATTAAATATCTATAAAAGTTACTTAATATTTATTTCAAATAAGTTTTAATTGGTTTTAAAAACAATGAAAAAAACCCCACAGAAGACCTAAATAACAACACTCCCAGCTAAACTTAGCAATATTTTTCTTAGTTTAATCCTAAATTTACTGGTTATTTTAGGGGAATTAACATTTTGCAACCATTTATTTCTTTTGTAACTTTTCTAACTTTCCCTAGCCTTTATTTTGCTTAAGATATTCTTTGCTGTTTAAATACTTCTAAATTGTATGCAGTCAAAAAAGTCTTCATTTATGAAAAGAAAATTGCATGTGCTCTCCTGCCAGCAGGCAGTCATTGCTGAACTGTCCCTTACAAAAGGTGACAGTCATTTCCTCCACACAGGATGCTCTACTGTGAGACCCCATCCCTACCACCACAGATGATTGGCCAAGTATTTGTATTTGATCCAAGCTATACCAATCCAATGATCTCTCCCTAGAATTAGAATTCAGACCTAAATAAGCTAAGTGGGTTTATTGCTGGAGCCATAATGGCATTATATTCAGAGGCTGAGTATATATTTCCATTTGGGAATGGATGTTTAAAGCCATCAATGAGCCAGATGAGTAAGCAGATTCAGCCTGTAGAGAGAAGTAGAGCAGGGCAGACCTGTGCATAGAAGCAAAGACAAGAGACCACGTGGCCCCAGAAGACAGCAGCTGTGTTGGCCCCTTGATATCGTTTTTTCACCTCAATTAAGGCTCCCAAAACGCCTGTGTATACTTCCTTGTCATTGTATTAAATTCTCTTTGGCTTTTTTTTTTTTTTTTTTTTTGGTAACCATACTTTTTTTTTGTTGTTTTTTGGCATAAATAAGAAGCATTTATTTCTTACAGTTCTGGACACTGGAAGTCCAAGATCAGAGTGCCATCATAGTTGGGTTCTGGTGAGAACCCTTCTGATTACAGACAGCTAATTTCTCACTGTATCCTTTTTTTTTTTTTTAACATCTTTATTGGAGTATAATTGCCTTACGATGGTGTGTTAGTTTCTGCTGTATAACAAAGTGAATCAGCTATACATATACATATATCCCCATACCTCCTCACTCTTGCGTCTCCCTCCCACCCTCCCTATCCACCCCTCTAGGTGGTCACAAAGCACCAAGCTGATCTCCCTGTGCTATGCGGCTGCTTCCCACTAGCTATCTATTTTATATTTGGTAGTATATATATGTCCATGTCACTCTTGCACTTTGTCCCAGCTTACCCTTCCCACCCCATCTGTCCTCAAGTCCATTCTCTACGTCTGCATCTTTATTCCTGCCCAGCCCCTAGGTTCTTCAGAACCTTTTTTTTTTTTAGATTCCATATATATGTGTTAGCATACGGTATCTGTTTTTCTCTTTCTGACTTACTTCACTCTGTATGACAGACTCTAGGTCCATCCACCTCACTACAAATAACTCAATTTCATTTCTTTTTATGGCTGAGTAATATTCCATTGTATATATATGCTGCATCTTCTTTATCCATTCATCTGTCGACAGACACTTAGGTTGCTTCACTTATTGTTTGTAGATTTTTTGATGATGGCCATTCGACTGGTGTGAGGGGACACTTCATTGTAGTTTCGATTTGCAGTTCTCTAATGATTAGTGATGTGGAGCATACTTTCATGTGTTTGTTGGCAAACTGTATATTTTCTTTGGAGAAATGTCTATTTAGATCTTCTGCGCATTTTTGGATTGTGTTGTTGTATCTTTACACAGCACAAAAAGCAAGAGAGTTCTTTGGGGTCCTTTTTTTTTTTTAAAGAGTATTAATTCCATTCATGAGGTTGGCACCCTCATGACCCCTAATCATCTCCCAAAGGCCCCACCTCCTAATACCATCACACTGGAGAGTAGGATTTCAACATATGAATTTTGAGGAATGCAAAAATTCAGTCAATAACAATATGGTTGATCAGTCTGACTCAAAATATCAACTTTTTGTAGTAAATGATTACAAGGTAGCTCAAAAGTCCAGCTTTAGTATAAAAGAAGATCTAACACTGTAGCCCAGAGGTGATCTCTTTCAATCATTTTTTTTTAAATTTTTTAATTTAATTTTATTTATTTTTTATACAGCAGGTTCTTATTTGTCATCTGTTTGACACATATTAGTGTATATATACAACTCTTGAATAAAGACCTGCCTGCCATTACAATGGGATTTTAAAATTCCTTCTGAGGCAACTGTTATGCTGGCACACATTTCTTAAGGACAGTGAGGGGGTTGAGGGGTGGGGGTGGGGCGTAATCAGGGGTTTCTTCTGCCATTTTGACAAGTTAGAGTTAACAGTCTTCACTGGTAAGGTGAAATAAGCTTCTGTTACCACAGTCAGTTGGTCTGCTTACCCTATTAGTATTCTTTATGTTTCCACCTATGAAATAAGCCTCTGCACTTAAATAGCTGCCACCTGCTGCCTACTTCTCAGTTACACACCAATAGTAGCTGAATCTCTCTTAACAGTTTATAAGGGGAGGGAACAAGTGATTTATGCAGTGGACTCTGCAGTCCTTGATAGGGTGGCACCAGTTTCCCAGAGGTAGGACATCCCAACCAGATGTACTCCCCACTCTGAGGAGGAACAGATTTTTCTGACTTCCTCTCCTACTTTTCTTTTAAAAGTGAAAAGTAAAACCAAGATTGAGTTAATAACAATAGCAAACAGTGTGTGCTTTGCCGGGAAGGAAAAAATTTTCCTCTACAGACATGAGAGAGATTAACAGGATTAACAGGAGAAAATCAAACAAAAAGTTCAATAACATGTATACATGAGAGAGAGCCAGAAAAACTGAGTAACTCGCCAAAATGAAAGAATACATACGATTATTTCAAAGTGAATGAAACTGGCTATTTGGTACAAGATGTAAATTGGTATTTTTCAAGTACAAGTTGAGATTGGAAAGCGATCCAAGAAGATGGAGATACTGTTTAACCAGTGTACCACCTAGTGGCCAAAGCTTGAACAGATTGCTCTGTGAAACAATCAAGGTCTCCCTCCAAAAGGGCCAAGGTGCAGAGGATAAAAGAGGCTAAATTAATTTTATCGTGATACGCAGAAGAATAGAAATTCATAATTTTACTAAAGGCTTAAAACAATAAAAGAATATTTAGAGTATTATTTTTCTAGTAGGAAGTTAGACTTTCTTTTTTCCTGTACAAGGAAATTAATAAATAATTTCTTAGGTTGAACCCAGACTCTATAATAGACCATGCATAAAGAAAATTATATTCTTGATGCAAACAAATATCATTTACTTACTGTCCTTAATGAAGACAATTTCACAAAGAAAAAAATGAAACACAACCATGATATCCCAAATCGCTTACCTGAATCACTTTAGTACTTAGAAGATAAAAGGCAAAGATTTGTCCATCAAAAGGAATCTTCCTTGGGGAAATACTGCAAAATGATGAAATTCCATGGGCATCCTGAAGTTGGCTTAAGAAGTAAGGATGTAGTAAAAACTGTTTTACACGTTCACCATAATAAAATTCAACAACACTGCCTAGAATTTGCTCAGTTATTTTAGATACATGATTCAAACCATAACGTTTATCCTAGCTTATGCAAACCAACTACCAGTTAAAGGCATCAGCCTTTCGGCCAGGATTACACAGTCAAATGAAATCATCAGGGAAATGGGGAAATGGTGCGGTAAGGGTCCCAAGAAGGATGTTAAGAATCGAGTCTTAGAAACTTAGAACATTAGATTTGGAAGGAAACTTTAAAGATCATCTTGTCTGAGCTCAGGACATTGGTCCACCAGAGACCTCCCGGCTCCACGTAATATCAAACAGCAAAAGCTCTCCCAGAGATCTCCATCTCAATGCTAAGACCCAGCTCCACTCAATGACCAGCAAGCTACAGTGCTGGACACCCTATGCCAAACAACTAGTAAGATGGGAACACAACCCCACCCATCAGCAGAGAGGCTGCCTAAAATCATAAGGGCACAGACACCACAAAACACACCACCGGATGCAGTCCTGCCAACCAGAAAGACAAGATCCAGCCTCATCCACCTGAACACAGGGACCAGTCCCCTTCAACACAATGCCTACACAACCCACTGATCCAACCTTAGCCAATAGGGGCAGACCAAAAACAATGGGAACTACAAACCTACAGCCTGTGAAAAGGAGACTCCAAACACAAAATGGGAAGACAGAGAAACACACAGAGATGAAGAAGCAAGGTAAAAACCCACCAGGCCAAACAAATGAAGAGGAAATAGGCAGGCTACCCGAAAAAGAATTCAGAGTAATGACAGTGAAGATGATCCAAAATCTTGGAAATTGAATGGAGAAAACACAAGAAATATTTAACAGGTACCGAGAAGAACTAAAGAGCAAACAAACAATGATGAACAACACAATAAATTAAATTTAAAATTCTCTAGAAGGAATCAATAGCAGAATAACTGAGGCAGAAGAACGGATAAGTGACCTGAAAGATAAAATAGTGGAAATAACTACCACAGAGCAGAATAAAGAGAAAAGAATGAAAAGAATTGAGGGCAGTCTTAGAGACCACTGGGACAACATTAAACGCAGCAACATTCGAATTACAGGGGTCCCAGAAGAAGAAGAGACAAAGAAAGGGACTGAGAAAATATTTGAAGAGATTATAGTTGAAAACTTCTCTAATATGGGAAAGGAAATAGTCAATCAAGTCCAGGAAGCACAGAGAGTCCCATACAGGATAAATAAAAGGAGAAACATACCAAGACACATACTAATCAAACTATCAAAAATTAAATTAAAAAAATATTAAAAGCAGCAAGGGAAAAACAAAAAATAACATACAAGGGAATCCCCATAAGGTTAACAGCTGATCTTTCAGCAGAAACTCTGCAAGCCAGAAGGGAGTGGCAGCACATATTTAAAATGATGAAAGGGAAAACCCTACAACAAAGATTACTCTACCCAGCAAGGACCTCATTCAGACTCGACGAAGAAATTACAACCTTTACAGACAAGCAAAAGCTAAGAGAATTCAGCACCACCAAACCAGCTTTACAACAAATGCTAAAGGAACTTCTCTAGGCAGGAAACACAAGAAAAGGAAAAGACCTACAAAATCAAACCCAAAACGATTAAGAAAGTGGTAATAGGAACATACATATCGATAATTAGCTTAAATGTAAATGGATTAAATGCTCCAACCAAAAGACACAGATTGGCTGAATGGATACAAAAACAAGACCCGTACATACGCTGTCTACAAAAGACCCACTTCAGACCTAGGGAAAATGATAGACTGCAAGTGAGGGGACAGAAAAAGATATTACATGCAAGTGGAAATCAAAAGAAAGCTAAGTAGCAATTCTCGTATCAGCCAAAAGAGACTTTAAAATAAACACTATTACAAGAGATAAAGAAGGACACTATATAATGATCAAGGGATCAATCCAAGAAGAAGATATAAGAATTGTAAATATTTATGCATCCAACATAGGAGCAGCTCAATACATAAGGCAAATGCTAACAGACATGACAGAGGAAATCAACAGTTACACAATCATTGTAGGGGACTTTAACACCCCACTTTCACCAATAGACAGATCATCCAAAATGAAAATAAATAAGGAAACACAAGCTTTAAATGATACATTAAATAAGAAAGACTTAATTGATATTTATAGGACATTCCATCCAAAAACAACAGAATACACTTTCTTCTCAAGTGCTCATGGAACATTCTCCAGGATAGATCACATCTTGGGTCACAAATCAACCCTTGGTAAATTTAAGAAAACTGAAATCGTATCAAGTATCTTTTCCGACCACAACGCTATGAGACT
>NC_041222.1:39555315-39556829 GCF_002837175.3 Physeter macrocephalus | reverse complement strand
TACCTTGAAACAAATGACAATGAAAACACAATGACCCAAAACCTATGGGATGCAGCAAAAGCAGTTCTAAGAGGGAAGTTTATAGAAATACAATCCTACGTCAGGAAACAAGAAAAATCTCAAACAACCTAACCTTACACCTAAAGCAATTAGAGAAAGAAGGACGAAAAAACCCCAAATTTAGCAGAAGGAAAGAAATCATAGAGATCAGATCCGAAATAAAGGAAACAATAGCAAAGATCAATAAAACTAAAAGCTGGTTCTTTGAGAAGATAAACAAAATTGATAAACCATTAGCCAGACTCATCAAGAAAAAAAGGGAGAAGACTCAAATCAACAGAATTAGAAATGAAAAAGCAGAAGTAACAACTGACACTGCAGAAATACAAAGGATCATGTGAGATTACTACAAGCAACTATATGCCAATAAAATGGACAACCTGGAAGAAATGGACACATTCTTAGAAAAGCACAACCTTCCAAGACTGAACCAGGAAGAAATAGAAAATATGAACAGACAATCACAAGCAGTGAAATTGAGACTGTGATTAAAAACCTTACAACAAACCAAAGCCCAGGACCAGATGGCTTCACAGGCGAAATCCATCAAACATTTAGAGAAAAGCTAACACCTATCCTTCTCAAACTCTTCCAAAATATAGCAGAGGGAGGAACACTCCCAGACTCATTCTATGAGGCCACCATCACCCTGATACCAAAACCAAAGATGTCACAAAAAAAGAAAACTACAGGCCAATATCACTGATGAACATAGATGAAAAAATCCTCAACAAAATACTAGCAAAGAGAATCCAACAGCACATTAAAAGGATCATACACTATGATCAAGTGCAGTTTATCCCAGGAATGCAAGTATTCTTCAGTATATGCAAATCAATCAATGTGATAAACCATATTGACAAATTGAGGCAGAAAAACCATATGGTCATCTCAATAGATGCAGAAAAAGCTTTCGACAAAATTCAACACCGATTTATGAATAAAACCCTCCAGAAAGTAGGCATAGAGGGAACTTACTTCAACATAATAAAGGCCATATATAACAGACCCACAGCCAACATCGTTCTCAGTGGTGAAAAACTGAAACCATGTCCGCTAAGATCAGGAATAAGACAAGCGTGCCCACTCTCACCACTATTATTCAACATAGTTTGGAAGTTTTAGCCACAGCAATCAGAAAAGAAAAAGAAATAAAAGGAATCCAAATTGGAAAAGAAGAAGTAAAGCTGTCACTGTTTGCAGATGACATGATACTATACATAGAGGATCCAAAAGATGTTACCAGAAAACTACAAGAGCTAGTCAATGAATCTGGTAAAGTAGCAGGATACAAAATGAATGCACAGAAATCTCTTGCATTCTTATACACTAATGATTAAATATCTCAGAGAGAAATTAAGGAAACACTCCCATTTACCATTGCAACAAAAAGAATAAAGTACCTAGGAATAAACCTACGTAAGGAGACAAAAGACCTGTATGAAGAAAACTAT
>NC_041222.1:39542572-39554724 GCF_002837175.3 Physeter macrocephalus | reverse complement strand
TAATGTCCAAAATTTACAAGCAGCTCATGCAGCTCAATATTAAAAAAACAAACCACCCAATCCAAAAATGGGCAGAAAACCTAAATAGACATTTCTCCAAAGAAGATATACAGATTGCCAACAAACATTCGAAAGGATACTCAACATCACTAATCATTAGAGAAATGAAAATTAAAACTACAATGAGGTATCACCTCATACCATTCAGAATGGTCATCATGAAAAAATCTACAAACAGTAAATGTTGGAGAGGGTGTGGAGAAAAGGGAATCCTTTTGCACTGTTGGTGGGAATGTTAATTGATACAGCCACTATGGAGAACTGTATGGAGGTTCCTTAAAAAACTAAAAATAGAACTACCGTATGACACAGCAATCCCACTATTGGGCATATACCCTGAGAAAACCACAATTCAAAGAGTCATGTATCACAATGTTCACTGCAGCTCTGTTTACAATAGCCAGGACATGGAAGCAACCTAAGTGTCCATCGACAAACAAATGGATAAAAAAGTTGTGGCACGTATATACAATGGAATATTACTCAGCCATAAAAAGAAACGATATTGAGTTATTTGTAGTGAGGTGGATGGACCTAGAGTTTGTCATACAGAGTGAAGTAAATCAGAAAGAGAAAAACAAATACTGTATGCTAACACACACATATGGAATCTTAAAGAAAAAAAAAAGGTTCTGAAGAACCTAGGGGCTGTCCAGGAATAAAGACGCAGATGTAGAGAATGGACTTGAGGACACGGGGAGGGGAAAGGGTAAGCTGGGACGAAGTGATAGAGTGTCATGGACTTATATATACTACCAAATGTAAAATAGATAGCTAGTGGGAAGCAGCCGGATAGCACAGGGAGATTAGCTCGCTGCTTTGTGACCACCTAGAGGGATGGGATAGGAAGGGTGGGAGAGGGACAAAGAGGGAGGAGATATGGGGATATATGTATATGTATAGCTGATTCACTTTGTTATAAAGCAGAAACTAACATAGCATTGTAAAGCTATTGTACTCCAAAAAGATGTTAAAAATAATAAAAAAACAAAGATCTTGTCTGGCCAGATGGCTGATGCCTGAATCCCTTCTTTAACATTTCCAACAATGAATACCCAACTTTGTTTAAGCCCTGAGAGTGATGGGGAGCTCAAGGCTATGTCTCAAAGCTCTTTCCATTCTTGAACCACCAAATTGAAAAATCCTTTCTTGAAGAGACAAAATCTTACAACCTCTTACCCTACCCCATCCCATTGTTAACCCTTACAAGAACAAGTCTACTCCATCTGCATGTGACAGTCTTCACATATTTGAAGATACCTACTATGTCCCACTGAAGCACTTTCTTCTCCAGATGAAGCATCCCCAGTACTTTATATCTCACTGTTCTTCATCTTTTCATCATTAAGACCTCTTCTCCCCGAACAATACCCAAATAGTCCATTACTCCCTTTAAATATGTTGCCATGGATTAAAGTTAAGTTTTTAAATGTGGGTGGCTAGCAAAGAAAGATACAAATCCTTAATTCTGGACCAATGTTTCTCAAAGTATGTTCCCCAGAATATAGGTTCTGGGAGATGTCTCATGAAAAAAAAGAGTTTCTATGGCCAAATAAATTTGGGAAATATTGCATCCTTTTTCCATATCCCCCTGTCCCTGAAGATTCACTATTTAGAGTAGCACACTATTGATTTTGAGGAGTTCCTCAACATGGTTGGAAGGTGATTCTGTGGCCTAATAATTTTGTCTAGCTTTGTTTTACACATTATTTCCAAAATTATTAGGCTACAGAACCACCTTCCAGTCATTTTTCACCGTAAGATACCAATTAATATCCCACTAATATTTGGGGACTTTTTGCAAAAAAGTTTTTTAGATACAGGACTTTAATCCATGGGGGCTATGACCACCTTTTGGTATTTGACCATATGACACTATAGATGCATATTGAGCTTTATTATCTACCTAAACTTTCAAACTGCTCTGTTACATCATATGTCTTCTCATCATCAATTTTTTTTTTCCACTGGAGTTTTAGATCCAACTGCTGGACTTTTCCTCAACCCCTACTGAACTTCATGGTTCTAGAGTCAGTACACCTTTTCGACCTTCTAGTCTTTGGATCCAGAATTTACTATGCATACCAGTTTTATAGCATCTTCAGATTGATGAGCCTGCTTCCTTTCATCCAGAGGAGGCAGTCACCAGAGATTTTCCCATGCCTTATTTCATCTTTACAACCTTGTTACTAGGTGATGATGTTTCGAAAGTGATGATAATTGAGAGTCAGGCAATATTAATCTCATTTATAAAAAAAATAAAATCAGGTGGCCAAGCTAGTATCCGAAGGTGGACCTTAATGAACCATGCCTCCCTGTATTCATGCCTTTGTATAGTACTCTTATATACCGAGTCTGGGCTGGACCTTTGACTCACTTTGATCAACAAAATTCAGCAGAAGTGATGGTGTGCTCGTTCTGGGCATAAGCCTTATGGAAGCCTGGAAAGTTCTGCTTTTGTGCTTTTTGGGAGCTCTGAGCCACAATTTAAGAAGCCTGGTAAAGCAGCCATTTGGAATGACCACACAGACAGGGCACATGGAGATAAAGAAGTCCTAAGATTACATGGAGAGAGTAAGAGAGAGAGAGACTTAGCTTTTCCAGCATCCCAGTTGAGCCTTCCAGACATCTCTGCCAGATGCCATACATGTAAGCAAACCACCTTGGCTGTTCTAGCCCAGGTGAGTCTCCAGATGACCATAGCCCAGATGCCATCACAGAATAGGAGAACTCCCCAGCTGAGCCTCATTAACCCTCAGACTCATGAGAGAAAATAAAATGATGGTTCTTTTAAGCCATTCTATCTGGGAATATTTTTTTACAGTCCAATAGATAACTCAAATAGGCAGGGTAATACGTACAGTGTCATGGCTGTTATCAATTTGTTGCCTGTCAACCTTAAATTCACCTTTTGTTGCCTGATCTATAAGAATGCAACTGGCCCTTTAGACATTCTTCCTTTGGCAGCTGACATAATACTAAGCTTCATCGGTAGAGGGCACTGGAAAGACATTCTAAGAGGACATTCCAGTTCCTCACTAGAGGGATTTCTTTCTAGAGCTAGACGCCTGTGGGGCACAACTCTCCCCACAGTTGGGACCAATTATTTTCTCCAGCTCTTGACTCAGGCTGTGGTGATGTGGCTAGCAGTCCCAGACAGTGCAGATCTACATCCCAGCCTGGGCTGCTTCCCACATGCTTTCCTCAGACCCACAGCTTATATATATATACATATATACATACATGTATATATATAGAGAGAGATAGACACACACACACGCTGTGAATATTTGCTTACTTCAAGGAAGGAAGATCGGAGGGCAGACAGGTTGGTTACTGAATTTTACTTTATATGCTTCTATATCGTTTGAATTGCTGGTAGGCAGCAGTGAACACCCTGATTTGGGCTTCAAACTGATCCAAAATCCCAAGGCCTCTCTTTGGCTTGTCACTGACACGTTTCTGTAGATTTTTGTTTTTATGATCACATATAAGCTGTTCATTAGAGATCATACACAAATCCATATTCTATTACTAAATCAGATATACATAATCCTCCATACATACTAATTTAACAGAGAGAATGTAGAGTGACACTTCCCAATGTGTCTTATACTGTGTTCCCTGAAAGGAAGGAAAAATTAGAATAACTAGGACCAAGGGTCTTTTGCCCAAGCTAAGTAGGCCACAGTTAAAAATTCTGATATTTCAATTGTCTAAGTTGAGCATGATTCATTATTACCCTTTGGGTCAAATTATTCAGCTGATAATGAACGTAACTAATGCCCTCCTGTCTAAGAAACAATTGACACAAACTAAATAGTGATGTGAACGAGGCAAAATTGGAAAGTATGTTGTGGGAAAAAATGCAAATTAGAGCACATCAGATGTTTTATTCAATTGGGATATAACCCAATGCTCAACCCAGAAAGTGAATAAAGCATATTAAGTTGATTTGTCTCTGTGAATTTTAAAGTGTATAACTAGCTTTGTACATATCTCAAGTGTCATTAACAGTGCTACTCAGTCTAATTATAAGAATTTCACAGGCATCTTGCTGTGACAATAACTGAAAACAATGTCAACTATTTCACTCTCCTAAAATTACTGTACCTTCAGTTCAATAAAAATGTTTTCACATTTGCTAATTCATATTTTTTTTCCATCCATGAAGAGAAGACTTTGATACATATAGTCAGCCCTTTGTATCCGAGGATGTGGAACCCCAGGGATACAGGGGGCCAAATGTACTAGCCATTTTATATAAGGGACTTGAGCATCCATGGGTTTTGGTATCTGTGGGGATCATGGAACCAATACCTTTAGATACGAGGGACAACTGTATACTATTTACTTATTGTAATGGAAACTGCTCATTACATTTCGAGGCCTGATAATCTTGGAAAGGATTTGTCTTTAAGGGAAAAAAGAAAATGTACCTGATCTGTGTTTTAAGACTTTGAGGACAGATGTGGGCTTGCCTAGAGATGTAGATATTTACAACTTCTGGATCAAAAAGAGACTATGACGTTTGTATCGATCAGGATTCTTTGTTGTAAGCAACAGAAACTGACCTGGGCTAATTTAAGAATAGCTGCTTAAAAACTCATCGTGGAGGCTGAAGAATCAGGTTTAGAAATCAGGCACTGTCCTACGTGAGTCTGACTTGCTGGAGTCACAATCAAATAGGAGCGGTCTGTTCAGGGCCCTGCTGACACCACTTTCAGTGGACAAAGCCAATGCTGAACACTACTGGGTGCTCTTGCCATTGTGGAACACCACCAAGGTGAATGATTCTAACTGCTCTTCTACTTTGTTCCTGGGCATTTGATGGGCCAGCTTGGGTCATGTGCCCCTACCTCTCTAAGGGGCATAAGTAGGAAGACTTCATCCTGAGTTTCCTCAGTGAGGTTGGGGTACACCACACCGAATGAAGGATTCTTGCAAATAAAAAAGGGAGTTAGATGTAGGGACAGTCTGGATAAAGTAAAAACTGCCTACAATATTTATTTCTATGGTACAGGCAAGTTCTGACTACAAGTCCCATTAAAGTTCTTATCTCCCAGAGCAATATTTTTATTTCTCATATCAAAAGCCCTGCCTCAGTTCCTGCTTCCTGCCTAAGCCTCAGAACTCCTGATCCACCAGTAGTTTTACACCCCCCTCCCCCAAATCACTACCATTTCCTTCCATTTTATGTTAGATTTTTCTTCCCAGGTCACGAGAGACACTCCTCACTAGTGTCTGAAGAAGGATAAACAAAAATGGGAGGAGGCAGAGGCAGAAGGTCATTTGCCCAGGACAGTCTTTGTTCTCACTGTCAGAGCTGCAGCAGGTGTGATGTGTGTTCTGATACCCATTGTTAGAAATCTGAATGCATGTGTTATACAAATGGACTAAAGGTGAGCTCTGCACATTGGCCCTGTGTTTACGTCTTCACAGCAGGTTAGGACTATTAGCCCAAAGCCCACCAGCACCAAACTCAAACATTTACACATCCAATTGCTTTAAATATAGCCCAACTAAGGATGGAGACAAGATGGCAGTGTAGAAGGATGTGAGCTCAACTTTTCTTACGAAAACACCAAAATCACAATTAACTGCTGAACAAACATTGATTTTAAAAAATGCTGGAACCTACCAAAAAAGACACCCTACATCCAGAGACAAAGAAGAAGCCATGATGAGACACTTGGAGGGGCACAATGCAACAAAATCAAATCCCATACCCCTCAGGTGGGCAACCCACAAACTGGAAAATAATTATACCACGGAAGTTCTCTCACAGGAGTGAATGTTCTGAGCCCTGCGGCAGGCTCCCCAGCCTGGGGAGTCTGGAACAGGAGGAGGAGCCCTCAGAGAATCAGACTTTGAAAGCCAGCAGGCTTTGATTACAGGAATTCCATAGGACTGGGGGAAACAGAGATTCTACTCTTAAAGGGTGCACACAAGGTCTTGTGTACACCAGGACCCAGGGGAAAAAGCAGTGACCTCATAAGAGCCTGGGCCAGACCTACCTGCTAGTACTGGAGGGTCTCCTGTGGAGGTGGGGGGCAGCTGTGGCTTACTGCAGGGACAAAGACACTGGCAGCGGTAGTTCTAGGGAGTACTCATTGGCATGCGCCCTCCTGGAGGCCACCACCTTCTCATCAAGACCTGGCCCCACCCAAAAGCCTGTAGGCTCCAGTACTGGGATGCTTCAGGCCAAACAACCACAAGGCAGGAACACAGCCCCACGCATCAGCAGACAGGCTGCTTAAAGTCTTCCTGAGCACACAGTGGCCTGGTAAACACAATCCTTGTCACTGCCCTGCCCACCAGAGGGACAAGATCCAGCTCCACCCACCAGTGGGCAGACACCAGTCCCTCCCACCAGGAAGCCTGCACAAGTTTCTTAGACAGCCTCATCCACCAGTGGGCAGAGAGCAGAAACAAGAAGAACTACAACTCTACAGCCTGTGGAATGGAAACTGCAACCACAGAAAGTCAGACAAAATGAGACAGCAAAGGAATATGTCCCAGATGAAGGAACAAGATGAAACCCCAGAAGAACAACTAAGTGAAGTGAAGATAGGCAATCTACCTGAAAAAGAATCCAGAGTAATGATAGTAAAGATGATCCAAGACCTTAGAAGAAAGAATGGAGGCACAGATTGAGAAGACAGAAGAAATGTTTAACAAAGACTTAGAAGAACTAAAGAAAAAACAGACATGAACGATACAATAACTGAAATGAAAAATACACTAGAAGGAATCAATAGCAGAATAACTGAGGCAGAAGAATGGATAAGTGAGCTAGAAGACAGCATTGTGGAAATCACTGCCATGGAACAGAATAAAAAAAAGGAATGAAAATAAATGAGGACAGCCTAAGAGACCTCTGGGACAACATTAAATGCACAAACATTCACATTATAGGGGTCTCAGAAGGAGAAGAGAGAGGGAAAGGACCTGAGAAAAGATTTGAAGAGATAATAGCTGACAACTTCCCTAACATGGGAAAGGAAACGGTCACCCAAGTCCAGGAAGCACAGAGAGTCCCAGGCAAGATAAACTCAAAGAGGAACATACCTAGACACATAGTAATAAAACTGAAAAGAATTAAAGACAAAGAGAAAATATTCAAAGCAACAGGGAAAAGTTATAAATAACATATAAGGGAATTCCCATAAGGTTATCAGCTGATGTCTCAGCAGAAACTCTGCAGGCCAGCAGGGAGTGGTATGATACATTTAAAGTGATGAAAGGGAATAACCTACAACCAAGAATACTCCACCCAGCAAGGCTCTCATTTATATTCAACAGAGAAATCAAAAGCTTTACAGACAAGCAAAAGTTCAGAGAATTCAGCACCACCAGACCAGCTTTGCAACAAATGCTAAAGGAAGTTCTCTAGGCAGAAAGGAAAAGGCCACAACTAGAAACAAAAAAATTATGAATGGAAAAGCTCAATGGTGAAGGCAAACATACAGTAAAGGTAGGAAATCATCCACACACAAATATGATATCAAAACCAGCAATCGGGGCTTCCCTGGTGGCGCAGTGGTTGAGAGTCCACCTGCCGATGCAGGGGACATGGGTTCGTGCCTTGGTCCGGGAAGATCCCACATGCCGCGGAGTGGCTGGGCCTGTGAGCCGTGGCCGCTGAGCCTGCACGTCTGGAGCCTGTGCTCCGCAATGGGAGAGGCCACAACAGTGAGAGGCCCACGTACCACAAAAAAAACAACAACAAAACCAGCAATCGGACATAGCTTTTTAAATCTATTTACTTTGTCCTATGCTTTAGGTGCTTCTGCTATAAAGAGCAATTAGCTAGGTTTATTATCATCATAATCATCATTATTATAGTTCATATGCTATACCTCTTCGTTCATTAGCAAAGTTCGTCCATTTATATTTATTTTTATTACAATAGTAAGATATATGATTTTTAAAAAAACACAAAACCAGCAATCGTGAGGAGAGTACAAATGCAGGATACTGAAAATGTATTTGAAATTAAAAGGCCAGCAACTTGAAACAATCTTGTTTATATATAGACTGCTATATCAAAACCACATGGTAACCACAAAGCAAAAATCTACAGTAGGTATACAAGCAAGAAAAACGAATCCAAACACAACACTAAAGTTAGACATCAAATCACAAGAGAAAAGAAAAAATGAGGAAGGAAAGAAAAAAGACCTACAAAAACAAATCTTAAACAATTAACAAAATGGCAATACGAACATACACAACAATAATTACCTTAAACATAAATGGATTAAATGCTCCAACAAAGACACAGACTGGCTGAACGGACACAAAAACGAGACCCATATATATATATGCTGTCTACAAGAGACCCACTTCAGATCTAGGGACACATACAGACTGAAAATGAGGGGATGGAAAAAGATATTCCATGCAAATGGAAATCAAAAGAAAGCTGGAGTAGCAATACTCATATCAGACAAAATAGACTTCAAAATAAAGATGGTTACAAGAGACAAAGAAGGACACTACATAATGATGAAGGGAGCAATCCAATAAGAAGATATAGCAATTGTACACATATATGCACCCAATATAAGGCAAATGCTAACAGCCATAAAAGGAGAAACTGACAGTAACACAATAATAGTGGGGGACTTTAACACCCCACTTTCATCAATGGACAGATCGTCCAGACAGAAAATCAATAAGGAAACACAGGCCTTAAATGACACATTAGACCACATGAACTTACTTGATATTTATAGAGCATTCCATCCAAAAGCAGCAGAATACACATTCTTTTCAAGTGCACATGGAACAGTCTCCAGGATAGATCACATCCTGGGCCACAAAGCAAAGCTCAGTAAATTTAAGAAAACTGAAATTATATCAAGCATCTTTTCTGACACAAAGCTATAAGATTAGAAATAACTACAAGAAAAAAAAACTGTAAAAAAAAAAAAAAAAAAAACAACCAAAACATTTGGAGGCTAAACAGTATGCTACTAAGCAACCAATGGATCAATGAAAAAATCAAAGAGAAAGTCAAAAAATACCTAGAGACAAATGAAAATGAAAGCACAATGATCCTAAATCTATGGGATGCAGCAAAAGCAGTTCTAAGACGGAAGTTTATAGTGACACAATCTTACCTCAGAAAACAACAAAAATCTCAAAAAAACCTTACCGAGGCGGGCAGAGTCAAGATGGCATACTAGGAGGATGCACAATTCGCGTCTCCTCACAACTAGAGCACCTACCAGGCACCTGTGGGGGACCACGGACACCTAAGGGGACGGGAGGAACCCCCAGTCACTGGGTAGGACGTGGGGTGTGGGGAGAGTGAATGAGGAAGATAAGTGGAGGTGGGATGGGACTGGCGACCCTGGGGGGTGGCTAGGGGAGTGGAAGGGATCCCATGTCCGAAGGGGGAAATTGGGGATCCATTGGGAGGGCAGAGGATCAAAAGGGAGCGTGGCCAGGTTTCCCCTGCCCACTTGGGCACCCAGGAAACTGCTGAGATCCTGGGTCTGATCCTCTGCCCACCTAGGCCCCCTCCAGCCATGCGGGCCCTGAGGGAGTAGGAAGGAGGGAAGGGGGAGCAAAAGTAAAGGCCGGACTTCCGGGACTGGTACCCCCGAGGGGTAGCTGGGAGAGGGGAGGAATTCCTACACCCAGCGGGACCCACCCATGGTTAGGGGTCCCGGCGATGGGGGAGACCCTGAGAGAGACAGTGGGGGAGTGGCACGAAGGAATGGAAGGGAACAGGGCCAGTGCTTTCCCTGTCCACTTAGGCACCGGGAAGCCTGCTGGGTTCCCGGGCCTAATTCTCTGCCCTTGGAGCCTCCCTCCTGCCATGCAGAGACCAAGCCCCGCACCTACCCCACACCCAGGGCCCTACCTCTACACTCCGAGACCCCCTCCAATGAGCTGGACCTAAACCCCACCCACACAACCTCACTCAGGGCCCTACCTCCAAACTCCAGAACCCCACACTCCAGAGGTCCTCCTTTCAATGTGCTGCCTCTCCCCTTCCATGCAGGTCCTGAGCAGAGGCCCCACCCCATGCTTGAACATTGCCCCACCTTGGCCCCGCCCCACACTCAAACGTCACTCCCAACCTGCCGAGGTCCCGCCCCACACTTCCTAAGTTCCACCCCAGCCTAAATTCCCACAGCCAAGGCTTGTTTTTTTTTTTTTTTTTTTCTTTTTTCTTCTTTTAGATGGGGGTTCTGTTTTACCTTGTTGATTCACTGTTGTTGATTCTTTTATATTTTTATTTTTCCTAATAAATCTTTTATTTTTCTAACTTTATTTTATTCTTTATACTTTGTTATTGTTCTCTCCTTTAGGCTTGTCCCCTCCCTCCTTCTTTTTCTCTTTTCTGTTGTGGTTTTATTTTACTTTGTTGCAGTTGTTTCAATTATAGTTTTATTTGTCTAAATATATTTTTTATCTTTCCAATTTTATTTTGTTTTTATTCTTTGATATTGTACTACTTTTTTTTCTTTCTTCCTTTTTTTTCTTTCTTTTTTTTTTTTTTTTTTTTACTGTGCCACGAAGCTTGTGGGATCCTGGTTCCCAGGCCATAGGTCTGGCCCGAGCTCCTGTGGTGGGAGCTCTGAGTCCAAACCTCTAGACTAACAGAGAACCTCAGATGCCAGGGAATATCAATCAGAGTGAAGTCTCCCAGAGGTCCTCACCTCAGCCCCAAGACCCAGCTCTATCCAACTGCCTGCAAACTCTAGTGCTGGATGTCCCAAGCCAAACAACATATAAGACAGGAATACAACCTCACCCTTACAGACGAAGAAGCAAAGTAAAAACCTACAAGACCAAATAAATGAAGACGAAATAGGCAACCTACCTGAAAAAGAACTCAGAGTAATGATAGTAAAGATGATCCAAAAATCTCGGAAACAGAATGGAGAAAATACAAGAAACATTCAACAAGGATCCAGAAGAATTAAAGAGCAAACAGTGATGAACAGCACAATTACTGAAGTTAAAAATACTCTACAAAGAATCAATAAGAGAATAACTGAGGCAGAAGAATGGATAAGTGAGCTGCAAGATGAAATGGTGGAAATAACTCTCAGGGAGCAGAATAAAGGAAAAAAAAATGAAAAGAATTGAGTACAGTCTCAGAGACCTCTGGGACAACATTAAATGCACCAACATTCGAATTATAGGGGTCCCAGAAGAAGAAGAGAAAAAGAAAGGGACTGGGAAAATACCTGAAGAGATTATAGTTGAAAACTTCCTTAACATTGGAAAGGAAAGAGTCATTCAAGTCCAGGAAGCACAGAGAGTACCATACAGTATAAACCCAAAGAGAAACACACTGAGACACATATTAATCAAACTATCAAAAATTAAATACAAAGAAAAAATATTAAAAGCAGCAAGGGAAAAGCAAAAAATAACATGCAACGGAATCCCCATAAGGTTAACAGCTGAGTTTTCAGCAGAAGCTCTGCAAGCCAGAAGGGAGTGGCAGCACATATTTAAAGTGATGAAAGGGAAAAAACAACAACCAAGATGACTCTACCCAGCAAGGGTCTCATTTGGATTCAATGATGAAATTAAAACCTTCACAGATAGGCAAAAGTTAAGATACTTCAGCACCAATAAACGAGCTTTAAAACAAATGCTAAATGAACTTCTCTAGGCAGGAAACACAAGAGAAGGAAAAAACCTACAAAAACAAACCCGCAACAATTAAGAAAATGGTAACAGGAACATACATATCAATAATTATCTTAAATGTAAATGGATTAAATGTGCCAACAAGAAGACACAGAATGGCAGAATGGATCCAAAAACAAGACCCGTACATATGCTGTCTACAAGAGACACACTTCAGACCAAGGGACACATACAGACTGAAAGTGAGGGGATGGAAAAAGATATTCCATGCAAATGGAAATCAAAAGAAAGCTGGAGTAGCAATTCTCATATCAGACAAAAGAGACTTTAAAATAAAGACTATTACAAGAGACAAAGAAGGACACTACATAATGATCAAGGGATAAATCCAAGAAGAAGATATAACAATTGTAAATATTTATGCACCCAACATAGGAGCACCTCAATACATAAGGCAAATACTAACA